>NC_056725.1:1806024020-1806087663 GCF_019279795.1 Protopterus annectens | reverse complement strand
GCGGTGAACAAGGAGATCCCCGGAATGTGTGTTGCCATTAGAAAGCAGTCAGATGAAACTGCCCATTGCCATACTCAAGTGCTTCTCAACAAAGAGGGTATTATCTGGTTCCCCCTTGTTTGCTGATGTAACAGACTACAGACATGTCTGCTTGAACTGCAATCATTCCCGAAGGGAGAACATACTGAAATGCCTGCAACGCTAAGAGCACTTCCCCTCATCTCTAGAGCACCGATATGCAAATTGGCCACTAGCGGAGACCAAGAGCCTTGGACGGTCTTTCCCAGATATTACCCCCCCAATGACGGAAGCATCCGTGGTCACTATAGCTTGGGGTGGCGGAAGGGTAAAGGGTTGGCCCAACAAACTTTTTCCGATTGTATCCACCAATTCAGGTCTTCTTTGCATCGATCGGTTAATTCAATGGGGACCACTGGGAGGCTAAAAGCCACTGAAGGATTCACATGTTGACATCTGGCCAGAGGAACTAAAGTGATGGAGGCCGCCACCGACCCTAAAGCCTGTAAAATTAGCTTTGCTGACACTTTCTTTTCCAAATGATCTTGCTGACTTGTGATCTGATCCTTTGGAGCCTTTCTAGAGGAAGGGAGGCAATGCCAGTGAGCGCGTTTAGAGCAATTCCGATGAATTCTAGCTCTTGGGACAACTCTAAATGGGACTTTTTGTAATTTATCAATATTACTAATGTGGAACAAAGATGTACAGTATAATCCCTTGCCTTCAGAAGTTGACCCCTGATGGGAGTGGTAAGGACCCATCATCTAAATATGGAAAGACTGAAACCTAGCAGTCTGAGGTGGGCTGTTACCACTGCCATGGATTTGGTGAACACCCTGGGAGCTGTGGTGAGGCCTAAGGGCAGGGCACTGAACTGGTAGAGAATGGCCCCCAGCCAGAAGTGCAGGAATCTCCTGGACCGTTTGTCCATTTTTATATGGTAATACGCATCCTGGAGATCTATGCAGCACATCCAACTGTCTTTTTCCAAGAACAGAAGTATAGACTGAATCTAGACCATCTGGAATTTGGTTTGTTGAACCGATTTGTTCATCTGGCTGAGATCCAAAATCTGTCTCCAGTCCCGTTTTCCCTGGCACTAAAAAGAATCTTGAATAAATTCTGGATTCTATCTGGTCTGGTGGGACTGTTTGGATGACTCTCTTGTTGAGCAGTTTTTGGATTGCTAAAACCACCACCTCGCTGTGACTGGGTGGAATGTCTGGGATTTTCCTTGGACTTTTTGGATTTTCTAAAAAAGGGAATCTTGTAGCCTCTGATAATTCTTTGCACCCATCTGCCCAATGTTACTGTCAGCCAGGCAGATTGGTGCAGGAATAATCGACCCCTGACTGCGTCCAAAGGAAGGCAATCGGGCCTCCTTTCTGGGGCGCTAATAGGAGTTTCCAGTGAAAGAGTCCCTGGAAAGTACAGTTTTGTACCTACCATAAATGTAGATGTCCGAACAGGATTGCATCTGCAGTCCTTACAAATGGGTTGTCCTGTCGTCAGGCAGCCCTTCGGTCGGCCGGATTCCAAAGTCTGGGTCTGGCCTCGGCTGGTGTCGCACTTCACCCGACGTCATAGCTGCAGTTCTTCGGGTATAAAGGCATCAGCCGACGCCATTTTCCTCAGTATTTCTTGCCCCAGATGCCAGTTGCCCTCTTGGATAGCTAAATTTTGGATAAATGCCAATGTTTCCAAATAGTAGAAGGCAAACACAAAAAATAATCATGTATGTACATATATACAAACAAATACACCATAAGAGATCCCCCCCCAGCTAGCTATTAGGTGGGCAAATACCCTAGGAATACCACAGAGGGGAAGGAGGGCGGGTAATCCTGACTGCAGATGCAATCCTGTTCGGACATCTACATTTATGGTAGGTACAAAACTGTACTATGTCCTTCAAGGATGCATCTGCAGTCCTTACAAATGGGTAGAATACCATAGCCAAACTAGGGGAGGAGGAAGAAGAAATTATGGTGTAGTTAGGATCCCTTGCAAAACAGCAGTGGCAAACCCTGCTCGGGATCTAGAGTATAAAGGTAAGTTATAATGCTTGGCAAATGTATACACGGAGGTCCAAGTAGCAGCCTCTATAATGTCCTTGGTAGCCACTCCTCGTAAGAAAGCTGTGGTAGTGGCTGTAGCCCTTGTAGAATGAGGCCTTATGTTCTGTGGAATTTGTTTTCCATGGTAGGAGTAACAGAATCTAACGCAATTTCCTATCCACTTGGAGATTGTCTGTTTGGAAATTGCTTTTCCTTCCATTCCTGTTGCATATGCTACCAGAAGCTGGTCAGTTTTTCTATTGCCCTTGGTTCTGTCCAGGTAGTAGCGCAACTGTCTATGTGCATCCAAAGTATGCAGCAGTCTTTCCCCCCTGTTCTGTGGATTGGGGAAGAAGGTAGGTAGGTGGATTGCCTGGTTTAAAGACACTCTGGATACCACCTTAGGCATAAATGTAGGATTAGTTCTCATGGACACTATCTTGATGGAAGATTAGGAAGGGTTGTACTGCCATTAAAGCCTGTAGCTCAGAAACCCTTCTTGCTGAGGTAACTGCCAGCAGGAAAGCAGTTTTCCAGGACAGGTGCTGAAGATATGCTGTTGCTGCTGGTTCGAAAGGAGGGAGTGCGGGCCTCAAGGATAATGTCTTTAACCCTTTGGGATAAATCTGGGTTAGTTGCTCTTATGTAATGTTCCAGGCAGTCAGTTGCAGAGTTTTCAGGTTTGGATGCAGGATGTTGTAGTCGCTCTGAGTTAACATCAAAGGAATCGGGGTAGTGTCCACATTTTCCCCCGAGACATGCTCCTCAGTAATGGGTACCAATGTTGCCTTGGCCAATCTGGAGCTATCAGGATGATCCTTGGACGTTCCTCTTTGATTTTCAATAGCACCTTGTGCATCAAAGGAAGAGGTGGGAATGCATATGCTGTCAGGCCTTTCCAACTGAAGGATAGAGAGTCCACCTTCCAAGCAAGTGGGTGGTACGTCCTTGTGCAGAATTTCTTGAGCTGGTGATTGAGTGGGGATGCGAATAGGTCTATTTGTGGCATTCCCCATTTCTTTGTGATGACCTTGAAGATGTCCGGGTGTAGCATCCATTCGTGAGCATCCGAGGTAGTTCTGCTTAATATGTCTGCTAGGGTGTTTTCTTTTCCCGGTACAAAAATTGCTTGTAACTGAATGTTGTAACTGAGAGCCATATTCCATAGGTCCAGTGCCATCCGGCATAGAGGGTATGAATGAGTGCCTCCCTGTTTGTTGATGTACCACATGACTGTGGTGTTGTCTGTCCTTATCAACTGGCCTTCTTGGAGGAATGGTCTGAAATTCTGGATTGCTAGTTTTACTGCCAGCATTTCTTTTTGATTTATGTGCAGGTGCAGCTGATCTAGAGTACATAAGCCTTGTATGCACTTGTCCAGCATGTGGGCCCCCCAACCGAGGTCTGAGGCGTCCGTTGTGATGGTTTGGCTTGGTTGAATGCTGTGGAAGGGCAAACCTGGGTTTGACTGGCATGCCTGAGCCCACCATAGGAACTCTTGTTTCAGGCATGGAATTAGTGGTATTTCGGTTTCTAAGCTGTGCCTGTGTTGAGACCATAAATTCTTTAGGTACCACTGTAGCTTTCTCATATGCAGTCTGGCATGGGGGACCAGGATTATGCAGGATGCCATGAAGCCCAAGGCCTGCAGTACTTTCCTTGCTGTTAGTTTGTTCTGCTTTGTTAATGCCAAGAAGTAGAGAGGAAGTTGTTCTTGTTTTTCTGCAGTTAGGAATGCCATCTGTTTTACTGTGTCCAATTCTGCACCTAAGAAGGTTATTCTTTGGGATGGTATCAGTCTTGACTTTTTTATATTGACTGTGTATCCCAGGGCTTGTAGTAAGCAAATGACTCTTTGTAAGTCTTCGGTTAGCTTGTTTTTGTTGTCCGCTTGTATCAGGCAGTCGTCCAGGTATGGATATATTTGGATTCCCTGAAGCCTGCAGTGAGCGATTACTGATGCCAGGCATTTCGTGAACACTCTGGGCGCAGTAGATAAGCCAAAGGGCAATGCTGAGAATTGATAATGCTCTGATCCTGCAAGAAATCCGAGGTATCTTCTGCAATTTGGTCGTATGGGGACGTGCAGGTATGCCTCATTGAGATCTAGAGTTACCAGACAATACTCCTTGCCCAGCATGGGAAGAAGTTGCTGTAGGGTCAGCATTTTGAATTTTGGAACAATGATGAATGTGTTTAAAGCGGACAGGTCGAGAATAGGCCTCCAATTTTTCTCTTTTCTTGGTACCAGGAATAGTCTGGAGTAAAATCCCTTGCCTTGTTCCATACATGGTACCCTTTCCACAGCTCTCATCTTTGCTAATTGAGCTATTTGTTTTAGAGCTTCTGTCTTTTGATTTGGTGGTAGGTTTGGCATTCCTCTTTTTCCTGGTAAAGTGTGGAAATGAAACCTGCAGCCTTGGTCTATAGTTTGCAAAATCCACTTGTCTCTTGTGATATAGTGCCAGTTTTTTGAAAATAAGGCTAACTTTCCGCCTAAGGGTGCTGCTATTTGTTCCCTGGTAGGCGGTGCCAGAGCCAAGTCACTGTGATTGTCCTGTTGCAGTGGTAGTAGTTGTGTCTGTGCCTCGTTGGTTGTTACCTTGCCATTGGCGTCCCCTGTAGGCACCTCCTCTGGATTGATTTCTGCCTCTTGAACGCCTATTCCTGCCTCTCTGAGTTTTAGAGGAGTCTGGAAAGGACCAATTTTTGGAAGGCCAGTTCCTGCTAAACCTTGGAGGCTGAACCTGTAAGAAATCTTTTACTGTTTGTACAGATTTTGCTTTCTCTTCCATTTTCTTCAGTACCTGTTGAGCAGGAGAACCAAATAAACTGACCTTATCCATAGGGGCATCTAATACTTTTGCTTTAACATGATCCGGCAAGACCTGTTCTTTCAACCATGCATGCCTTCTTATAACTGTGCCAGTCATGGCTGATCTAAAGGAAGCCTCCAGTGCATCATAGCCACATTTTAAGGAATGGTTACTAACCTGCTGAATGTTATGCACCATTTCTAGAACATATTTCTTATCTAAAGAATCATCAGAGGACAGTTTCTTAGTTAACTGATCAAGCATAAACTCCTGGTATTGGATCATATGAAACTGACAGTTCAATGCCCTAGCTGAGAGAGTAGCAGAGGTGTATACTTTTTTGCCCCATCTCTCTAAGGACCTGGATTCCCTTTCAGAAGGGAGAGGATTTTTAACTGAGGTCGAGGCTACTGCCTTAGGCCCCTGGGAGATAGTCTCGGGATCTGCAAAAGGAGCCTTGTATAAATGGTGATGAGTGTCCGGGACCCTGTAGAACCTATCGGGCTTAGCAGGGGCTGGAGGTAAAGTATCAGGAGCAGTGCAAGCATCATTAAATGCATCATCCACAACAGGAAGAACTGGAGGAATAGCTAAAGGCCTATGTTGTGGTAAATGCAAAAAGGTCCTAAGCCTTTTCCTTGAATCTGAGAAATCTTGTCCCTGCCACTGGAATTGCTCTCTCATGGCATGTAACCAAAGGAAAATTCCTCTGGTGGAGAGGCAGAAGGAATCGATTCCTCAGCATCAGAATCTTCATAAGTAGAAAAAGGAGCCTCTGGATGGTCTGTATTGTCTGTATCATCAGAAGAATCATCTGAGGACACTGGCTCAGGGGGCTCTGCTCTAGGTCTCTTTTCTGGAGGTTGAGAGGCCCTGTCTGGGTGAGATTGGGATCCCCTTATTAAAGAGATGAGATCCTCTGCCAGAGTAAGCATTTGGGAACTGGAACTGGGCCTGTGAGAGGGGGGTTTAACAGGCACAGACTTAGAAGTTTTGGCTGCTTTAGCCCTGGCAAAGGCCTTAGTAGACATGGCTGCAGGCGGCCTAGCAGCACCACGTGCAGGGGTAGAAACATCCAAAGGGATGGTGTCCGATAATTCTTGTGAAACCACAGTAGCAGGTAGAACTTCAGAGGCCGATTCAACCAGGGTAGAAGGGGCCTCGGTAGTAGTCATGGATTCGGCTGAAGATAGAACCGTTTGCTCGGTTTCGGCCGAAACCGAGACACTCGCGGTTTGCTTAACCGTGGTTTCGCGAAACCGCGGACCGCGAGTGTCGGTCCTTTCTTGCGTTCTTAACAACTTGAGAAGTCGGAGGATCCGACGGCATTATGTACGCAAAATCTGAGCCGAAAAACTGTTCAGCAAACTCCGACCGACGTTTAAGCGTCCGTCGGTTGAAAGAAGCACAGGCTAGACAAGCTGCTACGTCGTGGTCTGGGCCTAAACAAGGTAAGCAGTAAGAGTGGAAATCTTTATGAGGTATTTGTTTCCCACAAGTTAAACAGTTATTTACTTTTTCTGACATCGGCTGAGGCAAGAAAGAGTCCCCAACGGGGTACTTAGCTTTTTAGAAGTCTTTGAAGTAGTATTCGGTAGTAGTAATCTCTGGATCTGACCGACCGGCACTTGAACAGCTTCTGCTTCAGGCGCCACGCAGCAAGAAAGACTGAGGAAAATGGCGTCGGCTGATGCCTTTATACCCGAAGAACTGCAGCTATGACGTCGGGTGAAGTGCGACACCAGCCGAGGCCAGACCCAGACTTTGGAATCCGGCCGACCGAAGGGCTGCCTGACGACAGGACAACCCATTTGTAAGGACTGCAGATGCATCCTTGAAGGACATCCCCAGTTCTGCAGGCTATTTTTGCCTCTGGAACTACGTCTTCCATTACTACTTCCTCCTCTGCCCCGGAGGAAGTCATTGCGGCTCCAATCCTGGAAAGGTCCTTGGGTCTTTTTACACCATAGCCTCCCACTTCTTTGGTTCCTGGAATAGGGCCATTGAGGAGAGAAGTGTACGCCTACGGCAGAAAGGGTCTTTCCGTTTCTCGCACATCTGGCCAACACAGACTTTTGTGCCCTCTGTCCTAGGGAAGAGACTGAAGGAAGCTCAGGTCGAGAGGACTGGTGCAACAAGGAAGGCAGAGACTGTTTGCCCATGGACAAGGCTCTCTCCATGGCCTGGAAGGCAGGCCCACCTGTAGAGGGATGGGAGCCTGGAGCCAAACTAACTCCTTCAGAACTGTGGTCCCACCCTGCTCCGAGGAGGCAGATTCTGAAGCCAGGGTCGAACTTACATATGCGAAAGCACAGAGGGTTATGGAAGGCTGCAAAAGCATCAAAGTCTAACCCAGCCCCTCGGAACGGGCAACAAAGCTTCGACCCTGGGAGATCTCAGGATCTGACACACCAGAGGAACTCAGGGTAACTATCAGTGTTGGAGTAGGAGCTCTGACCTGCACCAAAACAGTTGAAGCCGGAAAGGTAGGCACCAGGGGCTCCAAAAGCTCAACTGGAGTCACAGAAACTAACAAAGGTGTGAAAGAAGATAAGGTTCAAGAGCTAACCTGGCTTGGAACCATGAAAGGAGGAAGTCCCCTCGCCATAAGGAGCTGATCCACCAGTCTCATATCAGATTCTGGACTCAGACTCTTGGGGATCAAACAGGGGATTGTGATGGAGATCTTGGTAGACGTCTCTCCAAAAAGGGGCTAGATAGACAGCCCGCAAATAGATCAATAGTAGGCAAGTATCTGGATTATGGGACATAATTGATTGAAGCAGTCTTCGGTTCCATGGATTTAGAACAGAACAAAGCTTTTTTTTTTTTTTTTTTTTTTGAGAACAGAAAAGGAAGTAGATACCAGCAATGGTATGTAAGATTACCCGAAGGTAAAAAGGGAAAGGATACCAACAATGGTACTTGAGAAACTACCAAAGGTAGAAATGGGGGAAAAAAGGCACACAAGATATACAGAGTATCTAAAGAGGAGCGGGTAGGATATACAAGAATTTACAAGAAAAAAAGATACAAGACTTACAGTGAGCTATTGCTCTAGAGTTCATATAGAACACGTCTGGCACTTCTAAGTGGCAAATGAGATCAGAAGTGATTTGGTCAGGAGCACTGTGGGTACAGCTTAACTCAAGAGATCTGGAAGACGCAAGCTGAAATAACGGCAGAGTCTGTTCCGAGGCTCAAGGATCAAGGGTCAAGGATTACGTGAAGATTGACATCAGATCTGCTATTATGGAGCTTAAGAAAATTTTGGGAGAAATAATCGACTTTCAGTGGAAAATATTACTTGTAGGTGGGGACTTTGATTTTCAACACTGAGGATGTATTAGGAGGGCCAAGAAGGGAAAAATATAACAAAAGGGGGTAAATTTCTGAAGAAGTTTATGAAAATATTTGGAAAAGATGCGACATTAGTAGCAGGAACTCAGAGAGTTTTCAAATTATTCCCCAAAGTACAATAACTGGGCTAGACTACACAGAAATTATGTTTCATAGGAACATGTGCATAAAACGGAACGTGTATAAAACTGAAAGCTTCAACACACATCCAATAATTATTTCAGATCATGCACCAAAACCAGCAAATAAAAATGCAAGGTAATGAAGTAAAAATGAGGCATTGACACTTCCCCACCTGCCTGTTAAAAAGAGAGGGATTTACAGAATGGGTAGCACAGAGGACTTGTTAATAAAAAAATATTCAATAATTGTTAGGCAAGATAAAATTTTCTTCAGAAGTTACAGCTAGGGAATGGGATAAAATAAAGTGGAATTTAAAAAGGGTAGAAAAAAGAAAAGATATGGTCAAGTAGTAATAATTATTTAGAGAGGCTAACAAAGGTTAAAGCATTGCAGAACAAGAGGAATCTCAAACAAGACGAGATGCAACTGCAGAAATCTAAATAGAAAATAAGTGAGTATCTGGACAATATGTAGGAGTTTAGAAAGATTGCTGATAAGCAACTGTTTTTTTTTTTTTTTTTTTTTTTTGATAACCCTAGAGCACAAAAAACTTTTACCACAACTTAAGCAACAGAACATAGAATACTGCCAAACCTAGGGACCCTATATATCAAGAAAAACAGCCAGAGTTCTTGTGGTATTAAGCGATTTCAAACTTTTTATGAAAACACAAACGCAGACGAATGAGAATATCAAGAAAAAGCACAAATGGAAATCTTTATGGGAGACTTGGTATGCTAAGTTTACAGGTAGATGAGGCTCAACAATTAAGATAGGTTGAGAAGAAATAAAAAATAGTGGTGTATAATCAATCTGCAAGAAAGTCTCCAGGAATAGATGGTATTCCCTGTTGACGTTTGGAAGATGGGAGGGAAACCTGGAAGGCTTTGTTTAACAGCATTTTAAAAAGGGGAAGCAACAATGTCCTGGAAGAAAGCTGTGAAGGCTGTAATAGCCAACAAAGTACAGTTTTGTACCTACCATAAATGTAGATGTCCGAACTGGATAGCATCTGCAGTCATAACAACTGGGTTGTCCTGTCGTCAGGCAGCCCTTCAGTCGGCCGGATTCCAAAGTCCGGGTCCGGCTTCGGCTGATGTCGCACTTCACCCGACGTCATCTCTGTTGGTCTTCGGGTATAAAAGCATCAGCCGACGCCATTTTCCTCAGTGTTTCTTGCCCCAGATGCCAGTAGCCCTCTTGAAGGCTAAAATTTGGATAGATGCCAATGTTTCCAAAAAGATAGAGGTAAACACAAAAATAAACATGTATGTACATATATACAAACAAATACACCATAAAAGACTCCCCCCCCACCAGCTAGCTATTAGGAGGGTAAACACCCTAGGAGTACCACAGAGGGGAAGGAGGGAGGGTAATCCTGACTGCAGATGCCATCCAGTTCGGACATCTACATTTATGGTAGGTACAAAACTGTACTATGTCCTTCATGGATGCATCTGCAGTCATAACAACTGGGTAGAATACCATAGCCAACTAGGGGAGGAGGATAAAAGTAGATTATGGTGTGTTTAGGATCCCTTGCAGTACAGCAGTGGCAAACCCTGCTCGGGATCTGGAATAGAGGCAAATTATAATGCTTGGCAAATGTATGCACGGAGGTCCAAGTAGCCGCCTCAATAATGTCTTTGGTTGCCACTCCTCGTAAGAAGGCTGTGGTAGTGGCTGTTGCCCTTGTAGAATGAGGTCTTATGTTCTGTGGAATTGGTTTTCCATGGAAGGAGTAACAGAATCGTATGCAATTTCCTATCCATTTGGAGATTGTCTGTTTGGAAATAGCTTTTCCTTCCCTTCCTGTTGCATAGGCTACAAAAAGTTGGTCAGTCTTTCTGCTATTTTTGTTCTGTCCAAGTAGTAGCGTAGCTGTCTATGTATATCCAAGGTATGCAGTATTCTTTCCCTCTGTTTTGTGGGTTGGGAAAGAAGGTAGGTAGGTGGATTGCCTGGTTTAAAGACACTCTGGATACCACCTTAGGCATAAATGTAGGATTAGTCCTCATGGACACTCTATCTTGGTGGAAGATTAGGGAGGGTTGCACTGCCATTAAGGCCTGTAGTTCTGAAACCCTCCTTGCTGAAGTAATTGCCAGTAGGAAAGCAGTTTTCCATGACAGGTGTTGTAGGTCTGCTGTTGCTGCTGGTTCAAAGGGTGATAGTGTCAACTTTTCTAGCACAAAGTTTAAGTCCCAAGCTGGTAATGGTGGTTTCCTTGGAGGTTTTACATTCTTGATTCCTCTGAGGAACTGCCTGAGCAAAGGGTGCGAAAAAACAGGTGGATCAAAGCTGTATTCTGCTGAAATAGCTGATGCATGTATCTTGATGGAGGAGTAGGACAGGCCTGAATGAAGAAGTTCGGCCAGATACTCCAGAATGTTAGGCATATCTATGTTTGACACATCTTTTCCTCTTTCCGTACTCCAAATGACAAACCTTTTCCATTTTCCAGCATAGGTCTGCGTGCTTCAAGAATAATGTCTTTAACTCTTTGGGAAAGTTCTGGATTAGCTGCTGCTATGTGATGTTCCATGCAGTCAGTTGCAACGTTTTTAGGTTTGGATGTATGATGCTGTAGCTGTTCTGAGTTAACATCAAAGGCATCAGGGGTATTGGCCACATATTGTTCCGAGACATGCTCCTCAGCAGTGGGTACCAGTGTTGTCTTGGCCAGTTTGGAGCTATCAGGATTATCCTTGGACGTTCTTCCTTGATTTTTAGTAGTACTTTGTGTATCAAGGGAAGAGGTGGGAATGCATATGCTGTTAGGCCTTTCCAGCTGAAGGAGAGCGAATCCACTTTCCATGCTAGTGGGTGGAATGTCCTTGTGCAGAACTTTTGAGCTGGTGATTGAGAGGTGATGCGAATAGATCTATCTGAGGCATTCCCCATTTCTTTGAGATGGTCTTGAAGATGTCCGGTGCAGCTTCCATTCGTGGGCATCCGATGTGGTTCTGCTTAATATGTCTGCTAGAGTATTTTCTTTTCCGGTACAAATATTGCCTGTAACTGGATGTTGTAGCTGAGTGCCAGGGTCCACAGCTCCAAAGTCATTCTGCATAGGGGTATGAATGAGTGCCTCCCTGTTTGTTGATGTACCACATGACTGTGGTGTTGTCTGTCCTTATCATCAACTGGCCCTCTTGGAGAAATGGTTTGAACTTTTGGATTGCCAGCTTTACTGCCAGCATTTCTTTTAGGTTGATGTGCAGGTGAAGTTGATCCTGTGTCCACAATCCTTGCACGCATTTGTCCAGCATGTGGGCCCCCCATCCTAGGTCTGAAGCGCCTGTTGTGATGGTCTGGCTTGCTTGACATCTGCGAAAGGGTAGGCCTGGGTTTGACTGACATGCCTGAGCCCACCATAGGAACTCCTGCTTTAAGCATGGAATTAGTGGGATTTCTGTTTCTAGGCTGTGTCTGTGTTGGGACCATAAATTCTTTAGGTACCACTGTAGTTTTCTCATATGTAGTCTGGCAAATGGGACCAAGATTATGCATGATGCCATGAAGCCCAAGGCCTGCAGTACTTTTCTTGCTGTTAACTTGTTCAGTTTTGTTAGTGCCAAGAAGTAAAGAGGGAGTTCTTTTTGTTTTTCTGTAGTCAGGAATGCCATTTGTTTTACAGTGTCCAATTTCGCGCCCAAGAATGTCCTTGTTTGGGATGGTATCAGCCTTGACTTTTGTAAATTGACTGTGTATCCCAGTGCTTGTAGCAAGTAAATGACCCTTTGTAAATCTGTTGTCAGCTTGCTTATGTTGTCCCCTTGTAGCAGGCAGTCGTCCAGGTATGGGTAAATTTGAATTCCCTGTAGTCTGCAATGGGCGATTACTGATGCCAGGCATTTTGTGAATACTCCGGGCGCAGTAGATAAGCCAAAGGGCAATGCTGAGAATTGATAGTGCTCTGATCCTGCAAGAAATCTGAGGTATCTTCTGCAGATTGGTCGAATGGGGACGTGCAGGTATGCCTCCTTGAGATCTAGAGTTACCAGCCAAGACTCCTTGCCCAGCATGGGAAGAAGTTGCTGTAGGGTCAGCATTTTGAATTTTGGGACAATGATGTATGTATTTAAGGTGGACAGGTCGAGAATTGGTCTCCAACTTTTTCCTTTCTTGGAACTAGGAATAGTCTGGAGTAGAACCCCTTTCCTTGCTCTGCTGTTGGCACTCTTTCCACAGCTCTCATGTTTGCTAACTCCATTATCTGTTGTAGTGCCTCTGTTTTTTGATTTGGAGGTAGATTTGGCATTTCTCCTTTGACTGGTAAAGTGTGGAAGTGAAACCTGTAACCTTGATCTATGGTTTGTAAAATCCACTTGTCTTTTGTTATGTAGTGCCAGTTCTTTGAAAATAAGGTTAACTTTCCGCCTAGAGGAGCTGCTATTTGTTCCCTGGTAGGCGGATTTAGGTTAAGTCACTGTGGTTGTGCTGATGTAGTGGCAGTGGTTGTGTCTGTGCCTCTGTTGTTACCTTGCCACTGTCGCCCTCTGTAGGCACCTCCTCTGGATTGGTTTCTGCCTCTGGAACATCTATTCCTGCCCCTTTGAAATTTTGTGGAGTCAGGAAAGGACCAATTTTGGCAGGCCAGTTCCTGCTAAACCTTGGGGTTGAACCTGCAAGAAATCTTTAACCGTTTGAACAGATTTTGCCTTTTCTTCCATTTTCTTCATAACCTGCTGGGCAGGTGTACCAAACAAACTTGTCTTATCCATAGGAGCATCTAGCAACTTAGCTTTAACATGATCCGGTAAAGCTTGCTCCTTTAGCCATGCATGCCTTCTTATCACTGTGCCAGTCATGGCTGATCTAAATGAAGCCTCCAGTGCATCATAGCCACATTTTAAGGAATGGTTGCTAACCTGTTGTATGTTATTTACCATTTCTAATACATATTTCTTATCAAGAGATTAATCAGTGGTTAGTTTTTAGTTAACTGATCAAGCATAAACTTTTGGTATTGTATCATGTGAAACTGACAGTTTAAAGCTCTAGCTGAGAGAGTAGCTGAAGTGTAGACCTTTTTACCCCATCTGTCTAATGACCTTGCTTCCCTTTCAGAAGGAATAGGGTTTTTAGCTATGGTCGCTACTGCCTTGGGACCCTGGGATATAGTTTCGGGTCTGCAAGTGGGGCCTTGTAAAGGTGGTGATGAGTATCTGGCACCCTGTAAAATCTGTCTGGTTTGGCAGGGGCTGGGGTAAAGAATCTGGAGCGGAGCAGACATCATTGAAAGCATCATCCACCACAGAGAGAACAGGAGGAATAGCTAAGGGTCTGTGCTGTGGGAGGTGCAGAAAGGTCCTAAGTCTTTTTCTGGAGTCTGAAAAATCCTGTTGCTGCCATTGGAACTGCTCTCGCATGGCATGTAAGGTTTCCCCAAAGGAGAATTCTTCTGGAGGGGAAGCAGCTGGAATGGATTCTTCAGCATCAGAATCTTCAAAATTGGAGAAAGGAGCCTCTGGCTGGTCAGTTATGTCTGATTCGTCAGCAGAATCAGAGGACACTGGCTCAGGGGGCTCTGCCCTAGGTCTCTTCTCTGGGGGCTGAGAGGCCCTGTCTGGGTGAGATTGAGATCCTCTAATTAATGAAATTAAATCTTCTGCCAAAGTAAGCATTTGAGAACTAGAAGAGGGCCTGGTTGTGGGGGGTTTAACAGGCACTGTCTTAGTAGTCTTGGCTGCTTTAGCCCTGGCGAAGGCCTTAATGGACATGGTTGCTGGAGGCCTAGCAGCACCACGTGCTGGGGTAGAGACATCCAAGGGAATGGTGTCTGATAAGTCAGTGGCAACCACCGTAGTGGATAAAATTTCTGAGGCCGATTCAAGAGTGGTAGCAGGGCCCTCAGTTGTACAGATAGGTTCAGCTGTACTTTGATCAGTTTTCTCGGTTTCGCCGAAACCGAGACACTCGCGTTTGCTTAACCATGGTTTCGGCCGAAACCGCGGACCGCGAGTGTCGGTCTTTATCTTTGCGTTTTGGCAGATTGGGTAGTCGGAGGATCCAACGGCATAATGTACGCAAAATCAGAACCGAAAAACTGTTCTGCAAACTCCGACCGACGCCTAAGCGTTCGTCGGTTGAAAGAAGCACAGGCCGAACAGGCTGCTACGTCGTGGGCTGGGCCTAAACAAGGCAGACAATAAGAGTGGAAATCTTTATGAGGTATTTGTTTCCCACAGGTTAAACAATTATTAACTTTTTCTGACATCGGCTGAGGCAAGAAAGAGTCCCCAACGGGGTACTTAGCTTTAGAAGTCTTCGAAGTAGTATTCGGTAGAAGTAATCTCTGGATCCGACCGACCGGCACTTGCAAACAGCTTCTGCTTCGGGCGCCACGCGGCAAGAAAGACTGGGGAAAATGGCGTCGGCTGATGCTTTTATACCCGAAGACCAACAGAGATGACGTCGGGTGAAGTGCGACATCAGCCGAAGCCGGACCCGGACTTTGGAATCCGGCCGACTGAAGGGCTGCCTGACGACAGGACAACCCAGTTGTTATGACTGCAGATGCATCCATGAAGGACATCAGTACAGAAACACCACACCCAGCCTCATACAGGCCCACTACGATTTTAAACAATGACATAACGAGAATTCAGAGAGAAGCGCAATGTAAGGAAATATTGCTACTGTTGGTGGGTCTTATTGCAAATGCAGAGGCTCTATGCAATAAACGCATAAACTGTGTGCATCTGAAAGAGGAATTTTTGTTGCCACATTTAGAACACTTCTTTAAACCAGCAGTCCCTTTATAAGACATGCTGACAACTTTGACAACCACCAATGATAGGTCAACAAACAGTAATGAAAGGCCAAAAAACAGCAACAATCAAGAAAGTCCACAGTAATAGAAAAAAGTATTTTTTAATTTGGAGAAAAGGGAAGAGAAGAAATATCAACAATGTAGAAGGAAGGAAGAGAGTTACTAACAATAGTAACCAAGACCATCAGGCAGGTAATGAGGTGGGCAGAGAAAAAAGTGGTATTAAGTACAGAAAGAACAACTACTAAAAGATAAAGGGCAAGGGAGAAAAAGGTAAAGTTATAACATTTTAGAAGATAACGTTTTATACCCTTATCGTAACTCAAGCTCGAGAACCAAGAAGCAAGTCTTTTGCTTGAAGTGCCAACGAGATCTGTGGTAATTGGGGTTGGTGTACTGTGGGTAAGGGAAAAGCTTGAGAGGTTGCCACGAGCTTTAGCAATGGTCAAGTCAGATGCAAGGGATGGGATCCAAACCTACAAATTGAAAATATAATGAAAACTGAGTGATAAATGTTTAAAAATAGCATTTCAAACAAAGTTCAAATAAGCAACAAATTAATTTACAAAAAATATATATACACCAAGGAGTAATAAAAGTTTAGATGAAACAGTATTCCTGGTGACTAGTGGGGAAGCAGATTAACCTAAGGAACTAAATTGGATTTACACATTATGATGACAGAAGGGTAAGTGAGGAGGTACAAAATGAAAGTAGGAGAGATTAAAGAGAAATGGGGGAAAAGCTGAAAATAAAGGAGGAAAAAGGAGGAAAAATGCAGAAAAGCTAGAAATTAAAAAGGATGCATGAAAAAAGAGCCAACTTGCAGTGCAGTAATTTAAGTACATTTACGTATTATTACTTTACATGGAGAACAAGTTTGTTGTAGTTTACTCCAGAGATGAGAAGGTGCAAAGCCAAGCACTCATCAGGTGCTGCTTTAGTTGCAATTTGAAGGACATTAAATCGCCTCATACCTTCAGAGGTAACCAAATAAATATTACACAACAGTTGTAATATGGTGGTCGCCCACAGTGTCAAATTTAGTTATGGCAAGTTGTAATTTGTCCCAAAGGGTTGTGGTTTGTGACTTGAGAATAGGTTAGCGTTACAATTCAGTCCAATTAGACAGCTTAAGTGCTAATAAATGGTTACATAAGTTTGTTTACAGTACACTTTGCAACTTCACTGTAGCGCTGTTCTAATTTAAACAGAAAAACTTTATGCCACAGGTACAGTACGACTGCATCATAACCACAATGCCATTATTTAATAAAAACGGAGATTCTCCGTTGCTTTTTTTAAAGCTGTCTCTCTATGTTAAACTCCTTTAACATACCGAGACACTTTGTAAAAAGCAACTGAGATCTTGCTTTCTCCGTTGCTTCCACCCACAACTCTGATGTACTGCGTAAGCATACGCAGTCCATCAGAACTGCCACAGAATACCAGACAGCTGCGGAAGGGCAGCAAGGAGGCATTATACAATGCCATTATTTAATAAAAGCTTCACCCTCATGACCAAACCACAAACAACCGTGGGTGAATCCAGCATTACCCACACCCAGGCGTGGGTTTTATTGCTATAATATACTCTGACAAAAGCGCTTAACCTATTTTTTATTAAAGACATTCATGGATTTCTTCAGAACAAGACCAAATCCATGAACAGTTATTTAAATAACAAACCATGACATCATTACTTCAATTAATTGCTTAGCCATTTTTAAAGCAATATCGACCCAGCATACTTAAGTCCACTTCTATGCTGAAAGTACCACTGCCAGTAAAATATTACAATACACAACTACCCAAGCAGTATTTAAACTGTAATTTTTTTTTTAGTTTCAATATACTGTTTATACTTAAATTTCCAGGGCTCAATGAAACTGTGTAAGCAGCTGTAGCCAACTGCCATTTAAGTTCCAATGCCTGTAGTTTCAATTTCCATGCCCCACCCCTCAAATCCAAATTTATTGAGTCAGCTACCCAGAATTCGGAAAAATGCTCTGGCTTTTCACCAACATGTTTTCCCAATCCACTTGTTCCACTTCTTTTACTGATGTCATACATGTTCTCATAAATCCATTCTTTTACTTTCCTTTCAGTTTTTTCTATACAAAAAGCCCGCACATACAGTGGATATAAAAGGTGTATGCACCCCTGTTAAAATGCCAGGTTTTTGTGATCTAAAAAAATGAGACCACAATAAATCATTTCAAAACGTTTCCCACCTTTAATGTGACTTATAACCTGTACAATTCAATTGAAAAACAAATCTTTTAGGGAAAAAATATAAAAAACGTACAATAAGCTGGTTGCATAAGTGTGCACACCCTTAAACCAACACTTTGTTGAAGCACCTTTTGATTTAATTACAGCATTCAGTCTTCTTGAGTAGGAGTCTATCAGCATGGCACATCTTGACTTGGCAATATTTGCCCACTCTTCCTTGCAAAAGTGCTCCAAATCTGTCAGATTGAGAGCCCATCTCTTGTGCACAACCTTCTTCAGGTCACCCCACAGATTTTCTATTGGATTTCGGTCTGGACTCTGGCTGGGCCATTCCAAAATTTTCATCAGGTGAAGCCATTCATTTGTTGATTTGGATGCATGCTTGGGATCACTGTCATGTTGAAAAGTGAAATTCCTCTTCATCTTCAGCTTTCTAGCAGACGCCTGAAGGTTTTGGGCCAAAAATGGCTGGTATTTGGAACTGTTCATAATTCCCTCCACCTTGACTAAAGCCCCAGTTACAGCTAAAGAAATGCAACCCCAAAGCATGATACTGCCACCACCATGCTTCACCATGAGGATGGCGTTCTTTCAGTGATGCGAAGTGTTGTTTTTGCACCAAACGTACCTTTTGGAATTGTGGCCAAAAAGTTCAACCTTGGTCTCATCAGACCATCACGCATTTTCCCACATGCTTTTGGGAGACTTGATGTACTGTTTTCCAAATTTTAGCCTGGCCTGGATGTTTTTCCGTGTAAGAAAAGGCCTCCGTCTTGCAACCCTACCCCACAGGCTCATAGGCTGGTACTAGGCTATTGGCCCTAGGGCCTATACAAGCCTAGCCATAACAATTCCCTGGCTATTTCTTCCCACAATATTTACTTCCCTGGACCCCTGTCTAGCAGAGCTACTAACGTGATCCCCGGGGTGAATTTCCTATCGCCCATCCAATCGTCAAGGTTCCTTTTGAAGAGGGCCAAAGAGGCGCTCTGCTTGACATGTATGGGCAGTCTATTCCAGAGTCAGGGGAGTCTCTGGGTCAGAAACCTATCACTCCAACATGTTTTGTTCATTGTGATGACAAGCTTTAGATCCCTGGAGCACGTGGCTCTGAGGGATTGGGATTTCTTTAAGTGTAGCATGTCCAACAGCTCTGGGTTTGACAAGGCCTTGTATGTTAAGCAGAGATTGCCTCAAGAGTATAGCGGAGTACTTTTAGACGTCCGCATAGGGCATCTGCTTTAGACCTGTGATTCTTTTAGTGAGGTATTTCTGCAGCTTTTCCAGTTGTTGCAGATGTCTTGAGAGGTACATACCAAACGGGGCATTGTATTCTATAATGGGTCTAATGAGGGATGAGTACAGTGGGACAATGACCTCCTTTTCTCTGTATGAAAAGCCCTTAGTGATGAGGTGTGCCACATAGAAGTATTTCCTGACTGTTGTGGCGATGTGGTTATTGAAGGTGAGACCATTGTCCACCTGTGTCCTTAAGTCTCTCATCACACTTTCGGTGTTTAGTGTACTGCCACCTATGTGGTAATTCACGGGTACATTTTTTTCCCAAAGGAGATAACTATACATTTCTTGGCATTGAGCTTGAGCCCATGGCTCTGGCACCAAGCATCTGTTTCTGTAAGGCCTTTTGTTGAATATCCACATCATTTGGGGATTCAATAATGGCTCCCAGTTTGCAGTCATCTGCAAACTTTGTTAGCCAGAGTCCCTTAGTATTGGCCTGTACTTCAGAGAAGTAGATGCCAAACAACAGCGGTCCCAGGACTGAACCCCGAGGTACTCCACTTGTCACCTGTCTGGTGCTGGATTTGGAGTCGGCTACTTTTATAGTGTGGGTTCCATCAGTAAGCCAGTTGGCAACCCATTGAGTGGCATAGGGATTATTGCCCAGCTTAGTACGTTCATCTATGATTCCAGAGTGGGGGATGGAGTTGAAGGCTTTGACGAGGTCCAGTTAGGCTGTGTTGACCGCCTTTACCCTCGTCCACAGCACTGGAGACCAATTCGAAGAAGTCAATCAGGTTCAGGAAACAAGATCGGTCCTTAACGAACCCAAACTAGGTGGGGTCCAGTGTTTGAAGGTTGCCAATGTCTGTTTATAAGTTCCATGATAATACGTTCCATGGCCTTGCAAATCAGGCTCGTAAGACTGATGGGGTGGTAGTTCCCAGGATCCAAGGTGGATCCCCCCCTTGTGGAGTGGGATTGCACCACTAAGTGGGCACGAAGCCTGAGGTGAGACTATGATTAAACACAACACTTAGGTGAGGTGCCAGTTCATTTTGTAGTTCATGTAGTACACAGCCCGGGATGTTGTATGGTCCCCATGGATGCTGTATTCTTAGCTTTGGAGAGTGCTGTTTTTACCTGTGTGGCCATTATTACCGGAATTTGGCAATCTTTTGGTATTGAGATGGGCCCTTTACGGGATGAAAGGGGGGGTGAAGATGGCACTGAATCGATCTGCCAGGATATTGGCAATATCCTTGGGATCAGAATATTTAATACCAATCTCTTGTACCTTAGGGCAGATCTGAGCATTGCCATTTAGATTCTTGACATAGCTATAGAATGTCTTGCTGTTGTCTTTGGAATCTTTGGCAATTTTATATTCGTAACTAGCTTTGGAGGATTTTGAGGGATCTCCGCTTTTTACTGAGGCTGGTAAGGGAATTTTTTGCAACCTGGGATTTTCCTCTTTTCTGCAACAGTTTCTTCCTTTTGTTGTAAAGTTTCTTTATGGCAAGAGACCACCAGACTGGCTTCCTTTTTTGGAGGAGAGCGTCTTGGTTCTATTTGGGATGGTATGATTCATGCACGAGTGGATGTGCTCGTACAGTGCCTTAGTGTAGGATTCAGCAGTTGAACTTTCAGTTCCCGTATGCATGGGTGTCATGAAGTTTGTCACTTCTGACTTCAGTAGCATGAAGTTGGCTTTGGCGACTTTTTTTTATGGAGGTTTCCTTACTGGGGGGTGGGGGAGGGATATGAATGTCAAGGGTGATTAGTTTATGGTCAGACCTGATCAACGAGGGGGTGACCACAGGTGTGGAGCATGGATTTCCCATGCTGGCAATGACCAAGTCTAGGATTTTGGAGCCCCTGGTGGGACTATGGATTAGTTGATCCAGGGCACTGTAATTTATGAATTCCAAGAACCGTTGGGCAAGGGTGTCGGTACACGAGTTTTCCCAGTTAATGGCAGGGTAGTTGAAATCACCAAGTATTAGGGCGTTTGGTTGCATCTTAATATTTTCCAGTATGTTTATAAAGGTGTAGTGAGAATCTTTGGGCATGGTGGGGGATCTGTAGCAAGCTACAATTTGGATTGCAGTTTTACCTAGTGTTAGTTGCACCTGGAGAATTTCAGACTCCCTGTGTTGGGCAACTAACCTGGTAGTGTGAATATCGACACTCCTCCACCTTTAGCGTTTCGGTCCTGGACTGGTGGCCGAAAAGTGTGGTTAAGAGTTGTAGGCTAGTATTGCAGGGGTGCTTTCTGGAGCCTTGAACCAGGTCTCAGTTACTGCATAGATATCGATGTTCTCCATTTTTAGGAGTGCCGCGAGAGTGCGCATTTTGAGGTTTAGACTTGTAGCATTACTTTCAGATTTTGCATGCTTGTACCGGTTATGGTGGTGGTTTTGTCCTTTGAACTTTGCCTAAAAAATACACTAGGGGTGGCAAGAGCCTTAGCCAGTAATCTGAATCCCAGGAGCGACAGGTGCAGACCATCTCTGGCAAAGTATTGTGGTCTGTCAAGCAAGTCATCCTAGGCAGACAGATACTGGATCCCTTTTGAATGACACCAGAAGCTTAGCCAATTGTTGAAGTTGATCATTTTGTCCTTATACTGTGGGGTATCATTCTGAGTGAAGGCAGGATGCTACTCAGGGCTATGGGTCATATCTGCCTGGGCCACATGATCCGAGAGCTCTTCCATGGCTCTCTTCATGTAGTCCAGGGAGGTACACCTCAATTCACTCTAACATGGACATATGGAGAATACAGGAGATTGGTGTCACATGTAGCACACAACCAGCATTTGCCAGAAATTCCTGCAGCTCCTTCAGTGTTGCTGTAGGTC
Source organism: Protopterus annectens (assembly GCF_019279795.1). Taxonomy (NCBI): domain Eukaryota; kingdom Metazoa; phylum Chordata; order Ceratodontiformes; family Protopteridae; genus Protopterus; species Protopterus annectens. The sequence goes on along the minus strand of NC_056725.1, from coordinate 1,806,066,168 downwards.
TCTTGGTAGCCTCCCTGACCGTTTTTTGTCTAGTCTTTTCATCAATTTTGGAAGGACGTTCAGTTCTTTGTAACGTTACTGTTCCACATTTTCTCCACTTTTTGATGACCATCTTCACTGTGTTCCATGGTATATCCAATGCTGTGGAAATTTTTTAGTACCCTTCTCCCGACTGATACCTTTCAATAATGAAAATCCCCTTGATGTTTTGTAAGCTCTCTGCGAACTATGGCTTTTGCTGTAGCAGGCAACTGAGTAAATGTCAGGAAAATCCTACTAGGACAGCTGAACTTTATCTGGGATTAATCAGAGTCTCTCTCTTAAATGATGGCAGGTGTGTATCCAAGAAGACTGAATGCTGAATTAAATCAAAAGGTGCTTCAACACAGTATTAAGTTTACGGGTGTGCACACGTATGCAACCAGCTTATTGTAAGGTTTTTTTTATATTTTTTTCCCCTAACAGATTTGTTTGTTTTTCAATTGAATTGTCCAGGTTACAGGTCACATTAAAGGTAGGAAAAGTTTTGAAATGATTTATTGTGGTCTCATTGTTTTATATCACAAAAACCTGGCGTTTTAACAGGTGTATACACACATTTTACATCCACTATACTTGACATTCTGCAACATAAATCACTCTTTCAGAAGTACAACTGTTGTAAGCATTTTGTTCATCCACTCTTTCTTTCAGATAAATATCTCCTTCCAAGTTGTGTCTACAATGTACACATGGCACCACATCTATAGGTGCCCTTACTCAATCCTCTATTATATCCCATTTTCTTTGAATTGTTAAATTTTAACATACCTTTAAAATTTCACTCATACATTTTTTTGGTTATTTCCCGAAAAATTGTTCCATCTCTTCATCCACTCTACAAATATTCCAATTCTGATATAAAATGTTCCTAACTTGTTGCCTATCAGCATTATACATACAAAATAAGAGCTCTGCCCCTTTTCCACTATGACAACTCTGAGCATCTTGCATACATCCAAGAAGTGGTCTTAAACTGCCCTTTTCACCAACTCACAGGTGTATCCTCTGGATAGAAACGCATTTTTTAATATTATTAAATTTCAGCTACTTCTTTATTGTAATGCTTGCACAATCTCCCCATTACTGTGCCTTTCAGAACAGAGACCCTCAGCCATAAGTGTATCACACCCAGCAATGAGATATGCAACTATTTCCAGTTGTGTTTTACAGAGTCTGCATATGTTAGACTCTCGCACTTTTTCAATAGAATTTCTAAGCAATGTATAAGCAAGCCCACTATCCTGAGTAGCAAACAGTCACTAGAGCCATCAATGAAGGCAAAGCAGTTCATACAGCCTACCTGGATCTGGCAAAAGCCTTCGACACAATACCCCACTCAGGCATCATAGACCAGCTCAACAGCTTAAATGTAAACCAGTTTGCCACAAGATAGGTTGCAAACAGGCTAAAGGACAGAACCCACAAAGTCAGAATAGCTGGAGCTATGTCAGACTCTAAGCCAGTCACAAGTGGAGTCCCACAGGGCTCTGTCTTGGGACCCCTCTTGTTCGGGATTTATTTCCCAGACGTGCAGGCAAACATAGGGGGGTTGTGGCTGACAAAGTTCGCAGATGACTGCAAACTAGGCGCCATAGTCGATACACCAGCTGACACATGCATCCTTCAGAAGGGCCTCACAGAAACAGACTGGTGCCAGAGTCATGGCCTTAAACTAAATGCCAAAAAATGTATAGTCATCCCCTTTGGAAAAAACAAAGTACCCACAAATTACCACATAGGTGGTAATCCATTAAGTACTGAAAAAGTAATCAGAGACCTGGGGACCCAAGTTGACAGTGACCTCTCATTTGACACCCACGTCGCCAAAGTGGTTAGAAAGACCTTCTACCTTGCCTACCTTATCATGAAGGGATTCACATCCAGATCAAAGGATGTCATTGTACCCTTATATTCCTCCCTTATCAGGCCTATGATGGAGTACAATGCCCCATTTGGTATGTACCTCTCCCGGCACCTGCAGCAGCTGGAGAGACCCCAAAAGTACCTTACCAAGAGGATCAAGGGTCTTCAGCATATGTCATATGCTGCCAGACTAAAAATGCTTCAGCTCTATTCAGTAGCATACCGCCTGCTCAGAGGTGATCTGTGCCTGACGTACAAGGCCATGTCCAATTCTCTATTCAGTAGCATACCGCCTGCTCAGAGGTGATCTGTGCCTGACGTACAAGGCCATGTCCAATTCGGAATTAATGGACATGCTCCACCTCAAAAAATCCAAATCCATCAGAGCCACGAGAGCTAAAGATCTAAACCTCAGCACAAATATGAATAGGACATGCTGGAGGGACAGATTCATAACCCAGAGACTTCCCGCACTCTGGAACAGGATACCAGTCCATGTTAGGCAGAGCCCCTCACTGACTCTCTTCAAGAGAAATCTGGACGAATGGATGGGTGATCGTAGGTTTACCCTGGGGGTCATCTCTGTGTCAATGCTAGATAGAGGCACAGTAAAGTAAATTTAATTTAATTTGAACACTTTTGTATCATTACATGGGGTGGCGAAAGCCATATACACTTTGGCTAGGCTTATAAATGCCCTAGGGCAGATAGCCTAGTACTATACTATGAAACTATGATGTATTTTTTTTTTTTTTTTTTTTTTTTTTACATTTTTACAGACCATCACTTAATTATGGGATACCTACAGGCAGAATAAAATTACCTCAAGATGCCAGACCCCATATGGTCACACAAATTATGTATAAAAATATTTAAAAACCTGTAAATATTCCCAGAGTGGTGTTACAATGTAGGAAACACCAAACCATGATGAAATACACATGTTTGAGTCTGTGGGTGCAGTTCACCTTTGAGTTTTTAGTAGGGAGATCACCGGTCAATAATGCAGAAAGTACAGTTATGTACACTTACCATAAATGTAGATGTTTGAGTGTATTCACTGTTGCAGTCCTTACAAAATGGGTTATCAGGATCCCGGTAGCCCACAGTTGGCCAGAATACCAAAGTCCTTGGTATATGACGTCAGCTGCCTTCGGTTCAAGCCTGACATCAGTACGTCGGGTACAAAGGAAAGCAGCAGAAGTCATTTCCTCAGTTTTCTTTGCCTTGAAGCCCCCAAAAAAGGTTAGACCAGGAAAAGAAAAATCCAGTCTGTGCCCTAGGGGAAAAAAAGGGGGGGGTGGAAGGGGGGAACCAGGACTGAAACAGTGAATTCACTCGAACATCTACTTTTATGGCAACTGTACTATGTTCATAGTGTTTCACTGTTGCAGTCCTTACAAAATGGGTCGATTCCCAAAGCCCAGGAAAAAAAAAAAAAAAAAAAAAACAAAAGGGAGGAGGAACACCCACTGATTAAGAGTTGGTAAGGATGCCCTGCAACACTGCAGTGGCGAAACCAGTCCTGGACTTGGAAAACAAGGATAAATTGTAATGTTTAGTGAATGTTTGGACAGAAGTCCAGGTAGCTGCTTCCAGGATGTCCTTAGTAGGTACACCTCTTTAAAAAGCTGCTGAGGTATAGGTAGCTCTAGTAGAATGGGTCCTAATACTCTGAGGAGGAACCTTGCCATGCTGTAAGTAACAAAAGTGAATACAATGAGCAATCCACTTAGAAATAGTCTGTTTAGAAACAGCTTTGCCCCGAGCTCCAGGAGCGAAACTGACCAACAACTGATCTGACTTTTGAAAAGGTTTAGTCCTGTCCAAGTAAAATCTAAGTGGTCTATGCACATCCAGGGAATGCAGTAACCTTTCTCCTCTATTCTGAGGATTAGGAAAGAAGGTAGGCAGGTGGATAGACTGGTTAAGAGAGTCAGGCTAGAAACCACCTTGGGCATAAGCGAGGGATTAGTTCGAAAAGAAACCCAATCCACATGGAAGGTGATGGCTCTACTGCCATTAAGGCCTGCAGCTCAGACACTCTTCTAGCTGAAGTAACGGCCAAGAGAAAGGCAGTTTTCCAGGAGAGAAACTTCAAATCTCCTGAGGCAGCTGGTTCAAAGGTTCAAAGTGAGGCAGAGTAAGTTTCTCAAGTACAAAATTAAGATCCCAAGCAGGAGTAGGTGCTCTTCTGGGAGGCTTTAAATTGCTAGCTCCCCTGAGAAACTGTTTCATCAAGGGATGAGAGAAAATGGGTTGCTCAAAGGAACAATGAGCAGAAATAGCTGAAGCATGAATCTTGACAGAAGAAAAGGAAAGTCAAGTCCACCATTAAGCAAGCCTGCCAGATAGTCAAGAATAAGAGGAAGAGTAGGTTGAGAAGGGTCTTCCCCTCTAGTCTGCATCCAAATGGAGAATCCTTTCCACTTATCTGCGTAAGATTTCCTAGTGCTAGGCCTCCTGGCCTCATGAAGGACCTCAACTACCTGTTGGGAAAGGTTTAAATTATGAGCCAGGCTGCCAAATGCAAAGTCTAAAGATGAGGATGCAGGATTTTCCCCACTCCTGGACCAAGAGATCTGGTATCAGGGGAAGATGCCGAGACTGGGAGTGACTGCGAAGCAGTGGATACCAATGTTGCCTGGGCCAGTCTGGAGCTATGAGGATAGCCCTTGGTTTTTCGTCCCTTACCTTTAACTGCACTCTGGGAAGAAGAGGCAGAGGAGGGAATGCATAGATCGAAAGCTGTGTCCGGAGGAAGGACAGAGCATCCACTTCCCAAATTTTGTCGTGATGATTCCTGGTGCAAGTTGGAAGAAGGTGGTTGGTTGGAGATGAGAAGAGATCCACCTGGGGAGTGCCTCAACGCTGAATGATTCGACAGAAGATTGTCTTGTTTAGTTGCCACTCGTGAGGATCCAGGACCTGTCTGCTCAACTGGTCTGCCAAGGTGTTGAGCCTTCCTGGAAGAAACTGAGCTATCAGATGAATGCCCATGGAAGCTGCTATGGACCAATGTATCATGCTTTGTCTGCAGAGGGGTAAGAGTGAGTCCCTCCCTGCTTGCTGATGTACCACATGATTGTGGTGTTGTCTGTCCTGACTAGAAGAGTACCAGGAGAGAGAAGATGCTTGAAAGCCACCAATGCCTGCTGGACAGGCAACAATTCCTTCAGATTTATGTGCAAATGAACCTGTTGATAGTTCCAAGTCCCCTGAATGCATCTGCTCCCTAGATGCACTCCCCAAGCGTAGTCTGAGGCATCTGTGGTGAGAGTCTGGCTGGGAGGAGGTAGACACAAAGGCAGGCCTTTGTTCTGTGCACAGGTAGTTTCCCACCAAAGGAACTCGTCTGCAGGCAGGGAATCAGAGGAAGAATCAATTCTAAATCCTGAGAGTGTGTTGGCACCAAAGGTTTTTGAGGCGCCATTGAATTTTCCTCATATGCAGTCTTGCATATGGAATCATCAGAATACATGAAGCCATGAATCCCAGGGCTTGCAGGAATTGCCTTGCAGAGAGCTGGGTCATGCTTGCCAAATTCTTAAAGTAATTCGAAAGATCCATTTGTTTCTCTTGAGGGAGAGATACCATCTGGGCGGCTGTGTTTAGACTCACTCCCAGGAATACAATCTCCCTGGTGGGTACCAATTTTGACTTCTTTTCGTTGACAGTGTAGCCCAACGAGGCGAGAAGGTTCTTTACAAAGTCCAAAGTCCAAATCCTTTAGAAGTTGCTTTGGAGAGTTTGCCTGAATAAGACAATCGTCCAAGTAGTAAATTTGAATGGTTCTTTGTCTGCAAAAAGCAATGACTGGAGTCATGCATTTTATAAAAACTCTGGGAGCAGTAGATTAGCCAAAGGGCAGTGCAAAGAACTGAAGTGCCTGTTCCCCACCCTGAAGCGAAGAAACTGCCTGCAGCTTTCCCTTATTGGGATGTGCAGAGAAGCTTTGAGATCCAAAGTCACCAGCCAGCAATCCTTGGCCAGCATTGGCAGCAACTGCTGAAGAGTGAGCATTTTGAACTTGGGAATCACTAGAAAAAAGTGTTTAGAATGGACAAATCCAGAATAGGGCGCCAGGTGCCCCCTTTTTTGGGAACCAGGAAAAGTCTTGAGTAGAAACCCTGGCCCATCTGTAGTGTAGGAACTGGCTCTATTGCTCCCAGGTTTAGCAAAGAAGAAACTTGTTTTTCTGCTTCTGCCCTTTGAAGAGTGGGGATATATCTGGGTATCCTTGGAGAACCGGGAAGGTGTAAAAAGAGAACTTGTAGCCTTGGGATACTATTTTGAGCACCCATTTGTCATCTTTGATGGTGTACCAGACATCTGCAAAAATGGTTAACCTTCCCCCCCTAAAGGAAACCCTGGACCCGCAGAGGAACGTCAGAGTTATTGGGAATGTTTGCTTTGGGAAGTTTGCTTAGAACTCCCCGATTCTGAAGAGGAAGACTGCCAGCGCTTAGCCTTTTGAGAGGTGGAAGTCTGTCCCCTAGAAGATCTGTAACCCCTAGGCCTAGTGCGACCCTGTTTACTAGGGTCAGGAAAAGTCCAATTCTTAAAAGGGTAATGCCTACTAAAACGAGGAGGATGAACTTGCAGAAAATCCTTAACAGTTTGCATAGATTTGGCCTTATTCCCCAACTTTTTCAACACCTCTTCTGCTTTGCTACCAAAAAGACCGTCCTTGTGCAAAGGTGCATCCAGTAATTTAGATAGGACAGGTTCAGAAAGAGGCTGTTCCCTGAGCCAAGCATGTCTTCTAATAACTGAACCAGTGGCTGCTGTCCTGCAAGAAGCCTCAAAAAAGTGTCAAAACCACAATGTAGAGAATGTTTAGTGACAAGAGCGGCAGAATTCAATAAATCTTGCATGTCCTTACTCTCCATCAGGGAAGGAACATCAGCAATTTTAGTCTTAATGGCCTCCAAAGTATGATGCTGATACTTAAGCACGTGAAAAAGACAATTAACAAACCTAATAGACAGGGTAGAAGAAGTATAAACCTTTTTACCCCACCTATCCAAGGCCCTAGATTCCCTGTCAGAAGGAACAGGATTTTTAGCAACCGTGGCTTTAACACCTTTAGGGCTCTGAGAAATAATCTCTGGATCAGCAGTAGGATTCTTGAAAAGGAACTGATGAAAATCAGGAACTCTAATACCGGTCAGGCTTTCTGGGAGCAGGAGGAACAGAATTAGGAGTTAAAAGAATTTTCCATGAAATCAACAACTTCCAAACCGGACGGATAGCCAAAGGCTTATGCTGTGGCAAATCCAAGAATTCCCCAATACGTTTCTTAGACTGAGGGTAGTTCTGGCTTTCCCATTTGAAATGCTCCCTAAGAGTATTCAGAGCATCTCCAAAAGAAAAATCTTCTGGAGGGGAGGCAGAAGGGATGGAGTCTGCTGCATCAGAATCCTCAAACCCAGAAAAAAGCTGAGAGTTTCTCTCATCAGCAGAGGTGCTGGAAAATGCAGAGCCTAAAGCAGACAAAATATGCGGGGACAATTCCCTAGCCCTCTTAGGAGGTGGCTGAGAGCCCCTGATAAGGGTCAAGAGATTACTAGCAGTCTTAATCATCTGAGACTGAGGCATTTGAGGAGAGGCCGGCACCTGCTTTGGAGTAGATTTTCGGCTGGAAGACCTGCTAGAAAGCCAGAGGGACTCGGGAGGCCTAGCCACCGCAGAAGTCTGAACCGAAGTAGTCGGTCTGGATCTGGTCTCCGGTCAGAAAATAGAGGCCTCAGAAGCCAGCGCCTGCTTAGCGGCTCCAGATCCAGAGGAGGTGACTGGCGGAGGGTCCAAAGACTAACTGGAAGCCTGTGGTATGGAGGACTCAGAAAAATCTCCGCAGACGCCTGCTGCTGAACATCCGCGGACTGCAGGGGCAATGAAAGCATCTCACTGACTACCGCTGGGCCAACAACCACCTTAGCAGGGACGTAGTTTGTTAATTTGACCCCAAGCCTGTAGCTGTCCTTATCCTTGCGCATCTTAGGAACATCTGAAGTCGGGAGACTGACAAACTTAGGCCAAACTCCGAAATGCTTAAACAAAATCCTAGCTCTATGGCGAATGTGTTCTCTGTGCTTCTTTCAACCCGCATACCAATTAGGGACGTCTTGCTCAAGACACAAATAAGTGATACAATAGGAGTGAAAATCACGGTGCAGAATAAGAAGTTATGTCTTACCATAACGTTCCATGTTAGTTGTCTTCTTCTCGCCTTCTTTCTTGCTGGATGGGTTCGGAGCCGATCCTCGGCTCCGACTCGGCCAATACTATAGCTCGAGAGCTATTTTTACTGGCTCGAGGCACAAAACCATGCGCTAACTCCCCAGATCTCGTTTGGAAGCTAAGACATAGTATAAATAATAATATTACAATAATAATATTATAATCCTTTTACGAGAACAGATTACCTGCTAGTAACACTAAGGATACAAAGAAAAAGACGCAACATATTGTATCTCCAGAAATGGAAGGACTCAGAACCTCAAGTCTATCCAGGCTAGGGGGCAGGAGGGAGGGACGCAAGAAAGAAGGCGAGAAGACAACCAACATGGAACGTTATGGTAAGACATAACTTCTTAATGTTAAGTTGTCATTCTCGCCTTCATTCTTGCTGGCTGGGACAGCGTCCCTAGCATCTTAGTCCTGGGTGGCTCAATGAAACAGACTCCTGTGGAACCAAAATCAGCTCTATTTCTGGAGGCTAAATCAAGCTTGTAATGGGCAATAAAGGCATGTTTGGAAACCCATGTAGCTGCTGCACAAATGGCATCTAGTGGTAACCTTGCTTGAAATGCCGTTGAAGTTGATAGTGCCCTGGTTGAATGAGCCTTAGGCCTAGAGGGAAGTTGCCTGTGTCTCAACTCGTAGACCAAGGTAATAATAGATGCCAGCCATCTGGAAAGAGTAACCTTCGATACCGGAAGCCCTTTCTTGCCTGCAGCATAAGAGAGAAAGAGCTGGTCTGACTTTCTGAATTGTTTTGTCCTGTCTAGGTAATACCGTAATTGGTGATGAACATCTAATGAATGTAATTTTTGTTCAGCCCTGTTGGTATAGTCTGGGAAAAAAAGACAGGTAAATCAATGGAGTGGTTTAGATTTGCTTCCGATAACACTTTTGGTAGGAAGGAAGGGTTTGTTCTAAGAGTTACCCTGTCTTTATGAAAAACCAAATAAGGAGGACGGACAGACAAGGCTTGAAGTTCCGATACCCTTCTGGCAGATGTTATAGCTAATAAAACCAGCGTTTCCCAAGAAAGAAGTTTGAGGGAGCAAGAAGCTGCAGGTTCAAAAGGGGGCAGAATTAGTGAGGTTAGAAATAAATTCAAATCCCATTGTGGGGGTGGATCTTTGACTGGAGATCTGAGCAAAAAGATGCCCTCTAGAAAGGCTTTACATAGTTTGTGGGACATAATATTTGCTTCTGAGAGTCCAACATGAAAATTAGCAATGGCCGCTAATTGTACCCTGATAGTGGCCGATGACCCTGAATGAAAAAGCTCCGCCAGAAAGTCCAGAACCTCATGAATGGGTGTATGGAAAGGATCTAAGAACCTAGTTTGTGCCCAGTGTGAAAAACGCTTCCATTTACTCGCATAAGTCTTCCTAGTATTGGACTTATGGGAGGCCTGAATGATATCACGAACAGGAGGAGAAATAAGGGGAAGCCTGGCTATGGCTGGAAGTGGAGCAACCAAGCTGTGAGGTTGATGGAATGTAGAGACTGATGCAGCTTGCCCGTGAGGTGGGTCAACAGATCCGGAAGGGGTTCCAGATGCCAAGGCTGTTCCAGTAGGTATTTGTGCAGGAACGGGAACCAAACTTGTCGAGGCCAAAAAGGGGCAAAGAGGACACCCCGGGGCCAAACGTGAACAAGAGCGTCTCTGAGGGGTTGGCCTGGCAGAGGAAAAAGTGTGAAGTAGAGGCACTTGCTGTTTTGGGGAGTTGCGAAAAGGTCGCAGCAAGGCTGGCCCCACTTCTGAAAAATTCCGTCTGCTACCGCTTGATTTAGAGACCACGCATGAGGCATGAGGATAGTTCTGCTCAATCTGTCTACTATGACGTTGGACTTCCCGGGGATGAGCGTTGCTATCAGAAACCGTTGAGATGAAATCGCCCATTGCCAAAGTCTGAGTGCTTCTCGACAGAGGGGATAGGACCTTGTTCCGCCCTGCTTGTTTATGTACCACACCACAGACATATTGTCTGTTTGAATTGCTATAGTCCCCGTGGGAAGAGAGCTCTGAAGGGCTTGCAACGTCAAAAGCACCGCCCTCATCTCCAGGACATTTATGTGCAGGTGGCATATTGACTGTTGCCAAGTGCCCTGGACCGTCCTGCCCTGATAATGCCCCCCCTCCACCCGATCAGAGAGGCATCCGTTGTGACAGAGGCAACTGGAGGGGGGAGAACAAAGGGTCTGCCCTGAAAAAGCTGAGGGGAAACCATCCACCAGGAGAGATGTTTCTTGCAAGATGGGGTTATCAAAATGTTGTGGGTAATTGGTAGCTGTTGAAAGGAACACTGAGAAAACAGCATCCACTGAAGGAGCCTCATGTGGAAGCGGGCTAATGGAAGTAGAAGAATCGCCGCCGCCATGAGGCCCAACACTTTCAATACTAGCTTGACCTGGACTTTGTTGGGCTGAAACAGGGGCTGAACATTCCGCCTTAGGTATGTCACTCTCTGAGGTGGTAATGTTGCAGACATTTCTGTGGTGTTTAATACGGCGCCTATAAAGTTTATACATTGACAAGGAGGACTTTGCAAAATTTACAGAAATACCCAGACTGTTGCAAAGTTGAATAGTGTAACCCCTGGCCATTAGGAGATCCTGTTTGGTGGTAGCGGAAATGAGCCAGTCGTCTAAGTATGGAAACACCTGGAATCCTTTCTGTCTCAGGTGAGCCATGACCACTGCCAAACATTTGGTGAACACCCGGGGGGCTGTGGTGAGACCAAAGGGCAGGGCCCTGAATTGAAAATGACTGACTCCCAGCTGGAAGTGGAGAAACCTCCTGGAGCACCTTTTTTGGTACCAAAAAGAATCTGGAGTAAATTCCGGATCCTAGCTGATCTGCTGGGACTGCCTGGATGACTCTTTTTTCCAACAGCTTTTTTATTTCTAGCCGAGCCTTGCCCCTTTGTGCTGGTGGTACGTCTGGTAGGGGTTTTGGCGGTTGTACCGGAGGGAAAGTGAAAGGGATTTTGTAACCCTCGGATATGATCTTCTGTACCCATGTGTTTTGGGAGAGGGATTGCCAGGCTTCAGGGTACAGAGATAATCTTCCCCCGACTGCCTCCGAAGGCGGACAGTCGGGCAGCTTCTCAGGGATGCTGAAAGGGTTGGTCAGGAAAAGATTCCCTAGAGCCCTGGTTCTGAGGACCCCCTCTGCCCCTGGGGCGGCGTCTGTTATTTCCCCCTCTGCCTCTAGGGGGAAATTCACCACGTGCGGCAGGCGTGACTCCCTGAGGTTTGCGGAACCACATCTTTCTTCCCTTCTGTCCCTTAGGATAAGGTCTAGAAGGCGTGGAAAAACTGACTCCCACGGCAGAGAGTCTTACCATCTTGCTCGCATGTGGTGAGGGTATTCTTCCTGAGGTCCGAACAATTCCGAACCGTCAAAGGGGGTGTTGGTGAAGGACGCCTTGAAGGGATCAGCAAAGTTACAGTCTCGCATCCAAGCGTGACGTCTCAATGCAACGCCTGTGCCGGCGGCCCTACTCGCTCAATCGGCTGCATAAGAGATAAGCCGCATGGAGGAGTTAACAATGGAGTTCAGGGTAGCCAGCTGAGAGTTTATTTTGTCCTTAAACCCCGCAGCAGAAGGATCCTGTACCGTTTCACCCAGCTCTGAGCAAGTCTCTCTGAAGGCGGGTGAAATGACAAATAGTTCAGCGATCGCATAGAAAAGGTCGCTGAAGCAAAGGTCCGCTTGCCGTACCTGTCCATGGTCCTGGACTCTTGTTAGGAGGATGAACAGATACAGAAGGATCAGCCAATTCATTCTTAGTGGCTGCTGCTACCACCATAGCATCAACTGAAACACCTTTGGTGAGAAAGGATTTGTCATTTGGCGCAGAAATAAATTTAGAAGGCCTCCTAGGGGTAGGTTCCATTGAATCAGGAGCTGCCCACGCCTTTCTAGCCACTACCTCCATTAGTGGGTCGAAAGGGGGAGACACCCAGGAGGTGGAAGGGCGAGATCCAAAGGCGTCAAGGTAAACCGACTCGTCCTCGGAAGGTTTGAGAGTGGACCAATTTCCCCTCTGTCTTAGGATTTCCAGGATGTCTGAAAAGGAGACATCCTCAGAGGGGGATCTGGGGGAACCTTCCGACTCATCCAAGTCGGTGTCCAATGTGACAGACTCGGGGGAGTCTATGTGCTTCCTCTTGCACTTTCTTTTCCTAGGGGATTCCCCTGAAACTTCAGGGGAGCCCTCGGAAGAGGAGACACCCAAGGTGGTTACCCTACGCTTTGGATCTCTGCTGTCAGGTGTAAGAGGATGGCCAGAGACCGTAACAGGCACTACAGAGGGAGGAGCCGCAGAACTTAACCTTGGAGTGGACAATGGGTCCAGCACACTCCTCATCACCTCGAAGGCTCCCCTATCAGATACCAAAGGTAGCACCGGCTCCAAAGAGACCGGAACCGCCCCTGGAACCGACAGAAGGCTCCGAGAATGATGTCGGGGCCGAACTAACCAGAGGAGAAGCTCCGAGAGGGAGAGCAGGGTCGGACAAGGGTCCGATGCCACTCCGACAATGGAGTCTCGGCGCCCGGACCTCTCCACGGATGGAACCAATGAAGAGGTCGAAGCTGACGACACAGGAGCCGAAGGAGGAAGTATCGGCTCCGACGTGGGCAAGTTCACGGTTCCAACAAACTCCGGCTCCAAGCTAGAGAGATGAGTCGGAGGAGGAATGGATGGCTGTATCGAAGGAGCCACAGTCTGGTGAGATGTCGTGGTCAGAGAGCCTGGATGACCTCGATGAATGAGTCCTATGACTCCGCTCCGATAGGAGAGGGGGGACCTCGGAGCCAATCTGATGGACTCTAGCGAAGGGGACCTAGAGCGCTTGCGTGCTGGGGTCGGCTCAGATGAAGGTTTCGGAGCAGAAACCACTTTGCTCTCCTCGGAACCAGCCGGAACCGAGGTCGGAGCAATCTAGATAACGCCAGCCCTCGGCTCAGAAGCTGGAGCCGAGGGTTTGGCGGTTTTTGACGACTTCCCCGAGCCAGACTTGGACGGGGAATCATCAGGCTTTAACAAGCCCCTTAGGATGAACTTCTTACGCCTTTCCTGCAGGACTCTTGAACTAAATCAGTGACAAACGGAACAAGAGTCCTGCAGGTGTAAAGGCCCCAAGCAATAGGCACAAGAAGTGCGACAGTGTCAGGGACATTTTCTGACAGCACGAGTCACACTTCTTGAATCCCAAAACCTTAGGGTCCTTTGACATCCTGACAAAAAATAAAAAAGGAACACAGTCAGTCCACACACACACACACACACACACACACACACACTTATTTAAGTTAAGGAGAACGGACTAAAAACCCACACACACACTAAAAGGGGTGGGGGAAAACTAAGGAAAAACCCGTAGGCCCAAGATAAAAAAACTAACTAAAGAAAGGGAGAAAAAGGGCTACCGAAAGGGTAAGGCAGTTAGAAGGGACCTAAAGAAGGGTAACTGGAAAAAAACTATTGAGACTGAATATATATCTGAAAAAAGCACTTACTGACCAGAGCCGGTAAAAACAGACTACCTCGCAGCGAAGCGGCAAATGAGATCTGGGGAGTTAGCGCATGGTTTTGTGGGATATAGGGCTGCCTCGAGCCGGTAAAAATAGCTCCTGAGCTATAGTATAGGCAGAGTCGGAGCAGAGGATCAGCTCCGAACCCATCCAGCAAGAATGAAGGCGAGAATGACAACTTAACATTCTGTTTTCCACAGGCAAGATAAGTTATTAACTTTCTCTGACATTCATTAAAGCATGAAAAGAGGGTCCCCAATGGGGTACTATCCAAGGATGTCCAACTAAACAGTCGGAATACAATAAGAAGGTACTCGGCCGACCGGCACTTGTGCAAAATGCTTCTGCGGCAAGAAAGACTGAGGAAATGGTGTCGGCTGCCTTCCTTTGTACCTGATGTCAGGCTTGAACCGAAGGCAGCAGATGTCATATATCAAGAACTTTGGTATTCTGGCCGACTGTGGGCTACCGGGAGCCGGATAACCCATTTTGTAAGGACTGCAATAGTGAAACACGTTGAACATATGCTTATTACTGCAATCCCACCTGCCTTTTCTTTTTTGTTGGATCACACAATGCTGCAGTCTAGAGAGAAGACTTCATCTTTTACTTATATTCTTGCAGCTTAAAACTTGGGTATCTGAAGAGTGACTGGTTAGCCAAACACGAACTTCAAGCAGTTCATTATAAGGGTTTCTAATACTGACATGAAAGAACTCTAAACCTCAGTGGTTTGTGGAATGTGGGAGGCAGTACTATGGTACTCTGGCTGATACCCCTAAATTCAGTAATTTCTGAGTTGGCCCCAGGTTTGGATGGATATCTCCACCCATTTTTAACGGCAGATAAATGTGGTGATAGTGATCGAACCATTTGCATTTAATTTTATGTTTATGTTTAATTTGTGGAGTAAGGAGCTTTGCCTTTGATAGTTATTCTTAAATTTGAATGCTGGTGATAAGGTACAAATTAGGAGCTACACTACAGTGAAAGGCAGTGATATTAAGAACAGGAAGTTTATGAACTACAGGAAGGTAGATATTTGGTATAAAGTTTGTGGTAGGATGTACCTTGAAGGAGGAGGACAGGCACAATTTGTAGTATCTGGGCAGGTATCTGTATTTTGTTTACAAGAGGAAAGTGAAAAGATAAAGATTTTTTTAAGACTGCAAAACAGAGTACTATGTAGTCAAAGCAGTTTGCCAAGTCCTACTAGTGATACAGAGCAATAACAGTTGCTGGATATGAAGTGGGTAGTGTAGATGGTGCTACGCATCACAGACAAAAAATACCAGCTTTACTAAAAGGTTAAGACAAGTGGCATAGAATAGTACAAGTACATGAAATATTGTTTATAACAAAGTAAACAGAGGTTGTGATTAGAAAGAATAGTGAGACAGTGGACAGAAGTTATAGTGACTGTGTAAAATTAGTAGTTAAAGTATTGGCAAATTGACAGACTAATGGCAGACAGAAAAACAGTTAAAATAGCTGATGTTTGTGGCACTGTGATGAAAGATAGTCAGGGAAGGGTTATAGTGATTGAGGAAGACGTATAAATAAGGTACTGAAAATTAGTACAGAGAAAAAGAAATAGCTAAAGTAGGTGGCATGTTGATAGTACATATATAGTTAAAGGGCTGCTAAATGAAACAGATTATATAAAGAAAGCAGTAAAAGAATACATGCAGAGTGAGTGGATGGAATTCATCTGTTAGAGGTAAAGCATACAGCACAGTACTGAACTATATTAATTTGACATTTGTTAACTGGGAAAGTCCAACTTGGAACAAGACAATTTTCAGCAGAGGCCCAGGGAGAAATGCTCCAGATGGAGTTAAGTGAAAGCTAAATGGCTAAGGGAACTGTGATCAAATTTGGAAAGGGGGATGTCAAGGTAGGCAAGGCAGAAAACCAGATAATTACTTTCACTAAGTTGTAAGTCTATCCTGACTTCTGAAGATTTGACAAGTACTAGAGGATGAAGAACACACAAGCCTGGTTAGAATCCATCCCCTCTTTCTAGACATACTCTTCCAGTTGCTATGTAAGAATTCCCTGCGTTTTGGCACTATTTCCTTTAAGACAGAATGCACACCTTCAGAAAAGTGTGTAAACCAGACGAGAGCTAAATCATCCATGTTTACAGGTTTCAAGGTCGGGGTGTACGAATCAGCCTTGGGTTGAGAAGTTCATATCCTAAGGCAGCAAACAGGCTACACCCTGACCACATGCAGGAGGGATGAACAACTGTTCTCTCAGCCAAAAGGGAGTTACATGCAGCACTTCCAGCCTGTTCTCTACCTTCTGCAGCATCCGAAGAAAAAGGACGGGAGGGGAAGGCATACAAAAAGCTGATAAGCCCAACTCACTGAAAAGGCATACTTGTTTTCTGAAGAAATAAAATGGCCTGCTTCCAGCATGCCCCACCTCTGGGTCAAATGCAGAAATGCATCCTTGATCAATATCCATTCATGAAGCTTGATCTGCTCAGCAAGATGCCATGAGGACCATGCCCTACCGAGAGGTCAAATATGCCTTCATGGTTAACATGCAGAAGAGGTATGAGTGGGTTACCCCGCCCCTCCTCTTGTTGTACCATATCAGTGCTGAGTTGTCCATCAGGATATGCAACGTTCAAAACTGTCAAATCAGTTTGAAGGCTTTCATGGCTAAAATGACAGCCATCACCTCTTTCATTTAGAGTTTTTTTTTCCCATACCTTCTGAGTTTTGTTCCAGACCCCTTGAATCCTTGGTGTCTATACCAATTTGTTAAAGGTTCACTTCCACAAACCTTTCTTCGACATTAAACCACCGAATGTTCAAATCTGCGAAAGATTCAAGTAGGGAAAGGAAACAGTTGGCCAACAGAAATTTGCCCTTTTCCCCACTATAGTGTGATCTCAGAGCTGGTGTATATAGTTGGGGGGGGGGGCACAGCCCCCAACATGGGAGGGTTCGATATAGTGCAGTGTGTGTTCTTGTACAGTGTTGGCCAAATGCTTCCCTTCCCTTATTACGTTTCTTGTCTTCTCTTCCCTAAACTACTGTAAACGCCCTGTAGCCAGGACTTCCAAACACGGAGCTTGATCATTTACAGATGATGCCAGCCAGTAGCCAAGTGGCAGAATTCTGCATGTCCTTTTGCTAGCATATCATACTTTTTCTGCACAGCTTTCCAATCCATTATAGATTTACAAATATTTGGTGTGCGCCTCTGTGTCCATTCTCTACTAGAGTCCCGCATATCTGAAGGAGCTGGGTGTGCTATATTACCCTGGGGTTGCTGGTGGTTTTACATATGTACCTTGATACTTTTAGTACTCATTTATCAGGCTTCTCACCTGTGCAACTTGCTATCTTCTTGGCTTCACTAGTGCCCTCATCATCCAGTCTGTCCAGTTTCTATAGTTCGCTCATCTTTTTAAAACAGATTCTGATGGTGTGCGATCTTAGCATTTTCTTTTTAAATTTATTATTGTTCGTCTTATGTTTTGTTTATATTCAATTTAGTATTACCTGTGTTGTAAACTTAAAGTTGATGTCTTGCCAGCCTCACAATTTATAAAAAAATTTCTGCCATAAAGATTTGCAAAAAATTACATATGTCAATCATAAACTTGTCAATTTCTTGTCCTCAAATGTAACACTAACATTTTTATTCTAATGCATTCTGTTTCCATATCAAGTGAAAAAAAAATCTATCAAATTGTGACCAACTTATATTGCCCTAAAAGGCATTTATGCTAGTCTAAAATGCATTTATTGTTTCACTGTTTTTATTTTTTTTTTTAGCTTTTCTCAAAGGGCTTCTGCTGAAAATGAGCAGCTTACCAAACCAGTCAGATCATCCCAATAAACAAATACAATAAAGTAATAAATGCTATGCTCTTGTACAGATATGAAGGGGTCCGCAAGTAGAGCTTACAAGGGTTTTATACACCTGTAGAATGCACATGACCATAGATAACCTTGAAATGACTTGTGAAAGCTGCTACAATGGTTAACTGATAACAGACTAATTTACTGCAGGCCATTCATTCCCAGCATTCATTAAATTAGGGTTGTCCACATTCTCAGTTTTAAGCAAAGTTCAAAGGTAGGAGTATGACTTTGCCAAGAATTTGTCTTGTCCCCACCCCTCCAATCCAGTACCCTCAAGTGAAGCAAAGATGACCAATGTTGCATATTTGCCCACAGACAACATTCGACACTTGGCTAGTACTTCTCCGTGCAGCTGTGGAGGGATCTGCTGCACACTGAAGAGGATGGTAAGAAAAATCAGTATTTCCACATAAAAAAAAGTGGACTGCCCTCTGTAACTAAGGAAACATCTATTCCAAGAGGAAAACTGCTCAGCAGGTGGGATGCCTACTTCGTGTGAACAAATCTAAGTATTTTTCCTTGTTCAAGAGTTAGGGTAGAACGGATAGAGGGCACTTCTGCACCACACTTTGGTAGTTAGAGAACAGAATTATGGGATCAGTTTAAAGATCAGCACTCATCTCCATCCGTAGCTGTGTTAATTAATAAGCTTTTGGTAATAACTAAATGGTTGTGATCACGAGCAATAGTAGCAGAAATGGGTCTCTTATCAGGGTTGCCAGTTTTACTGCCCATTACAGACAGTTAGCAATCCATGAAAACCTTGCTTTACAGCTACTGCACCTGGAGTCAATTAAATATAGTTTGCACTTTGGATAACCCATAAGAACTTCCTGCAGATTATGTACCAGGTATTGCCCACTGAAGTAAGCAGCTGGGATAAAGGGTAATCTGAAGTCCTTTTAGCTGGGCAAAAGCAACAATACCAGACAGGAAACAAGTAACCACTATGCCTGCCTGGAAGACAGCTCCCTCGTCTACTCTCATCCCTAGGAGATTAACAATATTTCCTTTCTCCCCACAAAGAAATATAGCCCATGCGGAAATGATGGTTCGCAAGCAAGGAGGTAAAATGTATGCAAGAAAAAGGAATAAAGTTGGGAAAAAATTAATGCATTCTTATAATAAATGCTTATAAATTTTAGGCCTGAACAAGTAAAACCATCACTACTAAGAGGGGAGATAAACCAAAGAAAAAAATCCATAGCAACTAATTTGCGGGAAAAAGAAAAAACCCATTAAAAAAAAGGAACACAGCCAAATTCCAGGCAATGGTAATTACACACACCATTAACAAATCATGTTACAAAGCATCAACTTAACTCAACCTTGGGAAACTATGAGGAGGGGTCAGACATTTCCTGAATCTAGTATATACAATAAAAAATACTTACACCAATGTCATCCACCAGCATCTTGTCCAAGCCAACAGGACCAAGGGAACTTTTCACAATATTGGCAATTGATGCTGCAGCCATAACTGAAAAAGAATAATCTATTTAATAAAATATAGCACAAACTAAAGTAAAACATGTCAAAACACCATAACATTAATGGAAAATGAAACCAAAAATGTGCCAGTACTGACTGAAACATAACACTAAATGGTAAATTAAAACAACTAATCTTTCAAATGATGCTAAACAGGGACACTGGTTTGACAAAACCTGCTGCAACAATTCAACTCAAGCTGCCATTTTGGGAAAATCTGTGAAAGTAAATGAAACATGTTTTTCAATTTCCAACAGATTGTTTTACTTACACACACGAATTTGGGTTAAGACTCTCCATTACTGTACAACAGTTCAAAAAAGTGCCCCAAACTAAACTGGCCATAAAAATACCAAAAAGTAGCCATGTTACAGACAGCATACAGAAGAAAAGGCTACTGAAATAGTGTGAAGCCAAAATGCATACATTAACACATAACCCGGCAGCTTGCAATGAAAAGCTAGTGTACTTGCAACCCAAAGAATCTTGAGAAAAAGCTTCCAAAAGAAGTTATGAATGTGGCATGGTGTGACAAGACTCTTCCATTTTTGATGGATCATAAATCCGCTCCTCCAACAACTGCTGAAGTACAGAAATTAGTGACACGAATATTTGGTATTGACTGCAAAGAATTTAAATCTGTTTAAGGTCTGTATGTGACTTGACGTATCAGTTGGCAGTTAATATTGCTGTCATCCACATTTTACTCGCTACCACCTCCACAAGCACAACAGGGCTCCAACAGCAAACTACAGCTACAAAAAATTAATGTGTTGTGCAAACTAGAGAGAAATCACACCGGTACAAAATCAGGTCTATAGAAAATTATGCAAGGGATTTGCCACCATATGCAGTCGTGACAGGCATTTAACAGTATACTAAAAAGACCTATAGCAGGTAATAAAAGGGACTATTATGACCTTCTCTTCACTTCAGGTTAGCATTTTCAAGCAAAAGTGTCTCTCACTAGTACTTCTCTACACCACTTGCAAAAAGTGATTCCTATCCTGTTACTAGCATTTTTCAAATTAAAATTATTCTATTTACACCTATGACTTGCACAGATTACATTAAAAAAAAAAAAAAAAAAAAAAAAGGAGATAATAGCATCACCTACTACAACAGTCAGTCTACTGTTACACTATGATCACTACATAAAATGCGCTAACTTCTCTTGATATACAAAGGTTGAACACATGGCAGTATAAAACTCTGAACAAGGACCTGGATGACTTGAGTTAGACAGTGGACATTTTAAAACAGATTTACCAAAGCCTGCTATACACCAGAAAGGGAACAGAACAAGTGGCTGCCTGTTTAAAAAAAAAAAAGTGCAGCAGTTACCTAAAGGCATGTTTCAGCTATAGCCACTGCACTTACTATAAGTCAGCTATCTGATTCAATCAAATATTGGTTTTATAAAAGTAAATGCAGTTATATGCAGCTACATGGAAAATCGTATGCCATTAAAATAAACTTTAAAGTGCTTCAATTTCTTAGTTTTGTTCTACCAATAGAGCACCTTAGATGATGTTTTATCATCTACTCTTGTAAACTGTGCTTTTACCATTGCATCTCAGAAAACACAAAAAAACGGTTCAAGCTAAATTCAGAAGCTGTTTGTGGTATGAATTCATGGTTTGTTTTAAAGTTAATACTCACAATGTTGGATCTGACTTGAGAAGTTATTTTTTGCTTACCTTTAAAACTCATGCACTATGCTACTACTCAGCTCAGAGGATAAAACCTTATCATGCTACTTCTTGCACCTCCTGCAACCCATGACACCCTACATCTCTCAGCTTTTTCCAGTTTCTGACCAAATAAAGATCTGTAAAAAGAACCAGTATACATTCACCATCAGACAGGTGGATGGATGGTGGGATGGTTAATAAAGACAGACTTTTCTAAGCAGATCTTGCTTTACTGCAAGTAAATAACTTGTCTGCCAAAGAAATTCAGTCTTCAATAATCTCTCAGAAAAATAGTCTCTCTAGCAAATTCTCCTGGGTGGCTGACCTAATGAAACAACCTTGACCAGCCCTAAAGAAAGATATGAATCTGGAAACATAACGTCCAGCAAAGGTGTTCAACAAGGTTGATAGAAGCATCTTTATGGAAAGGGGCAGCTGAAAAAACAGCTACTCCAGCTGAACGAGTTTGGGCAAGCATAATTAACTCTTTCACATATTTAAAGGGGGTTCAACAAGAAAGCCAGTTAAGTCAGATGGGGCACAGCGACAGCTCGCCGTGCTTCTGTGAAGCAAAGGAAAACATAAGTTGTGTACTTATCGTATTGCAGACCTGAAGTGACGGTTTCACCTCTACAGTGTACATGGCAGATAAATCATTCTTGGGCTACGACAGGCCTTCCTCTTTACTTGCAATGACTGCTTAAAGACCCATCTCCAAAGCTCTGCCATTACATGAGGAGCATTTGCACCAACTCTAAGCCCCTTACCAAAACAATGTCTGACAGGCAGAAGGGAAGGAGTGCAAGGATGGTGACAGTGAATTAACAATGAAATATCTGCCTCGGCAAGTGCATAATCTCTACATCCAATGTTGGGATTATCTCTGTCACAACTAAGAAAGAGCACACTGGGCAATTCCTCATTAATACACAGCCCTGAATAATGGTAGCCCCCCAAGGATGACCAAGACCCAGAGACCACATCATGCTTAAAATTCCTTGCACAACGTACACTAGTTCCAGAACACACCAGTACACATTTTAACAGATTACTGTTGCAATATTGCTTATATATGCAAGTATCATGCCCATGGTAATTCACTGTCGCCTTATGTCCAACCATCATAGCAAAGCTTGGGGGCCTTCCTCTCAAAATGTACACCTGACATGTCAGATGTGCAAGAACATGTGCTGGTTCATAAGAGATGTAGACAAGTGAAGTTTCTCAGAGCTTTCTAACCTCAAAGAAAACTGAGGCTAAATCAGGAGTAGGAACTACATGCCTATCAGCAAGGAGAGAAAGTAAAGTTGTGTACACTTACCATAAATGTAGATATTACAGTGTATTCACTGTTGCGGTCATCACTTGTGGGTTATCCCTGCTGGGTAGCCCTCGGCCGGCCCGAATACCAGAGTAAAGGATTTCCCTCCTGCGTCAGCTGGCCGAGGCTGATGTCAGCTAATCAGGGCTATAAAATGAGGCAGCCAACACCATTACATCAGTTTTTCTTGCCCCCAATAGGTATGAGCCCCCCCCAAAAAAAAGAGGAAAAAAGGTGGGAGGGAAACAGAACTCCAACAGTGAATACACGAACATCTACATTTATGGTAAGTGTACACAACCGTACTATGTTCGCCATGTTTCACTGTTGCAGTCATCACTTGTGGGAAGATTCCCAAAACGGAGAAATAGGGTGAAGGAAGGCCTAGAGAGGCTTAAAGCAAGCTGCATATTAAGGGGATGCCAGCATGCCCTGCAGGACTGCAGATGCAAAGCCTGCCCTGGTTTTGGAGAAGGTAGCCAGCTGGTAGTGCTTGGAGAATGTGTGGATGGATGTTCATGTAGCAGCTTCCAAAATGTCCTTGGTTGGAACCCCTCTCAGGAAGGCAGTGGAAGTAAAGGCTGCCCTAGTGGAATGTGATCCGACTTGGGAGGACTCTTTCCATGAAAGGAATAGCAGAAATGGATGCAATGAGAGATCCATTTAGAAATGGGTTTCCACACTGCCCCAAGAGCAAAGACCAGTAGCCATTCAGATTTTGACGGATATGGTAATATCTCAATGGTCTGTGCACATCTAGGGTATGCAAAATTCTTTCCCCTTTATTATGGGGGTTGGGAAAGAATGTAGGAAAATGGATGGCCTGGTTAAAAGCAATATCAGAGACCACTTTAGGCATAAAGGAGGGGTTGGTCCTAAGAGATGCTGTCTGCATGGAAAATGATGAAGGGTTCGGTGGCTATAAGGCCCTGAAGCTAAAAAACTCTACTGGCCGAGGTGATGGCCAGCAAGAAGGCAGTTTTCCAAGAAAGGTACTTCAGGTCTGCTGAAGCAGCTGACTCAAAAAGAGGCAGTGAATTTTTCCAGGACAAAGTTTAGGTCCCACACTGGAGCAAGTGGCCTTCTAGAGCCACACCATTAAGGAACTGCTAACAGGTGTTGGGAAAATAAGGGCTGATCCGACTGGATATAGGCAGAGATGGCTGAGGCATGTGTCTTAATGGAGGAGTATGACATTCCCTTTTCTAGGAGCTTTGCCAGGTAGTCCAGAATCAATGGCAGAGTGGCATGGCTGCTGTTGATGCCCTTGCTCTGGCACCAGACAGCAAATCTTCATTTGGCAAAGTAGGATTTTCTGGTGCTGGGCCTTTTGACCTCCTTAATATTTAAAACCTGTCTGCTGAAGGCTATAGTCTCATCTGCCTTTGGGGTATCAGCCATGCAGACAGCTTGAGTGTGGGGAGGTTTGGATGCAGTAACATCCCCATCTCCTGAGTTAGGTTTGCTGTGAGTGGCAGGGTCATGGGAGGCTCTTTGGCCAGAATGCGGAGCAAGGGGTACCAGTGCTGTCTGGAACAATGAGAATACCCTTCCTCCCTGATCTTGAGAAGTACTCTGGGAATCAGGGGCAAGGGTGGGAATGCATACACAAAAACAGGTTGCCCCAGTAGAAGGAGAGGGCATCCACCCTCCGTGCTTCTGGATGGAACTCTCTGGAGCAGAACTTGGTTAGCTGATAGTTTTCTGAGGTACATAGGTAGGTGTACTAGGCTATCTGCCCGAGGGCATTTATAAGCCTAGTCAGAGTGGTTGCGAAAAGATCTATGTTCGGATTCTCCCTTTTTTGGCTGATGCCAAGAAAGGTCCCCCTGTGCAGAGGCTTCTGCTTACCTAGTCTGCTAGGATGTTCCATTTCCCTAGGAGATGCAGTCCCAGATTGGAGGCCGACTGCCAGATCTGCATAGCTAAGAGACACAGGGGGTAGGAGTGAGTGCTCCCTTGTTTGTTGACGTACCGCATTATTGTCATGTTGTTCGTCTTGCTCAAGAGCATTCCTGGTCTCAGGTGTTTGAGAGCTAGGATTGCCCTGTGCACCACCAGCATTTCTTTTAGATTAATATGGAGTCATTAAACCTCTTGTTCCCACGAGCCCAGAGTGCACATACTTCCTTGGTGTGCCCCCCAGGCTGTGTCTGAAGAGTTTGTGGTGATGGTCTGGCCCTGTGGGAGAGTGAAGGGTAAACCCTTGTTCAGGATACATGCCTCTGCCCACCATAAGAGCTCCCTTTTTAAGAAAGGAATCAGGGGCAGCTGGTGCTCCAGTGACTGAGTGTTGGCACCAGAGGTTCCTGGGGTACTATTGTAGTTTCCTCATGTGCAGTCTGGCTAGGGGTACCAACAGGATACAGGAGGCTATGTACCCCAGTGCTTGCAGGAATTTTATTGCTGTGAGGTGGGTCTTGCAGGCTAGCAATGTAAAGTAAGCGTGGAGGAAGCTCTGCTTCTCAGGAGGGAAGTAAGCTGATTCTGTTGTGGTCAGTAGAGCTCCCAGGAAGGTTAACCTTCTTGTGGGGTGAAATTGGGAATTCTCTTGGTTGATAGTGAATCCCAGGGAGGTTAGAAGTGTCTGAACAAAAGATGAGGTCCTATAGGAGTCTTTCCTTGGCATCTGCCTGGATGAGGCAGTCGTCCAGGTAGGGGTAAATCTGAATACCCTTCTGTCTGCAAAAAGCAATGCCAGGGGCCAGGCGTTCAGTGCAGAGAACTGAAAAAGTATTGTGACCCTGCTCTGAAGGGTAGGAAACTCCAGCAGGACTTCCTTATGGGGATATGGAGGTAGGCATTCTTCAGATCCAGGGTCACTAGCCAAGCATGTGGTATCTGCATTGGCAAAAACTTGTGTAGGGTCAGCATTTTGAATTTTGGTACCAGGAACAACAGATTCAGAGTGCATAGGCCTAGAATAGGGTGCCAGGTGCCCTCCTTTATGGATACCAGGAACAGTCTGGAATAAAATCCTTTTCTGCCTGTTCCTTTGGTACAGGTTCCACAGCACCTTGGACATAAAGCTTTTGTATCTAACAGATGTTTCTGCCCTCTGATTTGCTGGTACATCTGGGAAGCCCAAATATCTGGGGTTCTCTTTGAAAGAGAATCTGTACCAGCTGGTAATAATTTTTAGGACCCATATATCTGATTCTCTAGGAAGAGGGAAAGTCTTCCTCCTAGTCTCTCTGGGGGTGGGGTGGGGGGCAGTGGGGCAGAGGAGGGAAGAGTGTCATTGCGAGTCCTTGGAAAAGGGAGTGGGCTTAGAACTCCCTTGCCTAGGTGTTGCAGTGGTCCATTGTCTAGATCTCTGTTGGCTTTGTTACTGGTGCCTAGAGGGCCTGTCCCTGCACCCCTTCCTCTGGAAAGGTTTTGTTTGGGAAAGAAAAGACTAATGCTTTGTGGGGAAGTTCCTACTGAACCTGGGAGGCTGTACCTGCAAGAAATTCTTCACAGTCTGCATAGACTTGGCCTCATCTTCCATTTTCTTAATGATCTCCTCAGCTTTGGGTCCAAACAGCTGGTCCTTATTCAAAGGGGCATCTAGTAACTTGGACTTTATCTGGTCAGGCAAAGGTTGTTCCCTTAACCAGGCATACTTTCTGATCACAGAGCCAGTAATGCAGGGAATGCTAGGCTACCTGGGAGCTGGAAAGTATAAGATCCGCTAGTTCCCTGGTTGTACTGCTGTCTAGAAGGGTGGACATTTTCTATTTTAATAATTCCAGTACATTTTGCTGGTATTTCAGTATATGAAATTAACAGTTCAGAGCTTTAATGGCTAAGGTAGCCGAAGTGTAGACTTTCTTTCCTAGTCTAAGGCTCCATCAGTTGGAATGGGTTTTTTTAGAGGAGCTAGCCCTAGCCCCCTTAGGACCCTGAGTAATGACCTCTGGGTCAGCTGTAGGGTTTTTAAAAAGATACTTGTGGGTGTCTTGCACTCTAATATCTGTCTGGCTTCCTGGCGGCAAAGGGGGGTGCAGATTTCAAAAAGACATCCTCCACCACATCCAGGATTGGTGGACTGGCCAGAGGTTTATGCTGTGGCAGGTCAAGGAACTCTATTTTCTTTGAGGGCAATCTTGTGCCTCCCAGTGAAAATATTCCCTGAGGGAATTTAAAGATTCCCCGAAAGAGAGGTCCTCAGGTGGGGAGGCAACAGGAATGGGGTCGTCAGCATCAGAGTCCTCAAATCCTGCAAAAGGCTGGTCATCAGTATCAAAACTCTTCTAGTTCAGACCCTGCTGACTTATTGGTCAGAAAGAGCCTTCGGGAAGTATCCCTCTTCCTTTTAGCTGGGGTGGCTTCCTCTAATCAGAGTAATTAAATCTTCTGCCATTCTGAGCAGTTGCTGTGACTGTGTGGCAGGCTGGATGGAAGGTAGTTGGTGGTTGGGTCCCTAGGAAGTGGTCTTTTAAGGGGTAGTCAGTCTTTGGCCTGGTGGGTTCAATGCCCTTATATAAGGTTAGTTTAACTGGCAGCGGTCGGTCTCTGTCTGGCGTCAGTCAATGGTACTGTCTCTGCAGAA
Organism: Protopterus annectens; assembly: GCF_019279795.1. NCBI lineage: Eukaryota > Metazoa > Chordata > Ceratodontiformes > Protopteridae > Protopterus > Protopterus annectens. The sequence continues at coordinate 1,806,039,554 of NC_056725.1, read as the reverse complement.
ACCAATGCCTGCGAAGCAGCTCCGGACCCAACCACATGACTAAAGGCCAACATACCAGCAGCAGAGGATGGACCTGGCAGCATACCAGACTCCAAATGGGTCTCAGCAGAGGCCTGCAAATGTTCCTCGGCTGGCGTCAAGGGCTGCGAAAGCACCTCACAGAGTTCAGCAACTGCAAAGAGTGGAAGGCTAGCTGACTTCAGGCCAGAGTCAGAGGGCCTTTCTGAGGCCCACCCTTTTCCTCATCTTTTTTCTAGGCAATTCAACAGTCACCTGACCGACCGATGCCATTTCACGGTGAGAAATAGTCTCACTGAAGAAGTGTCTAGCTATAATTTCAGCTCTTCTCCCAATAGTTTTAGCATTAAACAGAGCACAGAACCATCATCTGGGGACGTCATGGTCTGGGCTTAGGGAGGTGGCGCACAGGGTATGCAAGTTTCGATGTAAGATCTGTTTTCCGCAACTGAGGCAATTACTGACTTTCTCGGATACTGGATAAAAGAAAGAAAAGCTTCCCCAATAAGGTACTTAGCTTTAGATGGTTACTCCATTACTCTTGCAACGGTTGACAGATGCAACTGCGTCTGCTTCAGGCTCCATGGCAAGAAAGACTGACATAATGGCATCGGCTGCCTCATTTTATAGCCCTGACAATCTGAAGTCAGCCTCAGTCAGCTGAAGCAGGAGGGAAATATTTTACTCTTGCATTTGGGTCGTCCGACTACCACCCAGCAGGGATAAACTACAAGTGATGACTGAAACAGTGAAACACTACTGCTATAGATAGTTCACCTTGGCCAACAACAAGGGAAGAAAATAAGGGGCAAGAAGGGAAGGTGTACGTAAAAAGTACAGTTGTGTACACTTATCATAAATGTAGATGTTAAGAGTGTATTCACTGTTGCAGTCATTACATTTGGGTCATCTGCTTGCAGGTAGCCCTCAAGTCGGCCTGATTATCAAAGTATTGGGTCCTGCGTCGTCAGGTAGTTAGAGGTATAAAGCATGCAGCAGACGCCATTACATCAGTTTTATCTTACCCCAGATGTCAGGTGCCCCCATAATGGGAAGCAATTCTACACAAGGTTATACCTCCAACAAAAAGAAAAAACACCAGAAAGCTTAAATACAGTAAACAAGAAGCAAGGTATAGCCAATAGAAGTCAGGGGGCTGGAGGGAGGGTAAAGTACAGTTTTGTACCTACCATAAATGTAGATGTTAGAGTGCTCATACAGCTGCAGTCATAACAGATGGGTTATCCTGCCGTCAGGCGGGTCCTCGGTCGGCCGAATTCCAAAGTCTAGGTCCGGCGTCGGTTGTCGTCGCTTCTTCCCTGACGTCAGTGCGGCAGGGGTATAAAAAGAGCCAGCCGACGCCATCTTCTTCAGTATTTCTTGCCCCAGATGTCAGGTGCCCCCAGAAGGAAGGCAAAACAAACTTATGTAGTCATGCAATAGAGAATAATCAAAAAACAGTAGTTTGCAAGCAAATACACCATAAATAATACCCCAAACAGGTTGTATGAGAAGGTGTATGCCATAAGGCCTGTCCTAAGAGGGGATGGAGGGAGGGAAACCTGGACTGCAGCTGTATGAGCACTCGAACATCTACATTTATGGTAGATACAAAACTGTACTATGGTCATCGTGCATACAGTTGCAGTCATAACAGATGGGTAGAATCCCAAAGCTAAGTAGGGGTGGCAGGCACTAAGTGGAACTAGGAGGAGCAAGGATGCCCTGCAAGGCAGCTGTGGCAAATCCCGCTCTAGATTTTGAGTAAAGTGGAAGGTGATAGTGTTTGGAGAAAGTGTGCACTGAAGTGGCTGCTTCCAAAATGTCCTTGGTAGGAACCCCCCTGAGGAAAGCTGCAGAGGTAGCTGTGGCCCTTGTGGAGTGGGACCTGATGCTTGAAGGCACAGCTTTGCCATGAAATGAGTAACAAAAGCGTATGCAGTGGCCTATCCATTTTGAGATTGTCTGTTTGGATATAGCCTTTCCTTGAGCACCTGTAGCATAGGACACAAAGAGTTGCTCGGATTTCCTGAATGGCTTTGTCCTGTCCAAATAACGTAGTTGTCTGTGAATGTCCAAGGAATGCAGTAGTCTTTCCCCTTTATTTTGTGGGTTAGGGTAAAAGGTAGGTAAGTGGATAGTCTGATTCAAGGCTACACTGGATACTACCTTTGGCATAAAGGTAGGGTTGGTTCGTAAGGAAATTCTGTCCTGATGGAAAATGATGAAAGGTTGCACAGCCATGAGGGCCTGTAGTTCTGAAACCCTGTGTGCTGAGGTGATAGCCAGAAGGAAGGCTGTTTTCCATGACAAGTATTGTAGTTCTGTTGAAGCAGCTGGCTCAAATGGAGGAAGGGTCAGTTTTTCCAATATGAAGTTGAGGTCCCAAGCAGGGACTGGTGGTTTCCATGGGGGTTTTATATTCTTAGCCCCTCTGAGGAACTGTCTTAAGAGAGGATGAGAGAATAAAGGAGGGTCTGTGTTGTATTGTGCAGAAATGGCTGAAGCATGGATTTTGATGGAGGAGAAGGAAAGTCCACTGTTTAACATCTCAGCTAGGTACTGTAATATTTGAGGTATATTTATTACCCAAGGATTCTGGCCCTTTTTCTGATTCCAGGCACAAAACCGCTTCCATTTTGCAGAGTAGGCTTTTCTAGTAGAAGGTCTTCTGGCCTCCAAGATGACATCCTGCACCTCCTTGGAGAGGAGGGTCTGTTGTGAAATCAAGGGATTCTCCATGCGGCTAGATTTAGGGTTTTGAGCTGGCTGTGAATAGTTTTGAAGTTGTGCTGGGACAACAGAAGAGGCACTAGAGGTAAGATCCATGGTGGGGAATGCGTCAGGCTCTTCAGGAGTGGATACCAGTGTTGCCTTGGCTAGTCTGGAGCAATGAGAATCATTTTCGGCCTCTCTGCTCTGGCTTTTAATAGAACTTTGGGCAGCAGAGGGAGAGGCGGAAAGGCATAGACTGTCAATGTTGTCCAATTGAAGGAAAGTGCGTCCACTTTCCAGGCCTGTGGATGATAGGTCCTAGAGCAAAATTTTTTCAGTTGGTAATCTCTGTGGGTAGCAAAGAGATCTATGTCTGGCTGTCCCCATGCCAGAGTTATCTTTGCGAAAACTTGAGGATGCAACTTCCATTCGTGTGGATCTGTGATATTACTGCTTAGGCTGTCTGCCAGTGTGTTTTCCTTCCCTGGCAGGAATTGTGCCTGAAGTTGGATTTGCAATGCCAGGGCTGTGTTCCAAAGGGTCATGGCTAGTCTGCACAGGGGGTATGAATGAGTTCCCCCCTGTTTGTTTATGTACCACATCACTGTGGTGTTGTCTGTCCTTATCAAAAGCTGGCCTGGATGCAGTAGGTCTTTGAAGGCCATAATAGCATTTTGCACTGCTAGCATTTCCTTTTGGTTGATGTGTAGGTGCTTCTCTTTTTGGGACCATTTTCCCTGAATGCACTGATCTTTCATGTGTGCCCCCCAGGCGTAGTCAGAGGCATCTGTTGTGATGATTTGATTTGTTTGAGGTATGCAGAAAGGGAGACCTTTGTTTCTTTGGCATGCTTGAGCCCACCACAGAAATTCCTTTTGAAGACATGGAATGAGTGGTATAATTGTTTCCAAACTGTGGCTGTGTTGAGACCATAAGTTTTTTAGGTACCAGTGAAGTTTCCTCATATGCAGCTTTGCACATGGGATCAGCAGGATGCAAGATGCCATGAATCCCAGAGCCTGCAGGACTTTACTTGCAGTCAGCCTGGTGAAGGTTGCCATTTTGCTGAAGTACTGAGATAGTTGCCCTTGTTTGTCTGGTGTGAGGTAGGCCCATCTGGGTGTTTGTATTCAAGCTGGCACCCAGGAAAATTATTCTTTGAGAGGGTATTAGTTTTGATTTCTTTTTGTTGACTGTGTATCCCAGAAAGTTTAACAGTCTTATTACAAACGCCAGGTGTTTCAGAAGTATGTCCTTGCTGTCCACTTGGATCAGGCAGTCGTCTAGATATGGGTATATTTGTATTCCTTGAAGTCTGCAGAAGGCAATTACTGATGCCAGGCATTTCGTCAACACTCTGGGTGCAGTAGATAAGCCAACGGGCAATGCAGAGAATTGATAATGGGTTGAACCTGCAAGAAATCGGAGGTATCTTCTGCAATCTTGTCTGACAGGGACATGCAGGTATGCCTCCTTGAGGTCCAATGTTACCAGCCAAGACTCCTTGCCCAGCATGGGAAGAAGCTGCTGTAATGTGAGCATCTTGAATTTTGGTACCTGTAAATATGTGTTTAGGATGGATAGATCTAAAATAGGTCTCCAATCTTTGTCTTTCCTTGGTACCAGGAATAGTCTGGAATAAAAACCCTTGACCTTGTTCTTTTGCAGGAACCTCTTGAATAGCTTTCATGTCCATGAGAGCTGTAATTTGTTTTTGTGCCTCTGCCCTTTGATTTTGTGGCAGGTTTGGCATGACTCTCATTTTTGGAAGGGTGTGAAAGTGGAATCTGTAGCCTCTGTCTATAATGTCCAGGATCTATTTGTCTTTTGTGACAATATGCCAATTTTTTGAGAATAATGCCAGTTTTCTGCCTAAAGGTGCTGCCATTAAAGCTTTGCTTGGCAGGTAAAGGGGAAAGTCATTGTGTCGGCTTTCTGAATGACTGTGATCTATCTTCTCCACCTCTTGGGGTTGGTGCTTGCCATTGCCTGGCTCTGAATGATCCTTGAGATTGCCCTCTACCTCTCGGGCGCCTGTATCTGCCTCTGAGGTCTGTCCGTGGCTGGAAAGGACCAATTTTTTGAAGGCCAGTTTCTGCTGAAACGTGGAGATTGTACCTGCAGGAAATCTTTCACTGTTTGCATTGATCTCGCCTTTTCCTCCATTTTCTTTAGTACCTCCTCAGCTTTAACACCAAACAATACATCTTTTTGAAGAGGTGCATCTAGTAATTTAGCTTTGACATGATCTGGTACGGCTTGTGCTTTGAGCCAAGCATGTCTACACATGACAGACCCTGTAACAGCAGCTCTACAGGAGGCCTCTGAAGCATCAAAACCACACTGCAAGGTATGTTTACCCACTTGCTCTGCACTATGCAACAAATCCTGCAACTCTTGTAAATCTGGTTGCTCAGGTTGGGTCATTTTGCTTTTCAATTCAGATAATAAAAACTGTTGATACTTTAACATATGGAACTGACAGTTTAATGCCCTCATGGTTAAAGTGGCCGAGGTATACACCTTTTTCCCCCACCTTTCTAAAGCTCTGGAATTTCTCTCTGAAGGTAATGGGTTTTTAGCAGTAGAGGCCTTAATTCCCTTGGGACCCTGTGAAATAGTTTCTGGGTCAGCAGTATGGCTTTTGTATAGGAACTGGTGTGAATCAGGAACCCGGTAATACCAGTCTGGTTTAACAGGAGCCGGAGGTAAAGAATCTGGGTTGAGGCTGGCTTCTGTGTACACATCATCTAATACATCTAAGACAGGAGGGATAGCCAGAGGCCTATGCTGGGGGAGCAAGAGAAAATCCCTGAGCCTTTTCTTGGAATCTGAGTAATCTTGGCCTTCCCAGTGAAAGTGTTCCCTCAAAGTATGTAGGGTTTCCCCCAAAAGAGTAGTCCTCAGGGGGGAGACCGAGGGAGTAGACTCCTCTGCATCAGAGTCTTCAAAGGGAGAATATGTATATTCCTGGTCCTCAGAATGTTCAGAGGTAATAGAGGCTTGATCTGAGGAAGGGTAGTCTTCCTCTAATCTGGGCCTTTTGTCCGAGGGGGGTTGAGAACCCCTGATAAGAATAATCAAATCCTCTGCCATTTTGAGCATTTGTTTTTTAGGCATGGGGCCTTGAGAGGGGGTCTGTGGTCCTTGTTTTTTAGTTTTCATGGCTGCTTTAGATTTTGTGAAAGCCTTAATAGAGAAGGAGGAAGGCCTGAAGACACCTTGAGAAAGGGCAGACCTGTCTAAACTCTGGGTTTCTCAGCCAAAAGTGGCGCCGGTATCTGTAGTCGGAGTGGGGGCCGAGGAGCCTGCGACCTCGGGCACAGAAGACACCGGTAATGAAGTGTCATTGGTAGTCAGGGGCTGCGTAGGCACCTCGCTGAGAACCGGTAGTCGGCCTTAGCATGGTGTCAGTAGAAGTCGTGGACCTCGTATGTCGGTCCTTATCCTTGCGTCTTTTACCCAAAACTGGAGTCGGAGTTTCCGACGACATAATATAATTAAATTTTTTACCAAAATAGTGATGGGCGAACTCCGCCAGATGCTTAATAGTGCGTTTGTTGAATCTAGCACAAAAACGGCAGGCCAAGACGTCGTGGTCTGGGCCTAAGCAAGGAATACAGAAAGAGTGGAAATCCTTATGCGGTGTTTGCTTCCCACATGAAATGCAATTATTAACTTTGTCTAACATCGGTCTGAGGCAAGAAAAGTTTCCCCAACGGGGTTTCCCCAATGGGGTACTTAGCTTTCAAGAAGACTTCGGCTTAAATATTTTCGTAAATCACAGGAGATGGCCGACCGGCCTTGCGAACTGCTTCGGGCACCGCGCGGCAAGAAAGACTGGAGAAGATGGAGTCGGCTGGCTCTTTTATACCCCTGCCGCACTGACGTCAGGGAAGAAGCGACGACAACCAACACCAGACCTAGACTTTGGAATTCGGCCGAGAGAGGACCCGCCTGACGGCAGGATAACCCATCTGTTATGACTGCAGCTGTATGCACGATGAACATCCAGGACTGCAACAGTGAACACACAAACATCTACATTTATGGTAAGTGTACACAACTGTATTATGTTCTTAATGTTTCACTGTTGCAGTCATTACATTTGGGTAGATTCCCAGCTAAGCTAAGGAAGGGAGGAGGCAATTAGAGAGCATTAGGACCAGCTATTAGGCCCTGCAAGACTGCAGTGGCAAAACCAGCTCTGGATTTAGAAAAAAATTGTCAAGTGGCAATGCTTGATGAAGGTATGTACAGAACTCCAGGTAGCAGCTTCTAGGATGTCCATGGTAGGAACACCTCTGAGAAAGGCTGTAGAAGTAGATGCAGCCCTGGTGGAATGGGATCTTATCCCCTGTGGGGTAGGTTTTCCATGGTGCTTATAGCAGAAATGGATGCAATGGCCTATACACTTAGAAATGGTTTGCTTTGAAATGGCCTTCTCCTCTGCCCCTGCAGCAAAGGCAACTAGCAGCTGTTCAGATTTCCTGAGAGGCTTAGTCCTGTCCAAATAAAATCCAAATTGTCTGTGCACGTCCAAGGAGTGCAGTATTAGTTCTCCTTTGTTCAGTGGATTAGAAAAGAAGGTTGGCAAATTAATGGACTGATTAAGGGCCACACTGGATACCACCTTGGGCATAAAAGGATTGCTCCAGAGGGACATCCTGTCCGCAGGAAAGATCATGAAGGGTCTCCACTGCCATGAGGGCCTGTAATTCAGACACTCTTCTTGCTGAAGTGACGGCTAGAAGGAAGGCTGTCTTCCAAGAAAGGAATTTCAACTCTGCAGTTACAGATGGCTCAAAAGGAGGTAGAGTGAGCTTTTCCAACACAAAGTCAAGGTCCTAGGCTGGAGTAGGGCCTCTCCTGGGTGGTCTTAAATTTTTGGCCCCTCTGAGGAATTGTTTCAGCAGGGAGTGAGAGAAGAGGGGTGGGTCAGTATTATAATGTGCTGAAATGGCTAAGGCATGAATTTTAATAGAAGAGAAGGAAAGGCCCTTGGGAAGCATCTCTGTTAAGTACTGAAGAATATGCGGTAAACTGGGCACTGTTGTGCCCATCCCCAGAGTCTGGTTCCAGGAACAGAATCATTTCCACTTTTCAGCATAGGATTTTCTAGTACTAGGCCTCCTTGCCTCCAGGATGACATCCAGCACTTGCTTGCTGAAGGATGGTATAGGAGAACTCCAGTAACTAGCCAGGCTGCCAGGTTCAGGGTTTGAAGCTGTGGGTGCAGAATCTGGCCCTCCTGCTGGGACAGCAGGGAAGGGGTCTGAGGCAGGTGCCATGGTTCCAGCAGCAGTGACATACTGTGCAAGAGGGGGTACCAGTGTTGGCATGGCCAGTCTGGTGCAATGAGTATTGTCCTTGGTTTGTCATGTTTGATCTTTAGCAGAACTTTTGAGGAGAGGCAGAGGGGGAAAGCCATAAATGAAGAGGCTTTCTCAGGTGAAGGACAGGGCATCCACTTTCCAAGCTTGTCTGTGGGGAGTCCTTGAGCAGAATTTGTTCTATTGGTAGTTCTGAGGGGAGGCAAACAGGTCTATCTCTGGGCTCCCCCATTTGTATCTCAAAATGTTGAATATCTTTGGTTCCAGTTTCCACTCGTGGGGGTCCGTGAGATTTTTGCATAGGTAGTCTGCCGGAGTATTTAGCTTGCCTGGCAGGAATTGAGCTTGTAGGTGCACTTGTTAACTCAAGGTTGTGTTCCAGAGCCATGGCTAGTCTACAGAGGGGGTATGAGTGGGTTCCCCCCTGCTTGTTTATGTACCACATAACAGTGGTGTTGTCCGTCTTTACCAATAATTGTCCTGGAAGAATGTGGTCCTTGAAGGCTGTCAGAGAATTCTGTACAGCTAACATTTCTTTTTGATTGATATGCAGGTGCATTTGACTCTGGTTCAATTTGCCCTGAATGCACTGCCCTGTCAAGTGAGCCCCCCATGCATTGTCTGATGCGTCTGTTAGGGTTTGGGCAGCAGGGGGTAGAGTTAATGGCAGTCCCTTGTTGTGGTGGCAGGCCTCTGCCCACCAAAGGAACGCTGTCTTTATACAAGAAATGATAAGAATCACGGACTCCAGGTCCTGAGAATGTTGACACCATAAGCTTTTTAGATACCAATGTAGTTTCCTCATATGCAGTCTTGCATATGGGATTAGTAGAATGCAAGAGGCCATGAACCCCAGGGCTTGCAGTATTTTTCTTGCAGATAGCTGGGTCTTTGTGGCCAGTAGTTTGAAGTAGGCTGTCAAATAAACTTGTTTCTCTGGCGTGAGGTAGGCCATCTGGGAAGTTATATTCAAGCTTGCTCCCAGGAATACAATTTGTTGGGCAGGGTACTAGGTGCGATTTCTTTTTGTTTATGGGTGCACCCCAGTGAGGTTAGCAGTTTCTTTACAAATGCCAGATGATTTAATAGTATGTCCTGGCTTTCTTCCTGAATTAGACAATCATCCAGGTATGGGTATATTTGAATATTTCTTTGCCTACCAAATGCAAGGACTGGAGCTAGGCACTTTGAGAATACTCTGGGTGTAATGGATAAACCAAAGGGCAGTGCAGAGAACTGATAGTGCATGCAGCCTGCTCTAAAGCGTAGGTATTTTCTGCAAGATTCCCCGATTGGGATATGCAGGCAAGCTTCCTTTAAATCCAATGTTGCCAACCAGGCATTTTTGCCTAGCATGGGAAGCAGCTGATTAAGAGTTAGCATTTTGAATTTTGGGATTGCCAAAAAGGTGTTTAAGATAGATCGGTCCAGGACAAGATGCCAGGAGTTGTCTTTTCTGGGTACCAGGAACAGTCTTGAGTAAAAACCTTGCCCCCATTCCTCTTCTGGGACAGGCTGAATAGCACTGATACTTAGAAGACAAAGAACCTGCTGTTGAGCCTCTGGCCAACCGTTTGGGGTTGGCAAGGTGTGGAAGTGGAATCTGTATCCTTGGAAAACTATATTTAAAACCCATTTGTCTTTGGTAATGAGTTCCCAATTGTTTTGCATGCAGGGCAATCTTTCCCCCTAAAGGAGCAGTCAGTTGAGCAGGGTTTGGAAGGTTTAAGGTTAAGTCACTGTGACAGTTTACCATGGGGGGGGGGGTGTCTTACTACTTTCAGCTTTGGAAGTGGGAGACCCCCCCCCCATTGCTTAGGCCTGTGAGTACTTTGAGACTATAGCCTGGGTGGTCTGTTGGTCCTGGGTTTGGACTGAAGGCCTGGAAGAGATGGGAAAGAACCAATTCTTAGAAGGCCAATGCCTACCAAGTCTGGGAGGCTGTACTTGCAGGAAATTTTAAAAGTTTGCATAGATTTAGCTTTTTCCTCAATCTTTTTAAGTACTACTTCAGCTTTGTTGCCAAACATGCGGGCTTGGTTTAGGGGAGCATCCAGTAATTTAGCTTTAACATGATTTGGCAAAGTTTGCTCCTTAAAGCCAAGCATGCCTTCTAAGTACAGACCCAGTGACAGCAGCCCTGCAAGATGCCTCTAAGGAGTCAAAACCACATTGTAAAGTATGTTTCCCAACTTGTTCAGCAGAACGCATTAAATCCGGTAATTCTTTATTTTCAGCACAGTCAGGAATCAACATAATTTTCTGTTAAAGTAATCCAATAATATGCTGCTGATACTTTACATATGAAACTGGCAGTTTAAGGCCCTAATGGCCAAAGTGGAAGTGTATACCTTCTTACCCATCTGTCCAGGGCCCTGGAATCTCTATCAGAAGGGATAGGGTTTTTGGCAGTAGTAGCCTTAATGCCTTTGGGTCCCTGTGAAATGGTCTCTGGGAGGAACTTGTGGGAGTCAGGTACTCTAATACCAGTCAGGTTTCCTGGGAGTCGGAGGTAAAGTGTTTGGGGCCAGGCTAGATTCCAAGAAGGCATCATCTACAACGTCCAGTACAGGAGGGCTAGCTAAAGGCCTGTGTTGAGGTAGGAACAAGAGTTCCCCAAGCCTCTTTTTGGAGTCTGAGTAATCCTGGCTTTCCCAACAGAAATGCTTCCTAAGAGTATGCAAAGTTTTCACCAAAAGAGAAATCTTCTGGAGGGGAAGCAGAGGGAATGGAGTCCTCTGCATCAGAATTCTCATAGATAGATAAGGGCAAATCCTGGTCATCAAAAGAAATAGAAATTTCAGAATCCTGATCTGATTTTCCTTCTGATTCTTCTGTTCTAAGTCTTAGAGGGAGAAGGGTGGCTTCCCCTGATTAGATTAATAAGGTCTTCAGCCATTCTTAGTTTGTTTTTTAGTCATATGGGCCTGACCATGCGGTCTGGATGTCTGTTTTCTAGGCTTGGGTCGAGTTTCAGGCCTTGAAGAAGATGGCATCGGTTTGATATGCAAGTCAGTAGGCCTGAATACACCCTCAGAAGCCGGTTTCTACACAGCGGCTCCGGACCCACCCAACGTAGAGACATCCAGAAGTTCCATAGTCGAAGAAGCATTTCGCAGCATACCGGACTCCGAATGGGTCTCAGTAGAGGCCTACAAATCTGAAGTAGCGGGTATCAAGGGCTGCGAAAGTGCCAGAGTACCAGGGAACGGGCGACTAGCTTAACGGAAGCGTCGTCGGCAGCTTTGGATCTATCCAGTCTGTTTCTGTCTTTACCTTTAAGTTTTTTCGGAATGTCGGTAGTCGGATGGCTTACCGAAGCCATTTCTGGATAATTGAACAGAGTACCGAAATAGTTTGATGTGAAAATGAACCAATGACGAATAGTACGAGGATTGAATAAGGCACAAAACAGACAGCGAGGGATGTCGTGGTCTGGGCCTAAGCAAGGAATGCAGTACGAATGAAAATCTTTATGGGGCTTTTGCTTTCCACAAGAAATACAACTTTTACTGACATCGGTTTAGAGCAAAAAAGGGATCCCCAACGGGGTACTTAGCTTTTCTGAAGACTTTGGTTCTGAAACTCGAAAACGAAAATTTCAGGAGTCGGCCAACCGGCACTTGCAAACTGCTTCGGGCACTGCACGCCAAGAAAGACTGATGTAATGGCGTTGGCTGCATGCTTTATAACCCTGACTACCTGACGTCATGGAAGATGAGACAGCAACTGACGCAGGACCCAAGACTTTGATAATCAGGCTGACTGAGGGTTACCTGCAAGCAGATAACTTAACTGTAATGACTGCAACAGTGAAACACAAAGAACATCACTGACCTACTTTAATATCGGTCATGTTAATTTCTTATACAACGGTACTATGCCCTTCATTTAACCACTGCTGCAGTACTGCTCGCATATGAGAAGATTCCAAAATGTCTCAGGATTACGGAATAACTTTTTATAGACTGCAAAGAATTCTTCCTCTGGCAGACGGCAAATGTTCAAGGTGTGATGGAAAAGAAAGAGGTAACTGGGAATTTATTTTCTGGGAGTATAATGAGTTGGCAGACATTAAAGATTAACTGCAGACTGCTTTAAGGAAATAATTGGAATTGCCTAGACATAGTAAGGCCTTACTGAGTAATTACAGTGGCTGCCAAAATAGCAGTTATTAAAAAATGGAAATCAAAATCTAAACCAAATGTACTAGAAGTAGTGAATATAGTAACAGATAAAACAACTGGAATTGGAATCTTAAGAAAAGGGTAGGAGCAAACTACACAAAAAAAAAATCGGAACTGTGGGAACAATACATGCAGAGGAAGAACAACATTTAAAACAAAGGCAGGAACTGAAAGAGCTATACAATATTTGACAATGACTGGATAGATAAGTGATGTACAGTGCTTGCAGCTAAAACTGCATCAATGTGGTTTGTAATGTATAATGTTTCTAACTGAAATTACGTCAGTATAGTTTGTTTCAATTTATATTACTAGAAGATTGCTTATGTCTTTTGTTAAAACAAATTAAAAACTTTATTAAATTAAGAAAAAGGCACCAGAAGCTGAAATATCCCTAACAGCATGAGTTTTGATATGACCTGGAAGGGATTCTCCATGGAAGGAACAAAAACAGCTTTCAGACAGAACAACCCAGCACTTTACCATGGTAAGAAAAACAGATGATTGGACGGTCTTAACGGTGTCTAAATGAAATCTATCTGGGAAAATCCAGCAAATGGATAATCCTTTCTCCCTTACTTTGAGGAAAGGAGGTAGAAAAAGTTAACGTACTGGTTTCAAGGATATTTCATTGACAACTTCTAGCAAATAAAATTAAGATTAGACCTTAGAGATATGCTGCCTTTGCGAAAAAATAAAAAAGTTGGAGAAGGCAAAAAGGCTTGCAGCTACTAGGATCTTCTAAAGTTGAAGCCACTAGCAAAGCAGTCTTCCAAGCGCAGAAGTTGAGAAGTGGAAAAAGCCGGTTTCAAAAGGCGAAAGAGTTAAATTCTCTAAAACATAATTTAGGTCCCATGGAAGAGGAAAAGATTTTCTTGGTGGCCTGATGTGAAAAACTCCTGTCACGAAACATAACCTCAAAAATGCAGGAAGAGGAAGAGCTATTGCTAAACAGGCAGAAATGGACAACAAATATGCTTTTAGAGGAGAATGCCAGTCCATAACTGAGCAGCTCACACAGATGGTATTTTTACCATTCCTTACTATTTGCCAAGAGTCACCCTCCCCTCTCTCCCTTTCATCTGGCCAACAGCAATGTTGTCTGGACCAAAAGGGTATTTCTGGAATATCCCCGATTAAAAACAGAATCAGGGGAAAGGCAGAGAATGTATAAAGGAATTTCCCTTTCTAAGGGACCAAAAACATCCATTTTCCAAGCCTCATGCCATGGGTCTCAGGAGCAGAACAGCCTGTGCATAGTGGAGGCAAACCGGTCTATTTGAAGAGTTCCCCAATGATGGTTAACCTGCAGGAAGACCTCTCAGTTCAGCAGTCATTAGGGATGGACTGCCTTGGATCTGCTCAAATAATATGCCAGAGAATTCATCGCTAAGAGTGTGAACTACCTGAAAAAGACTTGATAAATAAAAATCTCTCAGGTCGTCACTTCCAATCTGCAGAGAAAAAAAAATGTGGTCCTCCTGTTTGTTGTCTGCTAGGAATCAAACAGATCCTGGAAACCCAAAACTGAAGAGCCAGGGATCAAGCCTTTTATTTCAGTGATAGTTTATGTAATTCCTCCTATACTGTCTTGAACATACACCTTGAGCTTTTACTTTCTGGTAACATGCCACACAAGCCAGATCTCAAGTCTCCAAGGAGACTTCCTGGTAGGGAGAGGCAACAGGAAAGGGTACCCAAGAACTGAGAAATATCTTGTTGATCCACCATAGGAATTTCCAATTCCTCGCTTACCCTTAATAAAGTATAGTACAGGGGGTGGCAGTGCTGCAAACAAACTGATTTGAGGTACCACTGAATCTTCCTCATATGGAGGCTGGCAAACAGCATCACTTGCTGACACCATGCATCCCAGAGTTTCCAATCTCTCACTTCCAGGTAAATTCTAGTGAAAAGCGACTAGAAAAATGATATCAGAAAATGTATTTCTTCTAAGAAAGATGAGACTAAGTGGCACCCTAGAAAAACTAAATCCTAAGACAGCTGGAGAACAGCACTAAGTTTAAAAAAAGATCCATTGTAAAAATGAGATCCTGCAGAAGCCTGACAAAAACTGTTTAGACAAGGGTATACAAGGATACACTGGAGCATGCAGAATGCTACGACAGGGGTAATATATTTTGTAAATACCGTTAGGGCTGCACAAAGGGCAAAGAAAGGGCAACACAATAATGAAAAATTACAATGCACGAAATTTTAATATTCTGTGATCTAGATAAGTGGGAATACAAATAGAAACATTAACAGGTCTAGGGTCACCGGGTAAGCTTGTAGAAGGATCAGTGGAAGAAGACAGAGAGAGCATACTGAACTTTTAGCACAGTTAAGAAGGTACTGAGGACTGAAACAGATGGTAAGGAAGACTGACAAATCCAGAAAAGGAATTTCTTGAGACGAGGAAAAGACTTTAATAGAAACCCTTTCCCTTTTGGTGATAGGGACAGTTACACAGTTCCCCAAGAATACAGTTTTTGCAGCACTGACAAACAGCAGTGTTTTTGGTTTGGAAGAACTTTACTTCCACAATGGGACAGAGATGCCAGGTTAATTTGCGGTCATTTTTTTTTAAACATTCAGAACCATACGTATGAAGTTATCAGTTTCCAATAGGGACTACGGTTTCTTGGAAAGATTTGGCTGCGGTTGGCAGGCGTTGTGGGGGTGACTCGGCCACAAGCTGGAAAATTTCTCAGAGGAACCTTTTCATCCTTCAAGATCAGTTTACTTTTTTCTTGAAACTTTAGAATTTTCTCCTTAAGTTTTTTTGGTCTTTATGAAGACTTTTGGCTTTCAGGGGGAGCCCCTTTGGATTTTATTCAGAAGATAGAGAAAAATCTGCTTAAAGTCCCCCATTATTTGGTCTCTCCTGTACGTGGCCTGAAAGTCCAGGCTGTTACTCATCAGGAATATCAAACAACTTGAACCTTAACATCTTTATACTGGGATTGCAAACGTTACCAAATATCACCTTAAAGACCTTGTAGTTGCAGTCAAGGGGAAAAGAGCATCAGCTGTATCATGACAACACTTTAAAGAATGTTTTGCTATTTTGAGAAGCAGAGCTGAATAAGATAACAGATAAAAGATGAGGTGTTGTCAAAGACAGGAAAAAGATAGTTATTTATACTGTCCAAACATGAAAGAATGTACCTAGACATTAGAGTCCGATATACATCTATAGCTACAGATCTATATCTATAGCTACAGATCTATATCTATAGCTACAGATCTATATCTATAGCTACAGATCTATATCTATA
>NC_056725.1:1805929020-1805999020 GCF_019279795.1 Protopterus annectens | reverse complement strand
TGTCAATTTTGTGTGCTTGTGTCTACACACAGCACTGCTAATTACCATTTTGCAATGCTACTAAGTCAAGGAAAAGCACTAACATTAGAGGCAGAGAAAACTGACCAAACAGCCCACTGGCCAATAAGCCATACTTTATGCCTGCCTTTGTGATTCCCGAATAGACCATGTTATCCTCTAATGTCACTACAGCACTACAGTGCAGTCCCAAGCTTTCAAATGCAAAACCACACTAGAGGTATACTCCGAATGGCAAGTTACCATCCCATCAACTGCCACGTAGTGTGTGATGCACATGGCTATATTATGAACGCATCAGCCAAGCACAATATCAAAACCCATTATTTCTACATTTAGCTCACAACTTCATTATACCACTTCTGGCACAGTATGGTACCACATGAACACCATGTTGATAAAGCACCCTAAATCAATATGTAACTCCACAGCTATTTTCATGAAAACTCTCTATGGGCCCCTTCCCATTACGTTTTTCAGGTAATGCAGGCTAACTGCCAGTCAGATCCTGGCTAATGACACCACTCTAATCCAGAGGGAGTTGCAGAAAAACACTACCACCCTTCCGACCCAAATGCAGTCTCACTGCCAGAAGTGTTCAGCCTATAAGCCCATTTCTGCATGTAGTCAAGTTAGGGGGCAGGGCTTTACAGTACAGCACTGCTACTACATGCAGAATGTTTAATGTTTTCTGCACAATATGAAACTGCATCGGTCTGATGCATCATTGCCACAGACAGCCATAACCACCACCACCAGAAACACTTAGCGGTCATGCAGCTACCTTTACTGTACCAACTGATGTTTGTATGAGTGACTACCAAGACTATGGCCTGCCAATGGCAGCAGCATGTTGAGTTAGATCTTCTGTAACTGTGCTAGCCTGTGTAGTTGCTGTTGCCATTATCTTTGGGGGGGGGGGGCTCGATCTATGAAACAGATCACCATCTGTATTACACCATAACACAATGACCACCAAGGATAGCACTGGAGAAGATAAGAGGGATCAGGAACAAGTGCTGCCATTAGAACTGATACAGAGTTGCCATAAAGGGTCACCTACCCAATGTTGAATAAGCCCTTAAAAATGATTACCCAAATGTTGCTGGATAGTGACCATGACTGCGAATTCAGAGGACATCCGGCTGTTCAACTCATGCAGGCTGCCACATCCACAGATGCTGGACATGCATAGGCTACCCTAGTACACACCTGACCCATCCGCCACCCACTTGGGCCTAACCTCTGCCACACTCACTTGTCAGTTCTGTGTGCCTGTTAATCCTCATGAGTGTGGGCACAGAAGCCGACATGGACACTGTCAGCAACCATGTTCCACATGAAGATTAGGTTCTGCAAGATCATCCTGGCACTCTTGCATCCACTACTTCCACATATTGGGGTTTATCCTCACATATTTCTTGCAACATTAACCTTCGCTACCTCAGTCAGTGACAGAAGTCTGTGCCAGAATGCTGTCTGGACACATGTGATGTTCTGCAGAAATTGCATAAATGTCTCAGAAGTCTAAAATGATGGAGGTCTTCATCTGGCACACCTGTGGAAAGCCTGCACAGCATGTATTAAAACTGCCAGCACCGTCTGTCATCATTCAAAGGCTCTATAAGTACATCTGTCAGAGATGTAGAGCTTTGAAGGGATTTAACACCTTCTGATAATGGCAACTGCTTATGGTGCACTACCTTTAAAATTTGCCTTACCTATTCCAGACTTAACCTTTTTTCTTGGGTGGGCCAACCTGCCAATACAATTTGAAAAGTACAGTTTTGTATCTACCATAAATGTAGATGTCCAATAGGTATGCATCTGCAGTCCTTACATATGGGGTTGTCCTGCCTCAGGCAGCCCTTCGGTCGGCCGGATTCCAAAATCTGGGTCCGGCGTCGGCTGATGTCGCCCTCCCCCCGACGTCAGAGCGCCTGGGGTATAAAAGCATCAGCCGACACCATCTTCCTCAGTTTTTCTTGCCCCAGATGCCAGGTGCTCTCTAAGGAAGGCTAAATTTGGAGAGATGCAAAAAATTCCAAACATGCACAGTAATATAAAACAAATACACCATAATTGATAACCCCAGCTAGCTATAAAAGGGATAAGTACCCAGGAAATACCACAGAGGGGAAGGAGGGAGGGTAAACCTGACTGCAGATGCATACCTATCGGACATCTACATTTATGGTAGGTACAAAAAGTACAGTTTTGTACCTACCATAAATGTAGATGTCCGATAGGCATGCATCTGCAGTCCTTACAAATGGGTTGTCCTGTCGTCAGGCAGCCCTTCGGTCGGCCGGATTCCAAAGTCTGGGTCTGGCCTCGGCTGGTGTCACACTTCACCCGACGTCATAGCGGCAGTTCTTCGGGTATAAAAGCATCAGCCGACGACATTTTCCTCAGTGTTTCTTGCCCCAGATGCCAGGTGCCCTCTAGGAAGGCTAAATTTGGATAAATGCAAATGGTTCCAAATAGTAGAGAGCAAACAAAAAATAAGCATGTATGTACATATATATATATATATATATATATATATATATATATATATATAACAAATACACCATAATAGATTCCCCCAGCTAGCTACAAGATGGGCAAATACCCTAGGAGTACCACAGAGGGGAAGGAGGGTGGGTAATCCTGACTGCAGATGCATGCCTATCGGACATCTACATTTATGGTAGGTACAAAAAGTACAGTTTTGTACCTACCATAAATGTAGATGTTCAAAGATCCACATTGCTGCAGTCCTTACATATGGGTAGTCTGCTGTCCTCGGTCGGCCCGAATACCAAAGTATTAGGCTGACGTCGGTCATGGCGCCAGATCTGACATCAGAGCCGCCAGCGTAAAAGCGCATGACCGACGCCATATCCTCAGTCTTTTCTTGCCCCAGATGTCAGAAGGCCCTAAAAGAAAGGCCACAGCCAAAACAGGATACCTCCCAAAACATGCCCAACAACAACCATCACCCAAACCATATAACCATGCCAAACTACAGAGGGAAGGTGGGAGGTAAATTGACTGCAGCAATGTGGATCTTGAACATCTACATTTATGGTAGGTACAAAACTGTACTATGTTCTTCATCTCACATTGCTGCAGTCCTTACATATGGGTAGAATCCCAAAGCAGAGGTAAAGGGAGGATGGCAAAATCATAAAGCATTAGGGGCTGCTAAAATGCCCTGTAATATTGCAGTGGCAAATCCAGCCCTAGACTTAGAATAAAGAGGAAGGTGGTAATGCTTGGAAAAGTATGTACTGAACTCCAAGTGGCTGCTTCCAAAATATCTTTTGTAGCCCCCTTAGAAAGGCAGTAGAAGTGGCAGTAGCTCTAGTGGAATGAGGTCCGATTCCAGCCGGAATCTCCTTACCATGATGGGAATAACAGAAAGAAATACAAAACCCAATCCATTTAGAAATAGTTTGTTTTGAAACAGGTTTACCCTGAGAACCCAAAGCAAAAGAAACAAACAACTGCTGAGACTGCCTGAACCCCTTGGTTCTGCTCAAATAATAACGTAACTGCCTGTGTATATCCAAAGTATGCAAAATCTTCTCCCCTTTATTTTGGCGGTTTGCATAAAAAGTAGGCAAATGAATAGTTTGGTTCAAGGCCACACTAGAAACCACTTTAGGCATAAAGGAAGGATTAGTACTAAAGATACCCTATCCTTATGAAAAATCAGGAAAGGTTCCACTGCCATAAGGGCCTGTAATTCAGAAACCCTTCTTGCAGAGGTAATGGCCAACAAAAAAGCAGTCTTCCATGATAAATACTTTAACTCAGCAGTAGCTGCAGGCTCAAAAGGTTGTAGAGTAAGCTTTTCCAACACAAAATTGAGATCCCAAGCAGGAGTAGGAGCTCTACGTGGGGGTCTTATGTTCTTTGCCCCTCTAAAAAATTGCTTAAACAAAGGATGGGAAAATAAAGGAGGGTCACAGTCATAGTGAGCAGAAATGGCTGCAGCATGAACCTTTATCGAGGAGAAAGACAAACCCTTGTCCAATAACTCAGTAAGATATTGAAGAGAAACACTTAAATCAGGCTTGGAAACATCAAAGTCCTTCGCTTTGCTCCAAAGAAAAAATCTCCTCCATTTATCAGCGTAAACTTTCCTTGTACTAGGCCTTCTGGCCTCCAAAATAACATTCAAAACTTGATGTGGAAGCTGAGACCCTCCAGGGTCTAAAACAGAATATGCCAGGCTGTGAGATGCAGAGACTGAATCTTGACATTGAGGAAGTGATTGCCCTCCTGAGACAAAAGATGCGGAATCAAAGGCAGAGGCCATTTAGGCTCCCGTACCAAAGTCCTCAGTAGTGGGCACCAGTGCTGTCGAGGCCAATCCGGCTCTATCAGAATCATGGATGGCTGGTCTATTCTGGCCTTCAGGAGTACCTTGGGAATGAGAGGCAGAGGTGGAAAGGCATAGACATGAAGATTGCTCCAACTGAATGATAGAGCATCCACCTTCCAAGCTGTGGGATGAAACATTTTTGTGCAAAACTTTGGCAACTGGTAATTTAGTGGAGAAGCGAACAGATCTATGTCTGGAGTCCCCCATAACACTGTCAACTTTTGAAACACATGAGGATCCAGTTTCCACTCGTGAGGATCCACAATTTGTCTGCTCAACACATCCGCTAAGGAGTTCTGTGCTCCTGGTAGAAACCTTGCCTGAAGATTGAGGTGTAAACTGAGAGCAGTCTCCCACAAAATCATCGCTTGCCTGCAAAGAGGGTGCGAATGGGTTCCCCTTGCTTGTTGATGTACCACATGACAGTAGTGTTGTCTGTTTGAATCAACACCTGTCCTGGGTGAAGTAAATCCTTGAAAGCCATCAATGCAAATTGGACTGCTAACATCTCCTTCAAGTTGATATGCAAATGTTGAAGTCTGACAGGCCACGTGTCTTGCACCCATTTTCCATTGAGGTGTGCTCCCCAAGCCTTGTCCGAGGCATCTGTCGTTAGAATCTTACTCGCCTCTGGTCGGGTCACAGAGAGTCCCTTGTTTAGGTGACATTCCTGAGCCCACCACAAAAATTCTTTCTGAATGCAAGGTATTATCTGAATGACAGTGTCTAGATCTTGGCAGTGTTGTGTCCATACATTTTGAGATACCATTGAAGCTTCCTCATATGCAGTTTGGCATTGGGAAGCACCAGAATACAAGATGCCATGAACCCCAAGGCTTGAAGGACTGTCCTTGCAGTCAGCCTGGACTGTAGAGACATTTGATGGAAATGAAGAGAAAGGCTTCTTTGTTTGTCCGGGGTCAAAAAGGCCATCTGGGAAGCTGTATTCAGTCTCACACCCAGAAAGCACATGTCCTGAGAGGGTACTAGACTGGACTTTGTTTCGTTCACAGAATACCCTAGGCATCTTAACACTACCATCACATACTGTAGATGATGCAGCAGTTCGTCTTTGTGTTGTGCAATAATCAGGCAATCGTCCAAATAAGGATAAATCTGTATTCCTCTTAACCTGAAAAAGGCTATCACTGGAGCCAGAACCTTTGTGAACACTCTGGGCGCAGTAGATAAGCCAAAGGGCAATGCAGAGAACTGATAATGTAAATTTCCAGCAAAACGCAGGTACCTCCTGCAACTGGGCCTGATAGGAACATGAAGATAAGCCTCTGAGGTCCAGAGTTACCATCCAGTGATCTTTTCCCAACAGAGGTAAAAGCTGCTGTAACGTCAGCATTTTGAACTTTGGAATGTCCAGATAAGTGTTGAGGATAGATAAATCCAAAATTGGTCTCCACGTGTTCCCTTTCTTTGGTACTAGAAACAGGCGAGAATAAAATCCTAGTCCCACGTCTGACAGAGGAACTGGCTGTATAGCTCCTATTTGAAGAAGTAAAGAAATCTGCTTGTGAGCCTCTATTCTTTGCCGAGGAGGAACGTCTGGCATGCCTTTGAAAGGAGGCAATGTATGGAAATAGAACTTGTAGCCTCGGTTTATAATGTCCAATACCCATTTGTCCTGGGTGACTAAAAGCCAGTTTTGCTTGAAGAGTGCTAACTTTCCTCCCAAAGGAGCTGCCAGGGAAGAAGAATCTGGCAGCTGAAAATGCAGGTCATTGGGCCTGTTTACGAAAGGACTGGCCCCTGCCCTCACTCATGGACTGTGCAGGTGAACTCCAAGTTCTAGGCCTGAATGTACTGTGAGCTCTGCCCTGCCACGTCTAGATCTACCCCTAGACTGAGAATCAGAAGAACCGTAGGTCCACCCCTTAGTAGGCCAATTTCTACTAAACTTTGGAGGTTGCACCTGCAAAAAATCTTTAACAGTCTGCATGGACTTAGCCTTGTCTTCCATTTTCTTCAAAACCGACTCCACAGGGGAACCAAACAAAACTTCAGACTGTAAAGGGGCATCCAGAATTCTAGTTTTAACATGCTCGGACAAATTCTGATCCTTAAGCCAGGCGTGCCTACGAAGAACTGAACCAGTGACAGCCACCCTAGAAGAGGCCTGTACAGCATCAAAACCACACTGCAAAGAATGCTTACCCACCTGTTCAGAGACATGTACTAAATCCTGCAATTCTTTACACTCTATGCCCTCTGCCAAAGCATCCACTTTAGATTTTAGCTAAGAAAGGAGGAAATTCTGATATTTCAACATATGAAACTGGCAATTTAAAGCCCTCATTGCTAAAGTAGAAGAGGTATACACCTTCTTACCCCATCTATCCAAAGCTCTAGCTTCCTTATCTAGAGGAACCGGATTCTTTACAACAGAAGCTCTAACACCCTTAGGCCCCTGACTAATAGTTTCTGGGTCGCCCTAGGACTCTTATACAAATATTTATGAGCCTCAGGCACCCTGTAATACCTGTCCGGTTTAACTGGCGAGGAGGCAAAGAATCTGGATTAAGGGAAGCCTCCGAGAAAACATCTTGAACAACATCCAAAACAGGAGGTATAGCCAAGGGTCTATGCTGTGGTAAAAACAAGAATTCCCTAAGCCTCTTCCGTGAATCAGAGAAATCCTGTCCTTCCCACTTAAAATGCTCCCTCATGGAATGCAGAGTTTCTGAAAATGAAAAATCCTCTGGAGGAGAAGCAGAAGGAGTGGAATACTCTGCATCAGAATCCGAATAAGGGGGAAAATCTTGAATATCTTCAGCAGAAGAGTCTGAGTCATCGGAGGTCTGCTCCAAACTTTCCAACTCTGGCTCCACCCTGGGCCTCTTATCAGGAGGGGGCATAGAACCTCTAATTAAAGTAATCAAATCTTCTGCCATTTTAAGCATGTGCTTTTTAGGCACAGACCGTGAAGTACCTGGAGGGACACCAGAGGAAGGCAAAACAGACCTGCCCTTAGAAGAAGGCTTAGAAATAGTAGCAGAAGGCCTAACCACCTCAGGCATAGAAGGGAGAACAGAAACTTGAGAGGCCCCTTCAGCTAGACCTGATTCCTGTGAGACCACATCCTGCAAAATCAAAGTTTCCCCCTGAGACTCAACCGAAACTTCAGCCGGCTCCACCTGCTCCACTGTAGTTTCTGCAGGACCGGCGTCCGAAACGGACAAATCAACCTGTCTAGGTTTCAAGGATTTGTCTTTGCGCTTCTTCGTGGAAGCGGGCGTCGGAGGA
The DNA here is from genome assembly GCF_019279795.1 of Protopterus annectens. Taxonomy (NCBI): domain Eukaryota; kingdom Metazoa; phylum Chordata; order Ceratodontiformes; family Protopteridae; genus Protopterus; species Protopterus annectens. Next base: position 1,805,991,372 of record NC_056725.1, on the reverse strand, counting down.
TCCGACGGCATATTATAATTACACCGCTACCAAAGAATAACCTAGCACAATCTAACCTTCTTTTATAGTGCGCTTATTAAACCTAGCACAAAACCGACACCCACTACGCCGTGGTCCGGTCCCAAACAAGGAATGCAAAGAGTAATAATCCCTATGCGGTATCTGTTTCCCACAAGAAATACAATTATTCACTTTTTCTGACATCCGGAATTAACTGAGGCAAGAAAAACAAAAATATTCCCCAACGGGTACTTAGCCCAACTTGGTTTCGGTCTGAAACTCAGAATACGAAAATTTCAGAACGCCGAACGGCACTTGCAACGCTGCTTCTGCATCGGACCATGCGGCAAAAAAGACTGAGGATATGACGTCGCGCTTTTATACCCTGACGCTCTGATGTCAGATCTGAGCACCCATGACCGACGTCAGCCTAATACTTTGGTATTCGGGCCGACCGAGGACAGCGGACTACCCATATGTAAGGACTGCAGCAATGCGAGATGAAGAACATCTGTACTATGTCCTTCAAGGATGCATCTGCAGTCCTTACAAATGGGTAGAATACCATAGCCAAACTGGGAGAGGAGGAGAAATTAGATTATGGTGTAGTTAAGATCCCTTGCAAAACAGCAGTGGCAAAACCTGCTCGGGATCTGGAGTATAAAGGTAAATTATAATGCTTGGCAAATGTATGCACGGAGCTCCAAGTAGCAGCCTCTAAAATGTCTTTGGTAGCCACTCCTCGTAAGAAAGCTGTGGTAGTGGCTGTAGCCCTTGTAGAGTGAGGCCTGATGTTTTCTGGAGTTTTCTTCCCATGGTAGGAGTAACAAAATCTAATGCAATTTCCTATCCACTTAGAGATTGTCTGTTTTGAAATTGCTTTTCCTTCCATTCCTGTCGCATATGCTACCAGTAGCTGGTCAGTCTTTCTATTGCTCTTGGTCCTGTCCAGGTAGTAACGTAATTGTCTATGTACATCCAAGGTATGCAACAGTTTTTCTCCCCTGTTCTGTGGGTTGGGGAAGAATGTAGGTAGGTGGATAGCTTGATTTAAAGATATCCTGGAGACCACCTTTGGCATAAAAGTAGGATTAGTTCTCATGGACACTATCTTGATGGAAGATCAGGAAGGGCTGTACTGCCATTAATGCCTGTAGCTCAGATACCCTTGTTGCTGAAGTGATTGCAAGCAGGAAAGCAGTTTTCCATGATAAGTACTGTAATTCTGCTGTTGCTGCTGGCTCGAAAGGAGGGAGTGTCAACTTTTCTAGCACAAAGTTCAAGTCCCATGCTGGCAATGGTGGCTTCCTAGGTGGCTTTACATTTTTAATCCCTCTCAGAAACTGCCTGAGCAGAGGATGTGAGAAGACTGGAGGATCCAAGTTGTATTCTGCTGAAATAGCTGATGCATGAATCTTAATGGAAGAATAGGACAGGCCGTTGTGGAAGAGCTCTGCCAAGTATTCCAGGATGTTAGCTATGTTTACCAGTGACACATTCTCTCCTTTTGCAGTACTCCAAATGAGATATCTTTTCCATTTTGCTGAATAATTTTTTCTTGTTGAGGGTCTGCGAGCCTCCAAGATAATGTCTTTAACCCTTTGAGATAAATCTGGGTTATTTGGTCTTATGCAATGTTCCAGGCAGCCAGCTGCAGTGTTTTCAGGTTTGGATGCAGGGTTTTGTTGTTGTTCTGTGTTAACAGCAAGGGAACTAGGGGCAGAGGCCATATTTGTTCCAGAGACATGCTCCTCAGTAATGGGTACCAATGTTGCCTTGGCCAAACTGGAGCTATCAGGATGATCCTTGGACGGTCTTCTTTGATCTTCAATAGCACCTTGTGCATCAAAGGAAGAGGTGGGAATGCATATGCTGTCAGGTTTTTCCAACTGAAAGATAGGGAGTCCACTTTCCAAGCAAGTGGGTGGTACGTCCTTGTGCAGAATTTTTTCAGTTGGTGATTGTGTGGGGATGCGAATAAGTCTATTTCTGGTAGTCCCCATTTCCCTGTAATGGTTTTGAAGATGTCCGGATGCAGCATCCATTCGTGGGCATCCGTGGTAGGTCTGCTTAGGATGTCTGCTAGTATATTTTCTTTTCCTGGCACAAAAATTGCTTGAAGCTCAGTGCCACATTCCAGAGGTCCATTGCCATCCGGCATAGAGGGTACGAATGTGTGCCTCCCTGTTTGTTGATGTACCACATAACTGTGGTGTTGTCCGTCCTTATCCGCAGTTGACCCTGTCGAAGAAATGGTCTGAATGCCTGAATTGCCAGTTTTACTGCCAGCATTTCCTTTTGATTTATGTGTAGGTGCAGCTGGTCTTGAGTCCATAAGCCTTGTATGCACTTGTCCAGCATGTGCGCCCCCCAACCGAGGTCTGAGGCATCTGTTGTGATGGTCTGGCTTGGTTGAGTGCTGTGGAAGGGCAGTCCCTTGTTTGATTGACAGGCCTGAGCCCACCATTGGAATTCTTGTTTCAGGCATGGAATTATTGGAATCTGGGTTTCTAGGCTGTGCTTGTGCTGAGACCATAAATTCCTTAGGTACCACTGTAACTTCCTCATATGTAGTCTGGCATGTGGAATCAATATTATGCAGGATGCCATGTAACCGAGCTTGCAGGACCTTTCTTGCTGTTAGCTGGTTCTGCTTTGTTAATGCCATGAAGTAGAAAGGAGTTGCTCCTGTTTTCTACTGTCAGGAATGCCATTTGTTTTGATGTGTCCAAATCTGCACCCAAGAAGGTTATCCTTTGGGATGGTATCAGCCTTGACTTTTTTATATTGACTGTGTATCCCAGGGCTTGTAGTAGATGAATGACCCTTTCTAAATCTTTTGTTAATTTGTTTTTGTTGTCCGCTTGTAACAGGCAGTCGTCCAGGTAAGTATAAATTTGAATTCCCTGAAGCCTGCAATGAGCAATTACTGATGCCAGGCATTTCGTGAATACTCTGGGCGCAGTAGATAAGCCAAAGGGCAATGCTGAGAATTGATAATGCTCTGATCCTGCAAGAAATCTGAGGTATCTTCTGCAATTTGGTCGTATGGGGACGTGCAGGTATGCCTCCTTGAGATCTAGAGTTACCAGCCAAGACTCCTTGCCCAGCATGGGAAGAAGCTGCTGTAGGGTCAGCATTTTGAATTTTGGAACAATGAGGTATGTGTTTAAAGCGGACAGGTCGAGAATAGGCCTCCATTGGTTTTCTTTTCTTGGTACAAGGAAAAGTCTGGAGTAAAATCCTTGCCCTTGTTCCAAAGATGGTACCCTTTCTACAGCTCTCATCCTTAGTAAGCGAGTTATTTGTTCTAGAGCTTCTGTCTTCTGATTTGGAGGTAGGTTTGGCATTCCTCTCTTCCTTGGTAGAGTATGGAAGTGAAACCTGTAACCTTGGTCTATTGTCTGTAAAATCCATTTGTCTCCTGTGATGTAATGCCAGTTTACTGAAAATAAGGCTAGCTTCCCGCCTAAGGGTGCCTCTAGTTGTTCCCTGGTAGGCGGTGCCAGAGCCAAGTCACTGTGATTGTCCTGTGGAAGTGGTGGTGGTGGCTGGATCTGTGGCTGTACCTCGCTGGTTGTTAGCCTGCCACTGACGTCCCCTGTAGGCACCTCTGGATTGACCCCTGCCTCTTGAGCGTCTATTCCTGCCTCTCGGAGCTCTGGAGGTGTCTAGAAAGGACCAATTCTTGGAAGGCCAGTTCCTGCTAAACCTTGGAGGCTGGACCTGCAAGAAATCCTTGACTGTCTGGACAGATTTTGCTTTCTCTTCCACCTTCAGCACCTGCTGTGCAGGGGTGCCAAACAAATTGAGCTTATCCATGGGAGCATCTAGGAGCTTTGATTTAACATGGTCTGGTAAGGACTGTTCTTTTAACCATGCATGTCTTCTGATCACTGTGCCAGTCATGGCTGATCTAAAGGAAGCCTCCAGTGCATCATAGCCGCATTTTAAGGAATGATTACTGACCTGCTGAATGTTATGTACCATTTCCTGTACAGATTTTTTGTCTAATGGTTTATCCGAGGACAGTTTTTTAGTCAATTGGTCTAACATAAATTCCTGATACTGAATCATGTGGAATTGACAGTTCAAGGCCCTAGCTGAAAGAGTAGCAGAAGTGTAAACTTTTTTACCCCATCTCTAAGGCCCTAGATTCCCTTTCAGAAGGGAGGGGGTTTTTGGTAGAGGTAGCTGCTACAGCCTTGGGTCCCTGGGAGATAGTTTCGGGATCTGCAAAAGGGGCCTTATACAAATGATAATGTGTGTCCGGAACTCTGTAGTACCTATCGGGCTTAGCAGGGGCCGGAGGAAGAGAATCAGGAGCAGTACAAGCATCATTAAAAGCATCATCCACAACAGTAAGTACTGGAGGAATGGCTAAAGGCCTATGCTGTGGCAAATGCAAAAGGTTCTAAGCCTTTTCCTAGAGTCTGAAAAATCCTGGCCCTGCCATTGAAATTGTTCCCTCATAGCATGCAAGGTTTCCCCAAAAGAAAATTCCTCAGGTGGAGAGGCAGAAGGAATGGACTCTTCTGCATCAGAGTCCTCATAAGGAGAAAAAGGGCCTCTGGAGGGTCTGAATTATCTGATTCATCAGAGGAGCCATCTGAAGAAACTGGCTCAGGGGCTCTACTCTAGTCCTCTTCTCTGGAGGTGGGTGAGAGGCCCTGTCTGGATGTGGTTGGGATCCCCGGATCAAAGAAATGAGATCCTCTGCTAGACTAAGCATTTGTGAACTAGAACTGGGCCTGTGAGAGGGGGTCTTAGCAGGCACAGTTTTGGTAGTTTTTGCTGCTTTAGCCCTGGCAAAGGCCTTAATCGACATGGATGCAGGAGGCCTAGCAGCTCCACGTGCAGGGGTAGAAATATCCAAAGGGATAGTATCTGATAAATCCTGTGAACCTGCAGGAGCAGGTGGGATTTCAGTAGCAGATTCAGCCAAGCTGGATGAGGCCTCGGTAAGTGGCAAGCTTTCGGCCGAAGGAAGAACCGCTTGCTCGGTTTCAGCCGAAACCGAGACACTTGCGGTTGGCTTAACCGCGGTTTCGGCCGAAACCGCGGACCGCGAGTGTCGGTCCTTTTCCTTGCGTTTTTTAGAAATTTGCATAGTCGGAGTATCCGACGGCATAATGTAAGCAAAATCGGTGCCGAAAAACTATTCAGCAAATTCAGACAGACGTCTAAGCGTTCGTCGGTTGAAAGAAGCACAGGCTAGACAAGCTGCTACGTCGTGGTCTGGGCCTAAGCAAGGTAAGCAGTAAGAGTGGAAATCTTTATGAGGTATTTGTTTCCCACAATTTAAACAGTTATTCACTTTTTCTGACATCGGCTGAGGCAAGAAAGAGTCCCCAACGGGGTACTTAGCTTTTTAGAAGTCTTCGGTACTTGTAGTAGTAATCTCTGGTTCTGACCGACCGGCACTTGCGAACAGCTTCTGCGTCGGGCGCCACGCGGCAAGAAAGACTGAGGAAAATGGTGTCTGCTGATGCCTTTATACCTGAAGAACTGCCGCTATGACGTCGGGTGAAGTGCGACACCAGCCGAGGCCAGACCCAGACTTTGGAATCCGGCCGACCGAAGGACTGCCTGACGACAGGACAACCCATTTGTAAGGACTGCAGATGCATCCTTGAAGGACATCTGTACTATGTCCTTCAAGGATGCATCTGCAGTCCTTGCATATGGGTAGAATACCATAGCCAAGCTGGGGGTGATAGGATCTAAGAAAGGGATGGTGTAGCTAAAATGCCCTGCAGGACTGCCGTAGCAAAGCCTGCTCTGGATCTGGAATATAAGGGTAAGTTGTAATGCTTGGAAAATGTATGCACGGAGCTCCATGTAGCAGCTTCTAAAATGTCCTTGGTAGCCACCCCTCTTAAGAAGGCTGTGGAGGTGGCTGTGGCTCTGGTGGAATGAGGTCTAATGTTAGCTGGCACAGTTTTGCCATGAAAAGAGTAACAGAATCAAATGCAATTCCCTATCCATTTTGAAATTGTCTGTTTGGAAATTGCTTTGCCTTGTACACCAGCAGCATATGCCACAAATAGCTGGTCAGTTTTTCTGTAAGTCTTAGTTCTGTCCAAGTAGTAGCGCAACTGTCTGTGAATGTCCAGGGTATGCAGAAGTTTTTCCCCTTTGTTTTGTGGATTTGGAAAGAAGGTAGGCAGGTGAATAGCTTGGTTCAGTGAGACCCTGGATACCACCTTTGGCATGAATGAAGGATTGGTTCTCAGCGAGACTCTGTCCTGATGAAAAATAAGAAATGGTTGTGCTGCCATGAGGGCCTGCAACTCAGATACTCTTCTTGCTGAGGTTATGGCCAGAAGGAAGGTAGTCTTCCAAGACGGGAACTGTAGTTCTGAAGATGCTGCTGGTTCAAAGGGAGGTAGAGTTAATTTTTCCAACATGAAGTTAAGGTCCCATGTAGGCACTGGTGGTTTTCTTGGAGGATTGAGGTTTTTAATTCCCCTTAGAAACTGCCTTAGGAGAGGATGAGAGAAGACAGGTGGATCAGTATTGTATTCTGCTGAAATTGCTGAAGCATGAATTTTTTAGGAAGAGTAAGAAAGGCCATTGTGGAGCATTTCTGCCAAGTATTCCAGGATATGTGCCAAGTTCATCACTGTCGCATCTAGGCCCTTTGAGGTGCACGAAGTGCAAAATCTTTTCCATTTTGCTGAATATGCCTTTCTTGTGGAAGGCCGGCGAGCTTCCATGATGATGTCCTTCACTGTCTTGGATAGCTTATCCTGGTGAGGAGTCAAGGTATTCTCCAGGCTGTCAGCTGCAAGGTTTTCAGGCTGGAGTGCAGAGTTTTGTAATTGTGTTGTGTCAGAAGTGGCCATTGTGGTAGAGGCCACGGTTTCGTGCGTGACATGCTCCTTAACAGTGGGTACCAGTTCTGTCTGGGCCAGTCCGGAGCCATCAGAATCACTTTGGGCTGCTCCGTCCTGATCTTCAGTAAGACCTCGGTCATTAATGGAAGAGGTGGAAATGCATACACTTTTAGAGTATTCCAGCTGAAAGAGAGGGCGTCCACTTTCCATGCTTGTGGGTGGTATGTCCTTGAACAGAATTTCTTCAGCTGATGGTTGTGGTGGGAGGCAAAAAGATCTATGTCCGGCCTCCCCCATGATTGTGTTATCTGAAGGAAAATGTCTGGGTGCAGCATCCATTCGTGTGGATCCATGATATTTCTGCTCTGGCTGCACAAACTGGGATTGCAGCTCTATATTGCTTTTTAGGGAAAGTTCCCAAAGATTCATTGCCAGCCTGCAAAGAGGGTAGGAATGGGTACCTCCTTGCTTATTTATGTACCACATAACTGTGGTATTGTCTGTCCTTATTAGCAGGTGTCCTTGATGCAGAAAATGTTTGAAGGCCTCGATTGCATGTATGTCCGCCAGCATTTCCTTTTGGTTTATGTGCATGCGCAATTCTTTCTGTGACCATAGTCCTTGAATGCATCTGCCCTCCATGTGTGCTCCCCACCCATGGTCTGAAGCGTCCGTTGTAATGGTTTGGCTGATTATTGGTTTGCTGAAGGGCAGACCCCCGCTTGACTGGCTTGCTTGGGCCCACCACAGGAATTCCTTTTGAAGGCATGGAATGAGAGGCATCAAAGCTTTTAGGCTGTGACTGTGCTGACACCATAAACTCCTTAGGTACCATTGTAGTTTCCTCATATGTAGCCTTACTTGTGGAATCAGAAGCATGCAAGATGCCACGTAACCCAGGGCCTGCAGGATTTCCCTTGCAGTCAGCTGAGTTTGTTCAGATTTTTTAAATAATCTGGTAGTTGTCTTTGTTTTTCTTCCGTGAGAAAAGCCATTTGGGTGGTTGTATCTAGTTTCGCACCCAGAAAAATTATCCTTTGGGATGGAACTAGTCTTGATTTGTGAATGTTGACTGTATATCCCAAAGCCTGAAGTAGGCGGATGGCATAATTCAAGTGTTTTACCAAAGTTTGTTGGCTGTCCGCTTGTATAAGGCAGTCGTCCAGGTATGGGTATATTTGAATCCCCTGAAGTCTGCAGTGTGCAATTACTGATGCCAGGCATTTCTTGAATACTCTGGGCGCAGTAGATAAGCCAAAGGGCAATGCTGAGAATTGATAATGCTCTGAACCTGCAAGAAATCTGAGGTGTCTTCTGCAACTTTGATAGGGACATGCAGGTATGCCTCCTTGAGGTCTAGAGTTACCAGCCAAGACCCCTTGCCCATCATGGGAAGGAGTTGCTGTAGGGTCAGCATTTTGAATTTTGGCACAATGAGATAAGTATTCAGTGCGGACAAGTCGAGAATAGGCCTCCATTGTTTTTCTTTTCTTGGGACAAGGAATAGTCTGGAATAAAATCCTTGGCCTTGTTCTGTGAGAGGAACCTTTTCTATAGCTTTCATTTGCAATAGGTTGGAAATTTGTTTTAAAGCCTCTGCCCTTTGATTCGGTGGCAGGTTTGGCATGCCTTTTCTTTTTGGTAATGTATGAAAATGGAACCTGTATCCTTTGTCTATTATTTGCAGTGTCCATTTGTCCCTTGTAATACTGTGCCAATTTTTTGAGAATAAAGATAGCTTTCCGCCCAAAGGTGCTTCCAACTGAGCCCTGGTTGGCGGGGTCAATGTAAAATCATTGAGTCTGTCCTTGTGCAGCAGTTGTAGGTCCTGCACTACCTCTCTGGTTAGGAGGCTGCCATTGACGTCTTCTGTAGGAGCCTGTAGCTTGCCCTCTACCTCTGGCACGCCTGTTCTTGCCTCTTTGAAATCTCTCTGTGTCCGGAAAGGACCAATTCTTAGAGGGCCAATTTCTGGTGAATCTTGGTGGTTGGACCTGGAGAAAATCTTTGACTGTTTGTACAGATGTAGCCTTTTCCTCAAATTTCTTTAAGACCTCCTGAGCAGTGGAGCCAAATAACATTTGCTTTTCCAATGGCGCATCCAGAAGCTTTGCTTTAACATGATCTGGCAGAGTTTGTTCCTTCAGCCAAGCATGCCTACGTATGACTGCACCTGTCATTGCTGACCTACATGAAGCTTCCAATGCATCATAACCACACTGCAAGAAATGGTTGCTAACCTGTTGTGAGTTATGTACCAGATCCTGAAGTGACTTGCGATCTAGGGGTTCAGGTGAAGACAGTTTTTTTATGCAATTCATCTAACAAATACTCTTGGTACTGTATCATATGGAATTGACAATTTAATGCCCTCATAGAAAGAGTGGAATAAGTATATACTTTTTTACCCCATCTCTCTAAAGCCCTGGATTCCCTTTCAGAGGGGAGACTATTTTTAGTAGTGGCAGATGCAACCCCTTTAGGGCCCTGGGAAATAGTTTCAGGGTCAGCAGAGTGGGCCTTGTAAAGGAAATGATGTGAGCCCGGGACCCTGTAGTACCTGTCGGGTTTGACAGGAGCCGGAGGAAGGGAGTCAGGGGTAGTGCTAGACTCAGAGTACACATCATCAATGACATTCAAAACAGGAGGAATAGCCAAAGGTCTATGCTGAGGTAAATGCAAAAAAGTCCTTAATCTCTTCCTGGAATCAGAATTCCTGGCCCTGCCATTTGAAATGCTCTCTCATGGAGTGAAGGGTCTCCCCAAAGGACAGCTCTTCAGGAGGGGAGGCAGAGGGAATAGATTCCTCTGCATCAGAATCCTCGTAAGCTGTAAAGGCCTCCTCCTGGTAGTCTGAAAGAGTAGAGCCATCCGAGGCCTCAGAGGACTGGGGATCAGTGGGCTCAACCCTGGGCCTTTTGTCTAGAGGAGGTTGAGAGCCCCTGTCCGGATGTGGCTGAGAGCCCCTAATTAAGGAAATAAGGTCCTCAGCTAAACTTAAAATCTGTGAACCTGTAGTGGATCCCTGAGAAATAGCCTTGGGAGGCAGAGATTTTGGCTGCTTAGCAGCTTTAGCCCTTGTGAATGCCTTAATGGACATGGATGCAGGAGGTCTGGCTGCTCCACGTGCTGGCGTAGTTTTGTCTAGGGAAATGGTGTCGGATGTTTCCGGAACACCGGTTTCAGAGGGAAATTCTATGACCGACTCAGAAGAGGCTTCCGGGGCAGAGGTTGTCAGTTGTGCGGTTTTAACGGTCGGAAGTACCAAGGACTCTGTTTCAGCCGAGACAGAGACACTCGTCGTAGGCCTAGGCATGGTTTCAGCCGAAATCACGGTCCGCGTGCATCGATCCTTGTCCTTCCGTTTTTTGGTTAAATGAGAAGTTGGAGTCTCCGACGGCATATTGTAACAGTAACTAGCCCCCAAAAAATTCCCCTGCAAACTCCGCCCGACGCCTAAGAGTGCGTCGGTTGAAGGAGGCACAGGCTGTACAGGCCGAGACATCGTGGTCTGGGCCTAGGCAGGGGAGGCAGTAAGAATGGAAATCCTTATGAGGTATTTGTTTCCCACAAGTTAAGCAATTATTAACTTTAAGCGTTTGATCTGACATCGGCTGAGGCAAGAAAGAGTCCCCAACGGGGTACTTGGCTTTTGAAGTCTTCAGTAGCTGAAGTTACAGGAGCTGGCCGACCGGCACTTGCGAATTGCTTCTGCTTCGGGCACCACGTAGCAAGAAAGACTGGGGAGATGGCGTCTGCTGACGATTTTATACCCCAGGCGCTCTGACGTCGGGGGGAGGGCGACATCAGCCAACACCGGACCCAGACTTTGGAATCCGGCCAACCGAAGGGCTGCCTGAGGCAGGACAACCCCATATGTAAGGACTGCAGATGCATCCTTGAAGGACATCTGTGCACCACTGTCCTCAGAATGTTTCGCAAGTACAAGGAGGAATGGTGCCCATCACGGAGGTTTCATTTGATCCCAAACTTGTGAATAAAATCATTTTCTTACACAGTGGCTCATTTCTCAGTAACTTTCTGTCTGTGATAATATACAGGAAGACAGGAAAGTCCATGTGCACCATGTGATGTTTCCGCTTGCAGCGGTTGCCCTGTCAACTCTGAAATACCTGAGGAGTAAACATTTGAAACTTGTACATAGTAATTCATTTTACTGTCACATCTTGTACAGTCTAACAAAGACTTTCTCCAACACCCAAGTGAACACAGCCTGCATGTGCCAAACTGTCAGTATCCACTTCACTTTGAATAGTACCCGTTTCACCATCCTCTGCATTGCAATCATATCACAGACGTATAAAACAGCCTTCATCAAATGTCAGAGCAATGACAAACAGTTTTCCATGTAATGAATCTTAAAACTCTGGGAGGTGGAAAGACTCCAACACCATTCCATTCTATTATACTTTACTCCTGCCAAGGGACACCATGCCATTAGCTCTCTTCTTACACTGTGCCACTGTAACATTTCTTCTCTCTAAAGCATTTACATCAGCCAGCAGTTGGTTCAATACACTTTAGTGCGCTATGCCTAGAACTTCCCTTTCCATATGGGGATTCGGACCAAAGTACATCTATGAGGATGCAGAGTTTCATATTCACAGTACAACCCGCATTAGGGATTTTGACTCTAGCTTGACAACTCTTCCACGAAAGTTCAGGGCAAAGACTAAAGCTTATGTTCAAAAAGATTAAAGTCTTCCTGTACATCTACTGCAGATAATATAGACAGAAAAACTGAGGCTATACAGGAGGTACTTTACAAATGTAACCTGGACTTATTTAGCAGAGGAGCTTTCCACGCAGATCGACATACCTCACACAGGTGTGCAGTGCCCTCACCAGGTACGATTATCTGCAGTGCTAGCCTAACCAGCCTGCCCTTTGGTTAGCAGAAGGTAAGAATACTGCCCACAGACATTCAGTATGTACTGTTTCACGTAATGCAATTTAGTTATAGTAATGAGTATGGTTCCACAGTACTGCTGCACTGCCAGTTCAGCACTATGGCAACTCTGCGCAATACTAAAAAGTGCCACTGTATACAGCAGCAGCAAATCAGCATAATACAAAAAAGTATATTGCTTTAAGATGGACATTTATACAATTCTTTATCCTTTGTAAATTAAAATGGAAGGCAGGTCATTAAACATTTAACATTGTATCAAATCGGACTGTGAATGCATGTAGCAGGAAGCAGTTTATCACAACATTTTATGCAACTTGCCCCCACAGTGATAACCCAGTGCAGACAGCTACTCTAGTATCATACCTGTGAACATAAAAAAAAAAAATTGCGTTATTTTTCTATCAGTTTTATTAAGCAGTTTTTCTTAATTGCAGTGAGTGGTGCATGCGCAAGTAGCAGCAGTCTGTGTGTATACTGCAATGGCTGACATTTGAGGAGATAGCAAACACCGATGCATCACCTGGCAGGACTATTATCAGTCACAAGAAGTTAGCATACCAGTTTAGCACAACATTGTTCAAGCATCCACTCCTACATTTTTCTAACAATGTCATCTTATTTTCCATTTCATTATGCAGCACAGAAAAGCAGAGAGACGAACTACCACCTCTACCACAAGAGGTTGGACAAAAAGGACCATCAACCCCATACATATTTCTCCTTTCGAGTAATAATCCTGAACAGCCTGGGTCAACTCAGCTGCGACCCTACAATTTCACCCAATCCACCACTGCAGCAGCATGTCCTGTGTCTGCATGTCGGCACTGTCAGATAGAAGTGGTGGCTCTCCACAGCAGACAGCCTGGAACACTGCAGTCACCGCCACATGCTGCAGCCCCAGCCACAGACTGTGCTGGAGGTGAGATGATGAGATGGCTTGAAACACAGACACACACACACACACACACACACACACACACACACACACACACACACACACACACCTATACAGGATTACTTTTCTGCCTTGAATCCAAGTGCCAGAACACCTCCTAGTCCCCATGTCCCTCAACTGGATAAAGCAAGTATCAGAGAAAGAACTAATGTCAGAAATCATGTACAGAGAGCAGAGATGAAAAATACTTACGCATGAGAAAGAAAAAGATGTCATCTTCTTTGGAATTATAAGGAGGAAAACTTCAAGACGCCATAACATTTTATAAGCCATGGCATTAACACAGCAGTGTGGTACAACCACATTTCTTTCCAATGTCATAATTTTAGTTGAAACAGCATACAAATTAATTCAATCATCCAGCTTGTTCCATGGCAAAAACCAAGTGGCACTTACTCTCTAGCAGATCCCCATTCTGATACTTCTCCTTTAAAGCTTGGTGCACCCAAGTATGAACTCCATTGTTGTCATACGCTATAATGTATATATAAAAAATCTTATTCTGGCTGCATCCCACTGAATACGCAAGCTCATTCACAAAATCCCAATAACTAGCCCTCATCATTTAATTTTAAGGCCATCTTCCATACCTTTTTAAAGCAAAGGCCTCTTACAGCCTGTCTGCCCAAGTTACATCGGAAACCAACAGTTTAACTGTAGTTTCCTCCAGTCACTGGAAAGTTTGATCTGTCCCATAAGCATAGCCGCTTACCTGGCGAAACTGAAATAAGCGGTACTAAAATGGGAGGTACTCAAGTAAAACAATGATCATATATACCACTAGCAAAATGTAGTACATTAAACATTCCAAAGTCTGCTTCACACCCCCCCCCACAAAGAATATGCAACAGAACTATAATACATGCGCGAGGACAGAGAGACAGAGAGACAGAGAGACAGAGAGACAGAGAGACAGAGAGACAGAGAGACAGAGAGACAGAGAGACAGAGAGACAGAGAGACAGAGAGAATGGTCCTTGCAAAGCCTGCTCTGGAACTTAAGAATCCAACTAGTAGTGCTTTGTAAAGCTATGAGCAGAGGACCCAAATTACTGCCTACAGAATACTTTTAGAATCCACTCCTTTCCAATATTTATTTATTTTGCATTTGTTGACCGGGCTAGTCTTGCTGGATATATGTCCATTTTCAGTAGAGGCCCGTGGAGATATGCTCCAAACAGTTCAAATAAGGTTCACATCTACAGCAGTACATATTTAAAATGCGAATACATTCACCGTAAAAAAAAAAAAAAATTTAGGTTGTCACACATTTATAAAGTACAAAAGAAATTCAAAATATTTGACTAGACTTAGTACAATTACTAATGCAGTTACAATTAAATGTTCAGAAAGAATAATAGCTAAAAAGTACAGTATAAATGTAGATAAAAGAAGGTAATATGGAGTAGCAGTTGAGTGATACATCTAGTAGTACAACAAGTCACTTTTTTGAGACTACAGTAATAAGTAAGAGTGTAATGGAGAGGTAGAATAGCAGTTGTTAAGATGAAATTGTTGCAGAGATGAGAAGGTAAGGTTGAGTCAAGTAACAAGAGCATGTTGGTCAGTCAGGTTTAGTACAGGGGCACATCCAATGTGTTTTGAGTAAGAGCTTAAGTTTATTTTTGAACAGAGTACTAGAGGGAAGTGTGGAAAGTTCGGAGGGAAGTCGATTCCAGGTTTTTCCAACAGTATTAGATAAGAGAGAGAGTCTCCAGCTCTACGGTTTGATTTATTGATATTTACAAGAAGTTTTTGTGAATATCTTAGGGACTTCAGGTTATAGTAGGGGTGAATAAGGTTAGATAGGATGGGTGTCTTGGCAGGTTGATACAGTATTTTATGGGCGATAGCAAGTTTATTAAATTTCAGCTGCTGCTGTAATTCAAGCCACCTTAGATGCTTTAGATTAATACAGTGGTGTGTTCTGAAAGGGTTACCTGTGGCAAATCTGGCTATATTATTGTAGGAGTTTTCAAATATGCTACTGAAGATTAAGCTCTGGTGAACTGTAACATAACTTTGCCTTGAATAGCTGTACCATGGTGGGAGTAAACAATAGCAGAAAACAAACAAATAGCAACTGTTTGCTTAGAGACAGGTTAACCCTTCTTGGCCTCCCAATCAGAAATAAATAGCTGTTCAGCTTTCTTGAGGGGCTTAGTTCTGTCACCTGTGAGCTGCCTGTGCACATCCAAGGTATCTCTGTTTTCAGGTTTTGGAAAGAAAACCTGGAGATTGGTGGCCTAACTAAGGGTAACTTCCGAAAGAATTTTTGGCACAAAAGAAGAATTATTGTGTAGAACACTGTCCTTGTGGAAAACAAGAGGAGACTGGCCCACCATGAAAGGTTGCAAGCTCAGACACTTACCCTGCAAAAAGCAAAACAGTTTTCCAAACTCAAATCAGCCCGAAAAGCAGGTTCAAAGAGATGGTCAATTTTTCAAGAACAAAGTTCAGACCCCCCCCCCCCTCAATGATCACAAAGAGACACGAGGGGATCCATGGGCAGACAAGCCAAGATGTGCATCTGACAAGGTGCATCTTGTAGCCAAGATAAGCCACAGCTGAATAGCTCATACTATTACATTGGAATTGCCACAGGAAGTAACAGCAGCAATTAATAGCAATCACGTTTTTCTGACAGTGGTTAGGCTTCCCTGGTAGGAGAAGCTTAGCTAATCTCCTGTCACAGAGTCAGAGGAGGGGGTTCTGAGATGTGGGAAGCTGCCAGTGTCAGGGTTGTGCAGGGACAGAACTATATGCTGCCACTTTGTAGATTCTTTTTTTATAAGACCCGTTGTTCCTACTATTACTGAACTGTCTGAGTATATTTCTTCAGCATTGCTCTTGCGCAAAATACTGATATTTTTTATGACGCTCTGTACACAAGATCAATGTTACTTTTGTGGTCTTTTCATGGATCAACATACCCGGTTTTCTAGCATCCATTTTTTGAACTGCTGGTAATGAGTGATCCATGTGATGTGTAGACTTCATCATTATTTTCTGTGATGCTGTGTGGCTCGTGTTTACAGTGTTTTTCAGACACTTCAGTACTGTAATGTTTGCACAATCCCACATTAGTATGTGTTTCAGTGTAGTCCTTCTGCCATTAGAATTTCACAACCAGCAAACTAGGTGTGCAACTGCTTCCAATTCTGTTTTACAAAATCTACACTTGTGTGTGTGCACGTGTGTGTCTGTGTGGGGGGCTACTTCTTACAGCTGGAGTTCTATTCAGACACTGAATTGTGGTGACTACCTATATCTTTCAAATATGGAATTTCAGAGTACCTGTAGTAGAAAATGACAGGAGCGTCCATAGGGCATTAAGGAAACAATCTTGAGCAATGGATCTAGAGGCAATGAACAGCTTGTAATGTTTCACAAAGTAGTTCAGATATTATCAAGACACCACAGCAGTCATCCAGTAGAAGTAGGAAAAGTCCAGATGGAATATACTTTAAAAACTCACACTCCTCAGACTAAAAAGCACAATTCAAAACGCTTCTTTTGAAGAAGAAATGCTGTCTGAATCAAAGCAGGTGTTTGCACAGAAGCAAATGACAGTATGGAACAGACGGACTAGAGGCTGATTGAGAGTAGGGGGTTTTAAGCTGGCCTATTCTTTGACAAGTGTGCTGATGAGCTGATGCATGTGCTTTCCCTCTGGTAGGGAACTTTACAGGCCAACTCATGAAAAAGGGAAATGGCAACATCCTGCATACCACAGGCAGATGTGGGTGTCACTCGTACACAACTCCCCTCAGTCATCACTTCCTAGTCCCAGGACTGCATCCACAAAGCATCCCAGGACTGCATCCACAAAGCATCCCAGAATGCTTTCAAGATAGTTTAAGGAAAAAATGTAAAATGTCTGGGCAGAATGCAGGTGCAGTCAAGTACACGAGATGGAATTTGGCAACAGATTTTGGCGGGGGGGGGGGGGGGGTTAAGTTTGCAAATGAGAAACAGATCACCTTTTCTTACATATTTTGATTTATTAACATAATACATGAGCTGCCAATTTACAGCCATGCCAAAAATTAGAGTGAAGAGATGACCAGGAAACTGACTAGTTCTAATAAAACTTTTGTTTCTTTTTGTGGACCATTTGCTTCCTTCATGTCCAATCTTCTGGGGGGGGGGTGACTTAAACACATTTAATTCACAAATTCCTCACTCAAAAACACAACTCCCATCAATAACATTTTCTATGACTTTTCACAGAAGGAGCAGTCTCAGAAGCACAAGCGTCTCCAGCATAAAATAAGCATCACAAAATGTGAAAAATGTCAAACTCCGTCCCACCACATCACTGACTAAAGGTAGAGTACTCAACTCCAGTCCTACCACATCACAGAAAACTTCTGATTGGATAGGATTCATCTACCTCAGAACTTGGAAATAGTACTCCTGCTATATACCCACATAAGCTGCCATGAGCAGTTTCTGGAAAGAAAACAGACAGCATTTTTCTCTCTTTCCTCCATGGTCCATCTCTGATGTACACTTTCATCTAAGAATACTAAATGTCTGCTTTACTAAAGGCACCTAAAAAACACTAAACACCTCAAAACATACAATGCAATTAGAGTCTGTAGTTTACTAGGATTACATAAAGCAGACCAGCTGGAGCATGCAAGCCAAGTAGAATGAACTAGTAATTCAGCAGCATAAAGAAAGTCTGAACTGGTGCTGTGCAAGTGGCATTTCATCACACTGCATTTTCTTAGTACTTCAGCCAAGTACAACAGTAGCATTGTAGTTGCTAACTTAACCATAAACTGACTGAAGCTCCTTTACAAAATGTACAATGTCTTCCTAGCCCTGGCACTTTTGTTTTTTTGCCTGACCCACTCTTCCCCATCTCCTCACTTAAAAGCATGCCATCTTTTGGGTGACTCGCATTATCCTCCTTTTCATCCCAGTTTGCTAATATTCAAACAAGTAGCACTCCTGACTTGAGTGAATTAACAGCCAAGCATCATGCTACCAACCCACACTTTATATTTGTAACACTTCCTTCAAAGCTGGTATACTGTAATTGTTCTCCACTAACTAAAGATAAAACTTCCACATCAGCCACAAGGACTTCATCTACCGTTTGCATTACTGTATAACAGAATGTTTGCCCCCCCCCCCTACATCCCTTTATAAATGCCTGTGTGAACAACATACTTGAAACAATATTCACATGTTGATAAGACAGTGCTGCATAATGAAAAAGGTTAACTGGAGTTCTGGTTTCATTCCTGCACAGAGTTGCCAGAAGAACTAAGCCAAGCATTATGGCTCCTTTTTGTTTTAAATTCTTCTCTTCCTGTTCTCTTCACTGTTCTTCTTTCGGCTTTTCCCGGTTAGGGGTCGCCACAGTGAATCACCTGTCCGCTCATGATTAGCGGTGGAGTTTTACGGTGTCAAGTTGCCAGCCAGGCACCCAACCTTCCACGGAAGGCGCACACACGCATGCACTCACACCTAGGGCCATTTTGGAGTACCTAATCCATCTGCAGCATGTCTTTGGGATGTGGGAGGAAACCGGAGCACCCGAAGAAAACCCACACGACCACAGGGAGGACATGCAGACTCTGCACAGAAGGCACCCCAGTCAAGGATCGAACCGGAGAGTCTCCTGCTGTGAGGCAATGCTAACTGCTGCACCACCGCATTCCAAGTTAACACGGACGCTATTAAATTCTACCCTGCCTTAACTATAACTTTCTATGTAAATTTCACCAAAGCTGGTCCACCTCTTCTGTGATACTACTTTCAGTTCAGGCTTCTCATACTGAAACTATCAAATTACAGTTTTTAGCTTTATTGGATGAAACTTTTTTTTCATTCTTCCTAATCATGGACTTTGGTCTTCGAAGTTCTACCAGTAAAGTACAGTTTTGTACCTACCATAAATGTAGATGTCCGATAGGAATGCATCTGCAGTCCTTACAAATGGGTAGTCCTGTCGTCAGGCAGCCCTTCGGTCGGCCGGATTCCAAAGTCTGGGTCTGGCTTCGGCTGGTGTCACACTTCACCCGACGTCATAGCTGCAGTTTTTCAGTTATAAAGGCATCAGCCGACGCCATCTTCCTCAGTGTTTCTTGCCCCAGATGCCAGGTGCCCTCCTTGATGGCTAAATTTGGATAAATGCCAATGTTTCCAAATAGTAGAGAGCAAACACATAAAATAAGCAAGTATGTATATATATATATATATATATACACAAACAAATACACCATAATAGATCCCCCCCAAGCTAGCTGAAGGATGGCAAATACCCTAGGAGTACCACAGAGGGGAAGGTGGGTGGGTAATCCTGACTGCAGATGCATTCCTATCGGACATCTACATTTATGGTAGGTACAAAACTGTACTATGTCCTTCAAGGATGCATCTGCAGTCCTTACAAATGGGTAGAATACCATAGCTAAACTAGGGGAGGAGGAAAAAAGTAGAGATTATGGTGTAGTTAGGATCCCTTGCAAAACAGCAGTGGCAAAACCTGCTCGGGATCCAGAGTATAAAGGTAAATTGTAATGCTTGGCAAATGTACGCACGGAGGTCCAAGTAGCAGCCTCTATAATGTCCTTGGTAGCCACTCCTCGTAAGAAAGCTGTGGTAGTGGCTGTAGCCCTTGTGGAGTGAGGCCTGATGTTCTCTGGAGTTTTCTTTCCATGGTAGGAGTAACAAAATCTAATGCAATTTCCTATCCATTTGGAGATTGTCTGTTTTGAAATAGGTTTTCCATCCTTTCCTGTTGCATATGCTACCAGAAGCTGGTCAGTTTTTCTATTGGACTTGGTCCTGTCCAGGTAGTAGCGTAATTGCCTATGTACATCCAAGGTATGCAACAGTCTTTCTCCCCTGTTCTGTGGGTTGGGGAAGAATGTAGGTAGGTGGATAGCCTGATTTAAAGACACTCTGGATACCACCTTAGGCATAAATGTGGGGTTTGTTCTCATGGACACTATCTTGATGGAAGATCAGGAAGGGTTGCACTGCCATTAAATGCCTGTAGTTCAGAGACCCTTCTTGCTGAGGTGATTGCCAGTAGGAAGGCAGTCTTCCAGGATAAGTATTGTAATTCTGCTGTTGCTGCTGGTTCGAAAGGTGGAAGTGTCAATTTTTCTAACACAAAGTTCAAGTCCCATGCTGGCAATGGTGGTTTCCTGGGAGGTTTTACATTCTTAATTCCTCTCAGAAACTGTCTGAGCAGAGGATGAGAGAAGACAGGAGGATCCAAGCTGTATTCTGCTGAAATAGCTGATGCATGTATCTTGATGGAAGAATAGGACAGGCCTGCATGGAAGAGCTCTGCCAAGTACTCCAGGATGTTGGCTATGTTTACTAGTGCCACATCTTCTCCTTTTGCAGTACTCCAAATGAGATATCGTTTCCATTTTGCTGCATAATTCTTTCTTGTTGAAGGTCTACGAGCCTCAAGGATTATGTCTTTAACCCTTTGGGATAAATCTGGGTTAATTGTCCTTATGTAAAGTTCCAGGCAGTTAGCTGCAGAGTTTTCAGGTTTGGATGCAGGATGTTGTAGTTGTTCTGTTTTAACAGCAATGGAATCAGGGGCAGTGTCCATATTTGTTCCCGAGACATGCTCCTCAGCAATAGGTACCAATGTTGTCTTGGCCAGTCTGGAGCTATCAGAATGATCCTTGGCCGTTCCTCTTTGATCTTCAAAAGCACCTTGTGCATCAAAGGAAGTGGTGGGAATGCATAAGCTGTCAGGTTTTTCCAACTGAAAGATAGGGAGTCCACCTTCCAAGCAAGTGGGTGGTACGTCCTTATGCAGAATTTCTTTAGCTGGTGATTGAGTGGGGATGCAAATAAGTCTATTTGTGGTAATCCCCATTCTCTTGTGATGGCTTTGAAGATGTCCGGATGCAGCATCCATTCGTGGGCATCTGTGGTAGTTCTGCTTAAAATGTCTGCCAGAATGTTTTCTTTTCCCGGTACAAAAATTGCTTGTAACTGAATGTTGTAGCTCAGAGCCACATCCCATAGGTCCAGTGTCAGCCGGCATAGAGGATATGAGTGTGTGCCTCCCTGTTTGTTGATGTACCACATAACTGTGGTGTTGTCTGTCCTTATCATCAACTGACCTTCTTGGAGAAATGGTCTGAATGACTGGATTGCCAATTTTACTGCCAGCATTTCCTTTAGATTTATGTGCAGGCGCAGCTGGTCTTGAGTCCATAAGCCTTGTATGCACTTGTCCAGCATGTGTGCCCCCCAACCGAGGTCTGAGGCATCTGTCGTGATGGTTTGGCTTGGTTGACTGTTGCAGAAGGGCAATCCTTTGTTTGATTGACAGGCCTGAGCCCACCATAGGAACTCTTGGTTCAGGCATGGGATTATTGGAATTTTGGTATCTAGGCTGTGCTTGTGTTGGGACCACAAATTCTTTAGGTACCACTGTAGCTTTCTCATATGAAGTCTGGCATGAGGGACCAGAATTATGCAGGATGCCATGAAGCCTAGGGCTTGCAGTACTTTTCTTGCAGTTAGATGGTTCTGCTTTGTTAATGCCAAGAAGTAGAGAGGTAGTTGCTCTTGCTTTTCTGCAGTTAGGAATGCCATTTGTTTTGACGTGTCCAGTTCTGCACCCAGAAAAGTTATTCTTTGGGATGGAGTCAGCCTTGACTTTTTTATATTGACTGTATATCCCAGGGCTTGCAGTAGGTAAATGACTCTTTGTAAGTCTTCTGTTAGTTTGCTTTTGTTGTCCGCTTGAATCAGGCAGTCGTCCAGGTAGGGATAAATTTGGATCCCCTGAAGTCTGCAATGAGCAATTACTGATGCCAGGCATTTCGTGAACACTCTGGGCGCAGTAGATAAGCCAAAGGGCAACGCTGAGAATTGATAATGCTCTGATCCTGCAAGAAATCTGAGGTATCTTCTGCAAATTGGTCGTATGGGGACGTGCAGGTATGCCTCCTTGAGATCTAGAGTTACCAGCCAAGACTCCTTGCCCAGCATGGGAAGAAGCTGCTGTAGGGTCAGCATTTTGAAACAATGAGGAATGTGTTTAAAGCGGACAGGTCAAGAATAGGCCTCCATTTGTTCTCTTTTCTTGGTACCAGGAAGAGTCTGGAGTAAAATCCCTTTCCTTGCTCCATAGATGGTACCTTTTCCACAGCTCTCATTCTTAATTGAGATATTTGCTTTAGAGCTTCTGCCCTTTGAGTAGGTGGTAGGTTTGGCATTCCTCTCTTTCCTGGTAGAGTATGGAAATGGAACCTGTAACCTTGGTCTATAGTTTTCAAAATCCATTTTTCCCTTGTGATGCAATGCCAGTTCTTGGAAAATAAGGTTAGCTTTCCGCCTAAGGGTGCTTCCAGTTGTTCCCTGGTAGGCGGTGCCACATCCAAGTCACTGTGATTGTGGTGTTGTAGTGGTGGTGGCTGTGTCCGTGCCTTGCTGGTTGTTACCTTGCCACTGGCGTCCCCTGTAGGCACCCCTGGATTGGTTTCTGCCTCTTGAACGCCTATTCCTGCCTCTCTGTGTCTTAGAGGAGTCTGGAAAGGACCAATTTTTGGAGGGCCAGTTCCTGCTAAACCTTGGAGGTTGAACCTGTAAGAAATCTTTCACTGTTTGTACAGATTTTGCCTTCTCTTCCATCTTCTTTAATACCTGCTGTGCATGGGGAACCAAATAAATTGACCTTGTCCATGGGTGCATCCAAAAGCTTAGATTTGACATGGTCTGGTAATGCCTGCTCATTCAACCATGCATGTCTCCGGATAACTGTGCCAGTCATGGCTGATCTAAAGGAAGCCTCCAGTGCATCATAGCCACATTTTAAAGAATGGTTACTAACCTGCTGTATGTTATGTACCATTTCCTGAACATATTTTTTATCTAGAGATTCTTCAGAGGACAGCTTTTTAGTTAACTGGTCAAGCATAAACTCTTGATATTGAATCACATGGAATTGGCAGTTCAAAGCTCTAGCTGACAAAGTAGCAGAAGTGTAAACTTTTTTACCCCATCTCTCTAAGGATCTGGATTCCCTTTCAGAGGGGAGGGGGTTTTTAGCAGATGTAATTGCTACAGCCTTAGGACCCTGGGAGATAGTCTCTGGATCTGCAAAAGGAGCCTTGTATAAATGGTGATGAGTGTCCGGGACCCTGTAGAACCTATCGGGCTTAGCAGGGGCCGGAGGTAAAGAGTCAGGAGCAGTGCAAGCATCATTAAATGCATCATCTACAACAGAAAGAACTGGAGGTATAGCTAAAGGCCTATGCTGTGGCAAATGTAGAAAGGTTCTAAGCCTTTTTCTGGAGTCTGAGAAATCTTGGCCCTGCCACTGAAATTGTTCCCTCATAGCATGCAAGGTTTCCCCAAAGGAAAATTCCTCAGGTGGAGAGGCTGAAGGAATGGACTCTTCAGCATCAGAGTCTTCGTAAGGGGAATAAGGAGCCTCAGGAGGGTCTGTATGTTCTGAGTCATCAGAGGAGTCATCTGTGGATACTGGTTCCGGGAGCTCTGCTCTAGGCCTCTTCTCTGGAGGTGGATGAGAGGCCCTGTCTGGATGAGGCTGGGAGCCACGAATTAAAGAAATGAGATCCTCAGCCAAAGAAAGCATATGGGAACTGGAGCTGGGCCTGTGAGAGGGGGGTTTTAACAGGCACCGTTTTTGAAGCTTTAGCTGCTTTAGCCCTGGCAAAGGCCTTAATAGACATGGCTGCAGGAGGCCTAGCAGCTCCACGTGCAGGGGTTGAAATATCCAAGGGAATAGAGTCTGATAATTCCTGAGAAACCGCAACAGAAGGTTGGGTTTCAGAAGCCGATTCCACCAGGCTAGAAGAGGCCTCGGTAGAAGGCATGTTTTCGGTCGGGGAAAGAACTGCTTGCTCGGTTTCAGCCGAAACAGAGACACTCGTGGTTGGCTTAACCGCGGTTTCGGCCGAAACTGCGGACCGCGAGTGTCGGTCCTTTTCCCTGCGTTTTTTGGTAATTTGTGAAGTCGGAGGGTCCGACGGCATGATATAAGCAAATTCAGAGCCGAAAAACTGTTCTGCAAATTCTGACCGACGTCTAAGCGTCCGTCGGTTAAAAGAAGCACAGGCTAGACAAGCTGCTACGTCGTGGTCTGGGCCTAAACAAGGTAAGCAGTAAGAGTGGAAATCTTTAGGAGGTATTTGTTTCCCACAAGTTACAGTTATTCACTTTTTCTGACATCGGCTGAGGCAAGAAAGAGTCCCCAACGGGGTACTTAGCTTTTTAGAAGTCTTCGAAGTAGTATTCGGTATGAAATCTCTGGTTCTGACCGACCGGCACTTGCGAACAGCTTCTGCTTCGGGCGCCACGCGGCAAGAAAGACTGAGGAAGATGGCGTCGGCTGATGCCTTTATACCCGAAAAACTGCAGCTATGACGTCGGGTGAAGTGCGACACCAGCCGAAGCCAGACCCAGACTTTGGAATCCGGCCGACCATTTGTAAGGACTGCAGATGCATCCTTGAAAGACATCAGGAAATTAACAGAATCGCTGCACATAAATCAAAGCATACAGTTTATTAACTGTCTGAATCATGGTTTTCAAAAAGACAACCCAAGCATACTTTCATAACCCTTCAGAAAAAAGGAGCACACCTCTTAAAATACTAAGAATCTTAACAGCCCCTTCAGGTATCTCATCAAGATTACAATTAACACAGTCAAGGATGCAGTCTCAAAGCTGGCTTCCTCTGTCCCCATGTTGGTAAACATACTGGTGTTGGATGGCTCAACAATGGTGACAGTTTAGACATTAGCATTCCCTTTACTTTTCAGGAGCTTCCAAAGCCCAAAGGTTACCAACAGGCTATTAATGCAGCGGAACATTTGAGGTCTAGCCACAAGACACTAAATTGTGAAATAACCACAGATATGAATAATTAATAAGTGGTTACAATCCACCTTGAGAAGCAGTCCCTAAATGTATTTATATATCCAACTTCGACTCCTTTCAATAAGAGCTTGAGGAGCAAGACTCAAGGTGCATTTATGCTTGCCCATCCAATCACACGGGTTACGCTTAAAATTGTTCAGGGAACTACTTTGTTTTAAATCCAAGGAAAAGTCTACACTATAAAAAAAGGATTCTCTGGAAGGGATCACCAGCAGATCCCATTTATATTTTGGGGAAAATTTAGACCTCAAATGGATGTCTATGGTGTTCTCACTTTTCGGAATGTGCAGGTATAAATATAGGACTACACTCTTTATGACTCTCTAGGCTAGACAGAGATCACCTCTCAAGAGTCAATAGAAACACAAGAGAGAATGTGCTTTGAGATGATCAGTGCAGCTCAAGGAAAACTCATCCTGGAATGTCAGTGAGGAAATACTGCAAATACTTGGATGCGATGCTTAGACAAGGAAAAAGGTGGCACACTTGTGAATGCAGCGCAGTGATTATATGTCAAAATTCTGGAAAAAAAAAAGACAAACCAGTTAAGCTCCAGAGTGATGTGTGATCCAATCTTAAACTGTTAAGCAGTCCCTGCTAAAGTTTTTAAGCTTGGGTCTAGCACTAGGCAGTTAAATCTGACGGTACTGACCAGTAAATGATTGCGGCAATACTGCTGTCCAAAGGAATAATATGTCCCTTCCTCTTACAAAGTAATAACTCAAACTCAAATACACGGTCGCTATTGTCAACCACATACTACAAGAAACAGACCAAACAAATGAGGGAATACGGACATTCTATGAAAATTGGACAATTGACAGCCATGTGACTTATTGCCTGCATCTGATTTATACAGACATCAACTTGAAGATCAAAA
The DNA here is from genome assembly GCF_019279795.1 of Protopterus annectens. Lineage (NCBI taxonomy): Eukaryota > Metazoa > Chordata > Ceratodontiformes > Protopteridae > Protopterus > Protopterus annectens. Next base: position 1,805,965,856 of record NC_056725.1, on the reverse strand, counting down.
CATTCAAGAGGAAAAATATGCCTTTAATAAAACCATATCAGCTTGGGTCCAATGCTTGCAAAACTGCTCATATCCCTGTTAAGTTCCATTATAATGCACTCCATTACAAGCATAGTTCAGAGGATCTGTATTAGTTCCCCCCTTGTGCAATGGGATTGCTACAATGGTTCTCCATAACTCTGGCTCAAACCTAGTGCAGAGGCAAAAATTAAATACACTTAGTATTGAGTTTACAAGACAGTGTCTGGTACTTATAAGAAGGCAACCTGGTACGTTATCAGGACCAGCAGAGCTAGCGTTTTTGGCCTTGGAGAGAGCACTCAGGACTTTCTCAGAAGTGATCGGGGAGCAGAATGGACATGCTAATTTGTTATGGAAAGTTGGGGAGGAAGGCAGTATTAACGTGGATCTAAATTTGTTAGCCAACACGTTGACTATGTCCTCTGATGAAGAGTACACCAACTCCGTGCAATGTTGGGCATTTGTTCTAATGTTTTTGACACAGCTGAAGGCAGCTCTGTGGTTGTCCTCAACATGGGTGGCAATTTTCACTTCACATATACCTTTGGAAATTTTGATTTTTGCTTCAGAGTTTTTAAAAATCTTTTTGAATTCTCCTCTAGCTGGCTGGGTATTAAGTTTGCATACGGAGACAAAAGTTTCTTCCTCATTATAGTTATCTTGAAACCATGTTTCAGTAACTATACAGGCTTTTTTTTTTTATTTACATTTTCAAGATTTATGAATACCTGCAAAGTACAGTTGTGAAAGGAACTTGAGCAACAGCCTTAGTTACAATGGATATATCCTACCATGGATATAATAGTCAGCCAGCTTCCAAAGCTTCAGGAGACCTTCCATGGCCCCCAGACATCAGGCAGCTCAAACTGAGCTGACTTTACAAGTTTGGGTGCCAAGCCCTTCAAAGCTTTCAAGACAACAGAGAAAGGGAGGCTGAGACCTGAAACGACAATGCTATAAACAAAATGCTCCCACCCTGGCATAAACACCATACCGAAACACAAGTAGAATGGAGGGAGGGAGCCACTACTGCAGCACTGATCACTCGACCATCTGTTATGGTAAGTTTACTTGCACACGTACTATGGCAATCACATTTCATAACTGCTGCAAGTAGCCATAGTTATATGGATAGGTTACCCTGGCTTACTACATTTGGAAGGCTGGAGAATAGACCTAGCAAAGCCTGATCTAGAACTACAGAAGGAATGAAGCTTGAAACACCTTGCAAACATATGTATAGGGGACGAAGCTGTTCCTTCTACAACACATCTAGAATTCAACCATTTCCAAAAATATCAGATGAAGCAAAGGTGCCGATGGAGTAGGTCTTGACTGTGACTGGAATAGTTTTGTTATTGCAAGTATAACAAAAAGTAACAGCCTGAGACTACCATTTGGAAATAGTCTTTTGACAAAGGTTGTCCCTGCATTTCTTGCCAAGTAACCAGAAGTGATCCAAAGACCTGAAAGATTTAGTTTTATCAAGATTGTCTATGGACATCCAAGGTAATGAGTATCCTCTCTCTCTCATTTTATGTTCAGTAAAGAAAATGGGAAGATGGATAGCTTGACAAACTTGGATACCATTTTAGGCATAAAAGAATTAGTACTAAAAACGCTGTGCCTATGGAAAATGAGACAGGGCTGACTCACCATAACAGCTTGCAACTCAGATACCCTTCTTGAAGAGGTCAGAGCAAATCAGTAAAACCTTGTCCCAAGTTAAGAACCTCAAGCAAGCCGGTTTCGCTGTTCAAACTGAGCAAATGTTAGTTTCTATAAACACAAAATTAAGAACCAAAGGAGGGGACACTTTCTAGGAGGACTCTTATGCAAAACCCCTTTCAAAAACATTTTGACACAAGACTGCATCGAAAGGAGGATCCATGGACAGACATGCAGCAATTGTCTATAAATAAACCTTGACAAAGGAACATGCTCAGAAGTGGCGGTCAAGGGCACAACATACACAAATGCCGTAGATATAGCCAACCTGCTCCAACCTGCTGGCAAACATGTTCAGTGAAAACTTCACCCCCTTGACTTCCCATCAGTAAATCAGGACATCCCCAGGACCTTCCCCCTCCCCTTGACTTGCTCCCTACAGATATCACTGCCCTCTCAAAGGCAAAAAATACAGCCTCCATGGAACGCAACAACATCCCAGGCTAAATCCTATATGAACTCAGGCAGGAACTTGCAGCATCATTAGGCACCCTATTCAACCAAAGCCCGAGTACTGGCTTCATCACAGCCACTGTCATCCCTTTACACAAAAGGTGGAGCATCCACTGATCCAAGAAATTATAGACCCATCAGCCTAACTAGTCTGATCTGCAAGGCCATGGAATTGGTTATCATGGACCTCATTAACAAGGACATTGGCAACCTCCAAACACTCAATCTCATAGTATGGTTTCATCAAGGGGGAGTCATGCCTGTTAAATTTGGTTGACTTCTTTGAGACCGTCACTAAAGCCATGGACGAGGGGAAGACTGTGCACATCACCTACCTTGAACTGGCCAAAGCCTTCAATACTATTCCCCACTCTGGTATAATAGATAAACTCTCTCAACTAGGCATCAATTTGTATGTTACCAGAAGGGTAGCAAACTGGCTCACTGATGGAACCAATTAGTCAAAATAGGGGAAGCTACCTTAAGCAGTAAACCCATAACGGATGGAGTACCCCATGGATCGGTCTTGGGGCCTCTGTTTGGGATAAACTTTTCTGAGGGGTAGGCCAAAACCAGTGGGCCATTGCTGACCAAGTCTGCAGAGGACTGGAAGCTGGGTGCTGTCATCAATTACACTAGTGATGTTGACATCCTCCAAAAGGGTCTCACGCAAACAAATGCCTGGTGCCAGACACATGGCCTCAAACTGAATACCAAAAAAAGGCATCATCATCCACTTTAGGGAGAGTGACATCCCCACAAATTATCACATCAATAACAAGGTCCTAAGCATGCAGTCAGTCATGAGAGACTTGGGCACCTGGACTGATAGCAAACTCTTGACCACCATGTTGCCTCCATTGTACGGAAAGCTTTCTACGTGGCCCACCTCATTCGTAAGGGTAACTCATCCAGGGACAAGGAGGTCATAACATCTCCTGTATTCTTCACTTGTAAGACCCACTGAGTATAGTGCCCCTTTTGGCATGTACCTCACAAAGCACATGCAGCAGCTGGACAAACCAGAGATTCCTCACCAGAAGAATCCAGGGCTTCAAACATATACCCTATACAGATAGGCTAAAAGCCCTGTCCCTCTACTCAATCTCATGCAGACTCCTCAGAGGTGACCTCTATCTGGCATTCAAAGCAATCTTATAACTCACCTTGACGAGACTGCTGCATATCTGCAAGTCAAGCTCCAATGGAGTAAACTTCACGCGTCATCTCAACCTGGTCTGTGACATCAATAGGGCTTGTTGGCTGGACAGATTTGTGCCATACACCTAGCCTTGCTCCCCTTCCATCTGGTCTCTTGCACATACACAATATACCAACAGTCATTCGGTTCACCACTGGGGATGCACAAGCCAGTGCATTTCTTTGTGCTGGTCCCAAGCCCGGATAAATGGGGAGGGTTGCGTCAGGAAGGGCATCCGGCGTAAAATTTTGCCGCATCACACATGCAGAAAACTGATTATTTTATTTAAGGGGGAAGAAAATATCCAAACCTACTTGGTCCTATGTGAAAAAATAACCCCCCCCCCTTATTAAATCATGAAGTAACTGTGGTTAATCACATTTTTGGGAAAGCGGAGTTCAATTTCGCTAACCACACCCAGGCCTGATTACTGCCAAACCTGTTGAATCAAGAGATCACTTAAACAGAACCTGTCAGACAAAGTGAAGTAGGCCAAAAGATCCCAAAAAGGAAGATGTCATTGCTGCGATCTAAAGAAATTACAGAACAGATGAGAAAAAGTAATTGACATCCATCAGTCTGGAAAAGGTTACAATGCCATTTCTAAAGCTTTGGGACTCCAGCGAACCATGGTGAGAGCCATTATCCACAAATGGAGAAAACATGGAACAGTGGTAAACCTTCCCAGGAGTGGCCGGCCTACAAAATTACCCCAAGAGCGCAGCGACTACTCATCCAAGAGGTCACAAAATAACCCAGAACATCTAAAGAACTGCAGGCCTCACTTGCCTCAGTTAAGGTCTGTGTTAATGACTTGACCATATGAAGGACTGAGCAAAAATGGCATGCATGGCAGCGTTCCAGAGCTAAAACCACTGCTGACCAAAAAGAACATAAAGGCTCGTCTCACTTTTGCCAAAACACATCCTGATGATCCCAAAGACTTTTGGGAAAATATTCCATGGACTGACTAAACAAAAGTTGAACTTTTTGGGAGGTGTGCGTCCTGTTACATCTGGCGTAAAAGTAATGCAGCATTTCAGAAAAAGAACACCATGCCAATAGTCAAACATGGTGGTGGTAGTATGAGGGTCTGGGGCTGCTCTGCTGCTTCTGGACCTGGGTGACTTGCTGTGATTGATGAAACCATGAATTCTGCTCTCTACCAAAAAATCCTGAAGGAGAATGTCCGGCCATCAGTTTGTGACCTCAAGCTGAAGTGCACTTGGGTTCTGCAGCAGGACAATGATTCAAAACACACCAGCAAGTCCATCTCTGAACGGCTTAAAAAAACAAAATGAAGGTTTTGGAGTGGCCTAGTCGAAGTCCGGACTTTAATCCAATTGAGATGCTGTGACATGACCTTAAAAAGGCGGTTCATGCTTGGAAACCCTCCAATATGGCTGATTTAAAACAATTCTGCAAAGAAGAGTGGGCCAAAATTACTCAACAGCGATGTGAAAGACTCACTGCCAGTTATCGCAAAAGCTTGACTGCAGTTGTTGATGCCAAGGGTGGCACAACCAGTTATTAGGTTTAGGGGGCAATTCCTTTTTCACATAAGGCCATGTAGGTTTGGATAGCTTTTTTCCTTAATAAATAAAATCATCCCTTAAAAACCTCATTTTGTGTTTACTTGGGTTATCTTTGTCTAAAATTTATATTGGTTTGACGATCTGATACATTTAAGTGTGACAAGCATGCAAAAAAATAAGAAGAAATCGGGAAGGGGGCAAATACTTTTCCATGGCACTGTAAATAAACACACACCTATTTTTTTCCAGTGGAAGAAAAGCTCTTTGAACTAAGGTGTCTAGCTGACATCCCAGGAATCCAATTATATATGCAGGAGTCAAGAGAAACTTTTGAATGTTCTCTTACAGTCCCAGTTTCTGCAAAAGAAGTCTCACCTGAGAGATTCCTGACAGAGAGAGACTGTAAATATAAGCAAATCATCTAAACACGCAATGAGCTATAATCAGAGCTAGACACTTTGTGAACACTCCCAGTGCTGTGGATAGTCCAAAGTGTAAGGCAAAGAATTGCAGAGGTTTGTGTGTGCTTGGATCACATTAAGAAGTGTCTAAAGACTGAATGAAGAGGAATGTGATAAGCATCTTTTATGGGATCATAATAGACTTCTAGGCTAACTACTTAACAGCCCTTACAATCCTAGCCAATATAAAATAGATTTTACCCAATATATGGCCCCTAGGGGCTAGAGGATGACATGGGTTTGTGCTTATACCTAGAGTATCTTGCAGACTGCCTCTGTCTATAATGAACACAGGTACTACCCCATGTGTGAATTTGATTCTCCTTCCATTGATCCAAACTGCATCTGAAGAGGTCCAGGGAAGAGCTCTGCTTAATATGAACAGGAATTCTGATAAAAATAAGGGGCAATCTCGGAGACGCATCTGTCTCTCCAGCAAGTTTTGTTCAAGTCGCTGACCAAGATTAAGACCCCAGAATCAGGTGGCCCTCGTGCGGTTTGACTTGCGAAGATGTAGCAGCTCTATCAGGGCTGGATGTGAGAGTACCTTGTAGGTCAGGCATATGTCACTCATTAACAGATGGTGGAACACAGAGTAAAAGGGATAGGGCATTTAGTCTACTCACATAATACAGGGTACAAATACATCCTTTGTGAGGAATCTCAAAGGTCATTCCAGCTGCTCAAAGTGCCTTGTCAAGCATATGCCAAATGGCACATTGCACTCTACTACTGGTCTAACGACGACAGAGTCTGGATGCCATACCTTTACTTGTAAATTGTGCCATACAAGACTTCATCACCACTATGGACCACATGGTGGTCAAAGTTCAGGCTACTATCTGTATACCTAGGTCTCTCGCCTCTGAATCTACTCTTAGGGGTCCGATATTGATTTTGTGATATGCAGGGGTACCAGACTTCTCAAAGGATATAATAATGCACTTTTTCACATTCAGTTGTAGGCCATGGTTCTGGCACCAATCATTTGTCTTATCTAGACCCTCCTGAAGGATACCTACATCACTGGGGGATTTAATGCTTGCCCCCAGCTTGCAGTCGTCTGCAAACTATCATCCAGAGGTATTCCACATTACCCTCGACTTCAAAGAAGTATATTCCGAACAGAAGTGGTCCCAGCACTCAGCTTTATGGCACTCCACTAGTAAACTGGCTCCTTGCTGGATCTGGATTCACCTACTTTAACCATATCCCCTGTCCGTAAGTCAACTGGCTAGCCATCTGGTGACATTAGGGAATTATGTCCAGTTTCTGCGAGTTTAACAATACACGAGAGTATGGGATTGTGTCAAATGCCTTGGGCAAGCTGAGATAGGTGGCATGTACTGTTTTTCTTCCTTAATCCATGGTCTTAGTGGCTCTCTCAAAGAAATCCACCAGCTTCAGTAGGCATGACCTGTCGTTAATCAAACTGGGTTGGGTCCAGTATCAGGAAGTTTCCCATGTCATTATTTATTAGGTCCATGATTAGTATTGTACGTTCATATAGTTAAGTACTAGGCTATCTGCCCAAGGGCATCTATAAGCCTAGCCAAAATGTGTTGGCTTTCGCCGCCCCCTTAGATTAGTTCCCTGTGACTCGGTTCAGCAGAGCCATTAGTTCCCTGTGCCTCTGTCCAGCAGAGCCACTGCAGTGATCCCCGGAGTAAATTTGGTTTCCCATCCACTCGTCAAGGTTTCTCTTGAAGAGTGTTAGTGAGGAGCTCTGCCTAATGTAGATTGGAATCCTGTTCCAAAGCATGGGGAGTCCCTGGGACAGGAATCTATCCCTCCAGCACGTCCTATTTATTGTTGTGGTGAGGTTTAGATCCCTAGAGCATGTGGCTCTCAGGGAATTTTTTTTTTTTTTTAAGTGGAGCATGTCCATCAATTCTGGGTTGGACATGGCCTTGTAGGTCAGGCAGAGATCACCTCTGTGTAAGCGGTATGCAACTGAGTACAGCTGGAGTTTCTTCAGGACGGGCTGCATAGGGCATATGTTTGAGGCCAGTAATCCTCTTGGTGAGGTACTTCTGTGGTATTTCCAACTGTTGCAGGTGTAAGGCACATCCCAAATGGGGCGCTGTACAAATGATGAGTCTGATGAGTGATGAGTAAAGGGGCACAATAACCTCTTTTGTTCTACATGTGAACCCTTTTGTGATTAGGTGGGCCACATAGTAGGATTTTCTAACCACCTTGGCAATATGATTATCAAAGGAGACATTACTATCTACTTGGGTCCCCAGATCCCTTATCACATTTTCTGCATTTAGGGGACTACCACATATGCGGTAGTTCGCTGGTACTTTGTTTTTTCCAAAGGGGATGACTATGCACTTTTTGGCATTTAGCTTGAGGCCATGATTTTGACACCAGGTATCCATCTCAGTGAGACCCTTCTGGAGGATGTCCGTATCAGCTGGAGAGTCAATTATGGCCCCCAGTTTGCAGTAGTCTGCGAACTTGGTCAGCCATAGTCCTCCTGTGCTAGCCTGTACCTCTGAGAAGTACATAAGAACAGGAAGGGTCCCAGGACTGAGCCCTGGGGGACGCCACTTGTAACTGGTTTAGAGTCGGACCTAGAGCCTGCAACTCTCACCGTGTGGGTTCTATCAGTGAGACAATTGGCAACCCATCTCGTGACGTAGGGGTTTATGTTCAGGCTGGTGAGCTTGTCTATAATACCAGAATGGGGAATGGTGTTGAAAGTCTTTGTGAGGTCTAGGTAGGCTGTGTGGAACTTCTTTCCCAAGTCTAAAGCCTTGGTAACTGTCTCAAAGAAGTCCACCAGGTTTAGGAGGCATGATATGCCCTTAAAGCCAAACTGGGTAGGGTCCAATGTTTGAAGGTTCCCAATGTCTCTTAATTAATTCCATGATGATGCGCTCCATAGCCTTGCTATGCTGTGGTTAAACAGACATCCTAATGGGCCTGATAAAGCCTGATTTAAGCTGTTTAAGAGCACCTGGTATATCATCACGCCCCACTGAAGCAGTGTATTTAGCTTTAGAAAGCGCAGTGGTAACCTGTTCTTTGGTGATGATTGGTAGTGGAGCGACGGAGGGCATTTCTTTGGGGTAATGGAGAGATGAATTTGTCAGCCAACAGATTTACTATATCTTCTGGTTGAATATAAAAGTGATGTCATCTACAATTAATTCCACATATTGTTGGGTATTGCCTTTAACACTGCAGACATAAATGAAAACTGTCTTAAGGTTATCCTTAGCTTTGGAGACTATTTCTACCTCCAAGTCTGCTTTCAGAGATTCACTAGTTCTCCCGATTCACTTATTTACACTACAGAGGGACTTTTTACTCTGTTGTACACATCCCCTCTTTCTTCACTAGAACTTCCTTTTGTTGTGCAACCTATGGAATACCAGGGTGGCTGGTTTTTGCAGTTTAACATGGGTTTATTTCGGTCTAGTACTGCTGTTTCTACACAGGTGTTTATGTGGTCATACAGGGCTTTTTGTACACCTCTGCATATGTTTGTGTTTTCTGATTTGGGAGAAGACTGAAAACTAGCTAAGCAGTTCCTTAATGGGGGTTAATTCACCTTAGAGAAGTTCTTAACATTTTTAGGATTAGGTGTGTGGGGGGGGGGGGGGACTAGTTTTATCTTTACTTCAAGATCAGACCACAAAGCAGTCTCGTACCGGTGAGGATACCATAGTGAGGTGGGTGCAACACTCTCCCATATTTGCGAGTACCAGACCTAGGATATTTGTTTCCCTAATGGGAGTGCAGACAAGCTGCTCCAGGGCACTTGAAATTACAAATACAAGGAACCCTTGGGTCTGCATGTTACTAGTCATGTATGCTTGCCAATTAATAGTGGGGTAGTTAAAAATCATCCATGAGTATGGTACTGGGCTGGATGCCGGGTGATTCTAGTAACCTCAGGTAGATGTATGGGTTTCCTGGTTCATGGTGGGGGACCTGTAGCTAGCAAGAATATAGTACTGGATTCTTCCCATGGTTAGGTGGGCAGTGAGTAGCTCAAACATCTCATATTCTTTGACCAGCCTTGAGGTGTGCTTACCCATTACGTAGATAGATACACCTCCACCTTTTGCTACTTCATGTTCAGTGTATGGTTGGAATGTACGAGAGGCTTTATAGCCCTGCACTGCCACAGTGCTTTCTGTGGCTTTGACCCACGTTTCAGTAACTGCACAGACGTCAACATTCTCCAGGGTGGGGAGAGCTTCTATGAAGTGCAGTTGCTTGCCGAGACTCCTACCGCTGAGTAGGAACACCTTTACCATGTCCTGAGTATCTTCTGTTATGTTGGAACGTTTGTCTGTTTAGTAATACCTTAAAGGCCCTATAGGTATGTATAATGTTTTGGCCAATATCCAAAAGCCTACAGGTAACAGATCAAGACCATTCCTGGCAAGGCAGAGTGGCCTGTCAATGATGTCCTCCCAGGCTGAGAAGTACTGGACCCCTTTGGAATGACACCAGTAACTAAGCCCATTGTTACAGTCAATAACATTCTGCTAGTACTGTGGTATCAACCTTGGAGACTGTAGAATGCTGCTCAATACCATGCTCATACCCGACTGTGACCGTCAGAACTCAATCATCTCTCTTCATATAGTCCAAGGGAGGTACATCTCAGGTGATTCACATCCACATGGACTATGACAGTCATACTGGTACTTGTGGACCCAAGTGCCTGCATGATCGGCAGATCCTGACACCTGACTGGTAACTGTGGCCTTCTCTTTACCTAGACTGTTAAGGGTGGAGATCAGTGTTTCTCACAATAGTCTCCTATGACCAAAATATTGGGCTGTGGAGTGTTTTGCTTTATGAGCTTGGTAGTTGAGACACAATGAGATGTGGTTGTGTGTGTTGTGATGGGAATTGTCTTGTCTATATGCATCTGGAATTTGAGGAATGCGGCCGAGAGGTCTTTGAGGTTTGGGTAAGTTACATGTGAGCACCTCTGCATATGTGGGTCTATGTGTGTGGTCCTTTGTGGGTGGGTGAGTGATGTGTGAGTCGCCGACAACCCGCTTGCTGCTTTTTGGGTCTGTATGTGAGAGAGTCTAGCCTCCACTGTCAATGTGCAACTGCATCTCTCACATACTGTGTGTGTCTGTTCAACAAGTATGTGGTTGTCAGTATACATAAGGCAATTACTACATTGCCTTAGGATGTCCATGTCCACCAAGTTAGAGGTGTGTGTGGGGGGGGGGGGGTGCCCCCTTCCATAGTCACAGGTCCTAATGTGTACTTGCAAGGGATAGGAGCGCAGGGTGTCTGTAGCCAGACAAGGGAAAGTGCTTACTTGGTGCAATCTGCAGCTACCCCAACCAGCAATGCTGTCCAGCGCCCACACCACATGCTGTCTTAAAAGCGACAGTCCCAACTGCTACAATAAGGTAAAGTACACCTAAACAGTCCCAACTAAATGTGTAAATGTTGTTCACCATGCAAACAAGCTGTCCAGCGAGAACCACGTGTTTAGGGAAATTTCAATTTCTGGCGATTGCTTATATATATATATATATATATATATATATATATATATATATATATATATATATATATAAGGTGTAGCAGTCGCGTGAACAGCAGCTTTGTGCAAATGTGAGGCTTGTATGCACTCCCATCATGCTCCAAGGTCAGTCAGTGAGCTTTCTACTAGCAATTCCCAGCAGAGAGGTAAAATCAGCCCTCTCCTGCCACAACAGTACAGACCTTGACTCTCTTAAATGCAAGATGGAGTCCAGTTGTTAAGGAACTGCAAACAGTTGCTTAACACTAGCCAAGGAACACTAGATGCAATGTATTTTAATGCAGGAAGCCACGGTGGTGCAGCGGTAGCGTTGTCACCTCACAGCAAGAGGTTCTCCCATTTGATTCTTGGCTGGAGCGCCTTCTGTGTGGAGTCTGCATGTCCTCCCCATGGCAGAGTGGCGTTCGAAAGACATGCGTGAATGGGCTTGCCTTCGTTGAAGGTTGGGCGTTGAGCTGGCATCTCGGCACCGTAAAAATCTACGGCCAATCATTAGCAGACCAGAGTTCCGCTGTGGCGACCCCTAACTGCTGAAAGAAGAACAGCAGCAGCCCTTACATCAGTTTGAAAATGCAAGTTTAAACTTTTTTTTCACACTTCTTTAAAACAGCACAGCAAACTTTCACAGTACAATGAAAATAAGCAAGGTTTCTAGAGGTCTGCCTCTATAGAGGGCTCTGGCACAGCGAGCAAGTCCGTGCAAGTGCGCCGAATATTATAATCGGCACTGAAAATACAGAAAACTGACTAACAAGCCCTCTGCCAAATAAAACTACTCCGCTAAGCCCTTGTGTGTGCTTCCCAACTCAGACAAACACCTACTGCCACCCACCAGATGAATAATCCCAGGCCTTCTAATGTAAAAATACAGAAAGTGTGTATCCGTAGTGAAATGCTACCACAAACAAACTCAAGGAAAGGCAAGGAGTAATTTATGATAACAGCAGTGAATTTTAAACAGCTTATAAAAGTGTGATTATTCAATAAAAAGTACTTCACATTATAGAAATAAGCCAAGAGCCACTCAACTGTGCAGAATTTATAAAGGCACTAAAAATAAAGAAACTTGAAAGAGAAACAGATAACACGTTGTGAATGACATTCTGAATTTGGGCACCACCATAAAGTTTAGGAAAAAGAACCAGAACTGGTCTCCAAGCCTTTTCTTTCTTGGAACCCCTTGACATTTTTTCTTACCACATTCATTTACTTGAATTCTTTTGAGGCTCTTTGTTCCATTTTTTTTTTTTTTTTTTTAAATTTTGGATAAGGAAAAAGAAAATTATTTCGACAATATGGACAAGGAGAGATTCCCTGGATCAGCTTGCCCCACTTTTTGATCACCTCTGCAGTAAGAGGCCAAACACCATCTCTATCCAAGGGAGAATTTAAAATGTAACTTTTCGTCTGATAGACTCTTGAGAATGCAGCCAAGCAAACCTCTAAAAAAAAGAGAGCTAGTAGCCATAGCCCTGTAAGTAGCATCAACAGTCTCACAAACACACACTGCAGACAAGGACCAGTGATCGGAGCAACAGAAGAAATTATTCAAATCAGATTTTACTTCGAGAAAAAATAGATAAAAGTTTGTTATGACAAATTGTAGAAGTACGAGGAATGTTTTAACATAAGAACCCAAGTCAAAATTTTGAAAACCAAAGTTGCAGAAGTATACACCCCCTTGGCAGTCAGTTTTCCCCATCATTCTTAAAAAAAACAAAAAAAAAAAAAAAGTAGGATCAGAATTCACAAAGTGCTTAGCAGCAGTGCAATGAGCCAAGGCTCTAGCCGCTAGGTGAGGTTTGAGAACAGTATATATAAGGATGCATAAAGTTCCTCTGCCTGCCGGTTTTTGGGGACAGTTGGCTGACTATTGTGAAAATTACAGGCAGTAAGACAGACATCCTCTAAAGCAGACAGAACAGGAGGAATGGGTGTAGGTTTTGGAAAATCCTTCTTTAAACAACTCATAGTATTTTCTGAGGGACTGAGAAACCTCAGTGGTGTTCTCCCACCAAAAACAAGGGCACATTCTTGAAACAGTCTCAAAGAGAAATCCCACAGGAAGACACCGAAACTGAGCTAGAGTCTGAATAAGAAAACTGAGGAGAGAACCCTGCATCTGTCCATTCATCTTCCTGTCCAGATTCAAAGTTTTGAGTAGCTTCAGTCTTTAAACAACTCATAGTATTTTCTGAGGGACTGAGAAACCTCAGTGGTGTTCTCCCACCGAAAACAAGGGCACATTCTTGAAACAGTCTCAAAGAGAAATCCCACAGGAAGACACCGAAACTGAGCTAGAGTCTGAATAAGAAAACTGAGGAGAGAACCCTGCATCTGTCCATTCATCTTCCTGTCCAGATTCAAAGTTTTGAGTATCTTCAGGAAAAGAGGCATTCTCCTTTCTTTTACCAGAAACCACCTTATGCGAAGAATCAATAACCTGAATTAAACCCTGAGCCTGACCCAGTAAATGGGGCAAACTGTGGTGTTAATTATACCAGCAGCTTCCATAAAGAAAAGCACAACATTCTGACCAAACAAGGCCCCTGTTTCCTCTCCCAGGCCTGACAAATGTCTCTCTCTTACCCACTGAGGGGACCCCAGCAAACTCAAGATGATTTGGCTAACCCCTAGTCCATAGTGGCTGTAGATGCAGCAACACCACAGAGATCCGGGTGGATGGAAAGGTGTGTGGCCTGAGGACCAGCTTTGGCCATAGCAGAGTCACTCACCTGTGGCAGAGGCAAAATGCTGGCCTGCTGTTGTGGCAAAAACTGTTTGCTTAACTTTTTTCTGGCTGGAAGAAGGGCAGATTGTCGAGTGGCAGCTTGTTCCATGGTCAAGCCACAAATTGGTGCCTCTTTCCCAAGAAGAGGAGCAGCAGAAACCAACAAAAATATAGTCTTTAAAAGTCCCCTTTTCACACAAAAATACAGTAAAATGAACTTTAAAACACTATGCCAGTCCCTAAAAATAAATATTGCCACAAAAAAGCTTTTCAACTACTTAACAGGAAAAAAGTGCCTTTCTGTTAAACTTTTCTAAATAACACAGCACATTAAAATTTTGTAATGTGGAAGTCCCCCCCCCCCACAAAGGGAACGTTTTGCCCCAGCAAAGGAATAGCAGAAACTGACCACTGATCCTCGAAAGCAAGCAGAGGAGCACTCTATTTAATGGCTATTTTGTAATGTGGAAGCTCCCCCTCCCCCAAAAGGAACTTTTCTCCCCAGCAAAGGAATAGCACAAGCTGACCACTGATCCTCGAAAGCAAGCAGAGGAGCGCTCCATTTAATGGCAGAAAAACTAGGAAGGGCTTGGCACTCAAACCAGTTTTAGTCAGTTCAGCTCAAGCTGACTGACTGGGCGTGGGGAAGGTGGCCTGAGGCTTTGGATGGCTGTTGTACCCTTGGCAGGATACAACCCACATGGCTAAGGTTACCACAGCAGTGATCGATATGATAAACATGTGCAACTTCTGGTTAAAGCTTCTCATACTGAGCAGAACTACATTCATATATGGTTTTGATTCCCAGTCTATGCAAGTTACTCTGAGCAAAGTAAGTACTTCACTGGAGGAATTCCTCTCACAGCCAGTTGCACACTGAGCAAAACAGTGTCTTACCTCCACCCACACCCAAATAATCATTCCCAGACTGTCAATATAAAACTGTCTTGTGCTGATAAAAATCTCTATTCCCAAAGTTACCTCCTGCAAGCAACCCCACCTCCATCAACAGATGGAAACCAGCATATAGCACACTAACAACTACAGAAAGGGGTCACTAGTCTTGCAAGAGAAGTTCTTAAGGAATCAAGGCCAAGACAACATAGCTGGCAAACTCCTGGTCATTGGTGACTCCATAGTCACACAGATGCACTTCTTACCATGTTGAGCAAAGACAGGGTGAACATTAACCGTCTCAGCTGCCAGTATCCGCAATGTCGCTAGGTCCCCTAAAAACCCTTCACCTTAGGCGTACATATTACCTTTTCATTGTGCATGAGGGGTGAACGTCTCCCTTACACACAGACACACACAAATCATATAAAGATGGACATGGAGATTTTGAATACACATCGTAACTTGGTGTAAACTACCCCTGGGCAGTATCCTATCACCAAGAATGATGCCACAAAACAGTTGAAGATAAACTGGGGTCCAATATACATTAGCTTGGCAGGAGATGATCAACAACCCTGTTTTGCTAAAGATGGCCTGCAACTCTGTTCTTAGACACTGCCTTAACACACACACAAACACACACAAACACACACAAACACACACAAACACACACAAACACACACAAACACACACAAACACACACAAACACACACAAACACACAAACACACACAAACACACACACACACACACACACACACACACACACACACACAAACACACACACACAAACACACACACAAACACACACACACAAACACACACACACAAACACACACACACACACACACACACACACACACACACACACACACACACACACACACACACACACACACACACACACACACACACACACACACACACACAAACACACACAAACACACACACACACACACAACACACACAAACACACACAAACACACACAAACACACACAAACACACAAACACACAAACACACAAACACACAAACACACAAACACACAAACACACAAACACACAAACACACAAACACACAAACACACAAACACACAAACACACAAACACACAAACACACAAACAAACACACACACTACCTACAGAGCCAAACAAAATTTGGTTTTCAGACTGCAGTGAGAGTTCTTACACTGCTGAAAGGCTGAGTTAGTAAGCAATCTCCCAATGTGCGCACACAAACACGCACACACTACCTACAGAGCCAAACAAAATTTGGTTTTCAGACTGCAGTGAGAGTTCTTACACTGCTGAAAGGCTGAGTTAGTAAGCAATCTCCCAATGTACGCACACACTACCTACAGAGCCAAACAAAATTTGGTTTTCAGACTGCAGTGAGAGTTCTTACACTGCTGAAAGGCTGAGTTAGTAAGCAATCTCCCAATGTTGACAAAGCCAGCAGTGTACTGAAAAAGTCAGTGGGGTAAAATGAAGAGGCACTGTGGGAGTATTTCGAGAGAAATTTGCTAGGCTAGTGATGCTTCACATGTCTTTATATGCAGAAAACAGCTGGACTGTGCAGACAAGCACAGGTAACAGGAAGCCTGCACAAACTATGTACACAGAGCAAGTGACTGTAACTCATAGGATTTTGAGAAAGGAACACTTCTAATAAAAGCAAGCAAGAGAAGGAAATAAACACTTAACACTATAGAACTCCCACTACCACAACACTATACTCAATGTAACTCATAACAGTAAACTGCAAAGAAGAAAACAAGACAAAGGGCCTGTGGCTGACCAAGTTTGTGGATGACTAAGTTGGGTGCTGTCACTGACCTCCCCTCAAATGATGATACCATACTGCAAGAGGGTCTCACAGCTACAAATAACTGGTGCCAAAGTCATGGCCTCAAGTTAAACACAAAAAAATGTATCATACCATTTGGCAAAAACACAGCCCCTACAGATTACCACATCGACCATCACATGGCAGCAGTGGTCAGAAAAGTAAAGGGATTACATCCAGAAAAAGGGAGGTTATTACCCATCTGTACTCCTCCCTTATTAGACCTATAATTAAGTATAATGCCCGTTTGGTATTTACCTCTCCAAACACCTGCACCAACTGGAAAGGCCACAGAAATACCTCACAAAGAGAATCTATGGCGTCCAACACCTGCCTTATGCGGACAGGTTCAAATCATTATCACTCTACTCGGTATCATATAAATTGCTCAGAGGTGATCTGTATCTCATCTACAAAGCAATATCAGACCATGCCCTACTAGAAATGCTCCACATCCGCAAGTCTAATTCCTTGTGCATTACCCACTCGATAGGCCTAAACCTAATATGCAACATCAACAAAACCTGCGGGAGAGACAGGTTAGCCTCCCAGAGGCTGCCCAGTCTCTGGAATGGACTTCCCATAAATATTAGAGTACCTTGCTAACTCTCTTCAAGTGCAACCTTGACGAGTGGATGGGAAACCACAATTTTGTCCCAGGGGTTCCACCTTTGTCACTCACTGACAGGGGAGACAAGTGCTGACTGAGTCTTCTCAGGTCCATTAGCCCAGTAACCTCCTATGATCCCCATCATCCTATAAGAGAACCAATGGAAAAGAATGAAACCTTAAGCCAAACTGCTCACTGCTACTTAAAATATGCAGCGATTAGTCTAATGCCTACTTAGATTACCTACCACTCTATCGCAAGACTGCCCCTACACTCCAGGAGAAAACAAAATGCAGAAAACAGTAAAACAGTTCAGGGGGAAAAAGTTTACAATGGCAAGAGCAGTTTAAAATCAAATCATCACTTGGCTTATGGAAGAACAAAACTGTTTCAGCTTTGGCTAAAGTTCATGAATGCTCACTAACCACATTTAAAGGATTTTTATACGACAGTTTGTTAATGAAGACATTGAATCTCAATATTTAGATTTAACACATTCTGAGTCCCAGCATGAGCTAGTAGCCAGAGTCCTTTTAGTATCTATTACAGATGCATGCAGACAAAAACTCTGAACACACACTCCACCCACAGTTGTAGCAAACGTGATATTGTTATTCTTCCAACTGCAACCAGTCCACATTTAGTAATGGCAGCACTTCTCTTTAAATCAACAGCTAGGACAGACAATGTTTTAACTGTCCCAGATTTTGCCTCAAAAATTTGCTCTACCCTTCATAAAAGTTGTAATGTGACAAATCACTGAATATTTATAAGCATCTCTTAGATTTCATTGTTCAGAAGAAATGCATACTTAGTTGAGATTTACATTACTGCACCAAATCAAAAACAGGAGTTCTCTATGTACTCTTCCATCCTCAACCAACCTGGCTGAGGAAATCCTCTGTACGCATCCCAATCTCTCAAATCACTGTTCTGTTGCATGACTAGTCTTACTGAAGAGGCAAAATATTAACTACTGAAAGGTAAACTCTCCTAGCAACTTTGCACACAGTGAATAACCTCACTAGACCGAATGCAAATAACGAGGCTGGAAGCCTACTAAACAGACCTTACAGATACACCACAGTCGGGATTCCATGAAAACACAATCCTTGGCCAGTGTTCAGTCTTAAAAGCTCATACTGAAAGGCCCGAAACAGAATGCAGTACTTGCCTCTGATGTCCACTGTAAATATGTCACAATTGTGCTATTCTTTACATATAAAATAAAAACTTGTGGAAAGAAGGCAGCCGTGCTTACTTTTTATGCTCACACCCTTCCTTTGTGGGTCATGAATGACATGACCAGATAACCTGTCTCCTGAATGCAGACACTTCCACCCCTAGTAAAAGAATGACTGGAGATAGAGAGGCAAGGAAAAACCAGACCAGGATACCAAACTCATCTGATATAAGCTACTTCCATGATATCTGAAGCAAGAATGCTCAGAAGCTGTTCTTCCATTTCATAAGGAAAACAGTGAATGCAGACACTTCCACCCCTAGTAAAAGAATGACTGGAGATAGAGAGGCAAGGAAAAACCAGACCAGGATACCAAACTCATCTGATATAAGCTACTTCCATGATATCTGAAGCAAGAATGCTCAGAAGCTGTTCTTCCATTTCATAAGGAAAACAGATTTGTAATCCCCTTTATGGTGATAGAAGTTTTGATCTGTCCCATAAGCATAACTGCTCATTTGGTGAGATCTAAATAAGCAGTACTAAAATGGGAGATACAGAAAGACTGATCTTCAACAGAGCCAAGCAGCACAAACTACAGCGATGTCACAATACTTTTAACAAGCAAATGGCATTGCAAAAAAAGAAGTTGTGTCTTACCATAACATTCCATCTGTGTTATAGACCTTTGTTCATTCATTACAAATAGGACCTCTGTTCCATGCTCAGAACCGATACGGCCATTTCCAAGCTCGCACCAGCCAAAAACTCTCAGCTAAGCCCTATCCATAATGCCCCTCTCCTAGTTACTCCAGATCGAGTTTGCCCGCCCCTACATACTAGATGTAGTAATAGGAAAAAAAAAAAAAAAAATAGAAGGCTCTGTCTGAGAAAATAACGTAACCAGGAGTAAGTCCACCAGGAGTCCAGGCAGGGGGAAGGAGGGCGGGAAGTAATGAATGAACAAAGATCTACAACACAGATGGAACGTTGTGGTAAGACATAACTTCTTTACCTGATGTTGTAAATCTTTGTTTATTCATTACAAATAGGACAGAGTCCTGGGTGACCCTAAGGAAGAACATTCCTGAGCACCATAAAACCAAAACCAAAAGATGCTCGTCCCCTGGAGGCCAACTCCAATTTGTAATGAGAGATAAAAAGGTACGAGGTCTTGCCCAAGTGGCTGCTGCACAGATATTGTCCATAGAGGCTCTGGTAGAATGAGCCTTTATTCTGGAAGGTAAGGGTAGCCTATTCTGTTCGTAGATAAAGATAATGACGTTTCTACGCCAGGAGGATAAAGTCACTTTGGAAACAGGTTTACCCCATCTGGGTCCTGCAAAGGCCACAAACAACTGATCTGTTTCCTGAAAGATTTAGTCCTGTCCAAATAACAACGAAGCTGCCGATGGCACATCAAGGGTGTGCAAAAGGTACTCCCCTCTATTAGAATGCAGAGGGAAGAAAACCGGCAGGTGAATAGATTGGTTAATGGAAAAGTCAGAAATGACCTTGGGCAAGAAAGAGGGGTCAGTCCGAAGTGACACCCTATCCATGTGGAAGATTAAGTAAGGTCTCTTGACACTCAAGGCCTGCAGCTCAGATACTCTTCTTGCGGAGGCAAGTGCTACTAGAAGTAAGATTTTCCATGACAAAAATTTTAAAATCACATGAAACAAACGGCTCGAAAGGAGAACCTGTGAGATTGAAGTATGAAAATCACGTCCCAGGGTTCTAAGGGAGGCTTGACATGTAATACTCCTTTCAAAAAGGTCTTGCATAGGCGGTGTGACATAATTGAAGAATTATCAAGACCATTATGAAAATTGGCGATAGCTGCTAAATGTACAGTTATCGAAGCAGAGGTTCCTGCATGTAAAAGAGTAGTCAGGTATTGTAGGATCTTTTGAAGCGACATAGAGAAAGGGTCAACGTTCTGATCTTTGGTCCAAATAGAGAACCTAGTCCATTTACTAGAATAAAAAACTTTCCTAGTGGAAGGTTTGTGTGAAGCCAGAAGAATTTCATGAACAGGAGATGGGATGTCAGGCAGCCAGGAAATCACTGGAAGTGGAGGAACCAAGCTGTGAGCTTGAGACTGTGCAGGTTCAGATGAATCAGTCCCTGAGGATGAGATAACACATCTTGGGAATGATCCAGGATCCACTGGCTGTGAATCAGATGAGGCCATAGAAATGGGAACCAGACTTGACAGGGCCAGTAGGGGACAATAAGGATCACTGCTTCTCAACCTCTGAGCTTTCTGGAGAAATTCTGGAATGAGAGGAAATGGGGGGAAAAGCATACAGAAGACCCGGTGGCCAATCATGCGTTAGAGCGCCCCTCACTGGTTCCCCCTGAAAGGGGATCAAGGCAAAGTAGGGTCTGCATTTGTAGTTTAAGGGGGAAGCAAACAGGTCGCAGCAGGGCTTGCCCCAGCGTTGGAAGATCCAATCTGCTTGTAACAGGGTTGAGGGACCACTCATGAGGCATCAGGATGTTCCTGCTCAGACTGTCCTCAATAAGGTTGGAACTCCGGGGAATGTGCGTTGCTATAAGGAAGTGGCTGGAAGCCATCGCCCAGTGCCAAATCCTCATGGCTTCCCGACACAGGGGGCAAGACCTGGTTCCACCTTGCTTGTTTATATACCAGATGACTGACATGTCTGACTGAACTGTAATGGTCCCAGAGGGTAGGGATGCATGGAACGCTTGCAACGCTAAGAGAACTGCCCTCAGTTCCAGGACATTTATGTGCAAATTGGCCTCCATGGTGGACCATGTGCCTTGGACAGTCTTTCCCTGGAAATGCCCCCCCACCCTAACAGGGAAGCGTCCGTGGGTCACCGTGGCCGTGGGCTGGGGAAGACAGAACAGTCAACACCAAAGATTTGTTTGTACTTTCATCCACCATTACATTTTTTCCTTGCAACGGTTTGCAAGACTTGTGGTCGAGTTAGCAATGACCATTGTACGGAAAAGAGCCACTGTAGGATTCTCATGTGCAGTTTTGCCAGTGGTACTAACGTAATGGCAGCCGCCACTGAGCCTAAGAGTTGCGGTACAAGACGTGCTGGTACATAGGTCTGAGGAAGACCGTCTTGGATTTGGTGTCTTTTTCGAAAGCCTGTGAGGGAGGAGAGAAGCTTGACAGGATGTTGCGTCGAAGACCGCTCCAATAAATTCCAGCGTCTTTGCTGGGGACATTTGAGATTTGTCCTTGTTGATTGTAATCCCCAAGTAGAGAGCGAGACCTTGAGTGTAAGAGAGGCTGCGGACTAGGAGATTCCTGATCGGAGTGGTAAGGAGCCAATCTAGATAGGGAAACACCTGGAATCCTTGTAGTCAAAGATGAGCTACCACAACTGCCATACATTTGGTAAACACTCAAGGGGGCTGTCGAGAGACCAAATGGCAGTGCCCTGAACTGGTAGTGATTGGCCCCCAGCCAGAAGTAGAGAAACCTCCAGGAGCGGCAATTAATCTTTATGTGGTAGTACGTGTCCTGGAGGTCTACAGAGCACATCCAGTTGTCCCTCCCTAGGAAGTGAAGAAGAGACTATACCGCGACTATCTGGAATTTTTGAGGTTTGATAAATTTGTTCATAGGCTGAGATTCGGGATTGGTCTCCAGTCCCCTGTCTTTTTTGGCACTAAAAAGAATCTAGAGTAAAACCCAGATCCTGTCCGGTCTGGTAGGACTGGCTGGATGACTCACTTTCTTAGCAGCTTTTCTATTTCTAAGGCTAGTTCCCTCTGATTGGGTGGTACATCAGGGATTCGTTTGACGGGTCTGGGAGTTAAACTGAATGGTATTTGGTAGCCTCTGGATATTATTCTCTGCACCCAAACATTGGTAGTAATAAGATGCCAGGCTGGTAAATGCAGAGAAAAACAACCTCCGACTGCTTCCAGAGGAAAGCAATCAGGCCGCTGCTCAGGGGCACTGGTAGGGTCTGCCGGAGAAAGAATCTCTAGCGCCCTGGTTACGCGGACCCCCTCTACCACAAAAGAGGAGTCTTCCATACGAGTTGCCCCCTCTGCCCCGGGGAGAGAGTGTTCACCACGAGTGTCACGAAAAGATCCTTGGGATTGCTTGAACCACATTTTTCCTCCTTTCTGTTTCCTGGAGTAGGAACTCTGGAGGCTGGAAAAGCGTATGCCCACAGCAGACCAGGTTTTTCCAACTTTCTCACTACATGCAAGTGTCTCACATACTTTGGGTCCAAAAAGTGCAGATTAATTGACAGGTGCATTGACAAAGGAAGATTTAAAGGGGTCTGCGAAGTCACACAACCGCATCCAAGCATTACGTCTCATGACAAGGCCTGATGCGGCAGCTCAAGCTGCACCCTCAGTGGAGTAAGATATCAAATGCATCGAGGAGTTAGAGATGGATTCAAGGGTAGCTAGCTGCGAGGTGACAGTATCACGCACCTCATCAGGCAGTACCCCCACCAAACAGGAAGACATTTTGGAAATTGGGTCTCTTTGGAGGGGAGTAAAGTGTGCCAGACCAAATGGCGAAGGTTGCTGAAGGACAGGTCCGCTTCCCTAGTCTGTCCATGGTCTGGGACTCTGGAGGATGGACAGTGGAACTATCTTCTGCCAGTTCCCTCTTGGTGACCGCCGCCACGACCACAGAATCAACTGTTTGGACCAGTGGGACTGGTCTTCAGGTGTAGATTTGTCTGGCCTCAGAGAGAGAGGTTCTACGTTGTCTGGGGCTTTCCAGGCACGCTGCACAATGAGTTTAACAAGGTCATCTGCCAGAGTCACCCAGGAAGTAGATGGCCAGGCACAGAAGGCTTCCAGGAACACAGATTCCTCAAAAGGAAGGGTTAGAAGACTTCCACTCTCAAAATCCTCAAGCAGTGGGGAGAATGTCTCCGAATGACACGTCGTCTGGGGGGAAGACTGTGGGGACCCTTCCCCCTCATCGCAATCAATGTCTTCAGTGAGATTCCTCCGAGGAATCAAGGTGCTTCCTCTTGCACCATTTCTTCTGGGATGGCTCCTCAGTGGGATCTTCTGAGGACTACTCCGAAAAAGGGGTCCCCTTCAAAGAGGGTTCTTGTGACTCCCGTGCCTGGGGTCCCGAAATAGAGGGTTGGGAGAGGTGCATGCTGGGGGGGGGGGGTCTGATACCGATGTCAGTGGTGCTGACTGCGAGCCTTTGGAGTGAAGGACCCTCCACCACCTGGACAGCAGGCCCACCCAAGGAGGGATGGGAGCCCGGGGCCAGGAGGGACAACCTCGGAACCAGGGTCACACCTTGCCCTGAGGAACCCACTTCCAGGTGAGGAGATCTGAAAGAACTGGAAGCTGGAGCAGTGGACAGAGACGGCACCAGCGAGAAAATAGGTGCCGAGCTAGGTACCGACAGTCCAAGCACTGCTCTAAGAGAGCATCAGCTCCACCAGAGGGGATGCAGCAAGGGTGGACTGTGCCAACAGGGGAAACACTTGCTGTCGGAGCAGAGACAGTATGCACCGGAGTGGACATCGGTACCGAGATCTTCAGGATCTGGAGAGAGGCCAGAGGAGGATAAACACAGGGAGATGTAGTAAAAGATTCCGAGTCAAGAGGATGAAAGGTCTAGCTGGAATGGGTAATCCCTTAGCTGCCAGAAGCTGGTCCACAACCCGCACTAGATCCAATTCAGAAAAACTCCCAGTGGATCTAAAGGAGGCTGCTGAAGGAGAATCAGGTGTTTCTAGAAAGGGGCTAAACCTCTGCCCCAAAAAAGGCTTGTAAGTTGGAGAGTATCTTGTCCTTTGCAGGTATTCGTGTTTTGGAGCAGATGGAGCTGAAGAAACTGTCGGCACCGTAGCCGGGAATGGTGCCGAAGCAGGTACAGTCATCTGAGCCAATGTCGGATCAAAGGACAGCACCGAAGTCATTGGTGCCAAGGTTGGAACTGAAATAGGGGTGAATATCATGGATGGCACGGAGGGAAAAGACACAGAGCCCGGTGCCGAAGAGGTCTGCATTGAGGGCTCCAGCGAAGCAGACTGTTCCGTAATAGACAGATGCAGGAACAGAGTGACTCTGTTTTTCCTTATGTTTTTTGGTCTTTGGAGGGGGTGAGACCTCCGACCCAGACAGAGCCTCCGAAAAAGGTGTCTTGAGTAAACATTTTACGATCAGTTTATTTTTACATTCTGCTAGTGTACAATTACTAAAACTAGCACAAATGTCACAGTCAGCTTTAATATGATCCACGCCCAAACAGTAGACACAACGATCATGTGTATCCGAGTTAGGCATCTTGCGTCCACACTTGTTACACTGTTTAAACCCCCAACTTAGCTTTAAGGCAACAAGGCTATCCTACAGAAAAAACAAAGGGAGAGAATACCAGAGACTGTATTTAAAAAATACCACAAGTGGTTAAGGAAGGGCCTGTCAAAGGCAGGAGAGAGGGACAGTACCAATAAAAGTAGAAATTAAATTACCAAGATAAAGGGTAGGGAATAGAATTAGGTTATAGGCGGCAGTGAGAAAATGCTAACTTGACTAAAAATTTTGAAGAGAAACCGTGCTAAAAATAGCAATTTTCTACTTAGTTTTGAGAGATATGGCTAGCACGTCTGCCTTGGAATGCAGCAAACGAGATCTGGAGTAACTAGGAGAGGGGCATTATGGGTAGGGCTTAGCCGAGAGTTTTTGGCTGGCGCGAGCTTGGAAATGGCCATATCAGTTCCGAGGACGGAACTGAGGTCCTATTTGTAATGAATAAACAAACATTTACAACATCAGACATTATATTAGCAGAGAGCTTCAACTTCCAGCATGTTTTTGTTAATGGTCATTTGTAAACAGTTACGCAGAATTTTCCTTTAGTTTTGTAGAACCACATCCTCATGAAGCACAGTATATACCTATACAAACAACCATTCTGCAACATCATATTTTTACCAATAAATAAACCAGCAAGTGATACACTCTAGACAAATAAGCCAGACACCTTCCTTACTATTTTGCACAACAGACCAACAGGCACCCCAAAATGTATAAAACAATATAAAAAAAATGTTCAAACAAGCATTGTTACAGTCGTGTGATGCTGCCCCCAACTTTTTCTCCAATTATATTACTTGCTGCTTAAACACAGCACTTGCTAAATGCTTTACTGACTTTCAAAGTAGACAAAAAAATTAATGTGGTACTAGTTTCAAAATGAGTGGAGTAGATAAAATTTCAAGGATTATAAAAAGAGTTATGATCGGTTCACTCCAATCATAACCAGTTATCTTTTCGAAGTAGATACCAATATTCACTTCAGGAGCAAATTACTTGGCATCCATGTGTCAAACATATGATAACATGGCTACAATCGGAGTCCCAATCATAACCCGCCATGTTTACAGTAAAACAGATGGGGAAAGTCTGCAGGAATAGATGGTATTCCAGTGGAGGTTTTGAAGCTAGGAAGCAAGAAAGCAATAACGTGCTGCAAGGTTTTCTTTAACAGTTTCTGAAAGGGAGGGGAGGCACCAACATCCTGGAAAAAAAAAGCTGCGGTGGCTGTAATACCTAGAGATGATAAAGACCCAACTGCTCCATATTCATATAGACCCATTTCAATTTTAAATTATAATAAGTGTGTTTATGCCTATAATGGCTATAAGAATGGCAAAGGCGGTGCCAAAATTGATCGATATGGGCCAATGCAGTTTTCTGGAGGGGAGGCAAATGGACATTAATAGAACAATAAGCCAGAGGGAAGCAAAACGCAAGAAAATACCACTGTTACTGGCAGGCCTTGATGCACAAAAGCATCAGACTGAGAAAGCTGGGATTTTATGAGTAGGACAATGGAAGCATTCACATTTTCTGATACAATAAGGTTAACAAGAACATATGAGGAATCACAGCTAAAAATTAAAGTGGAAGGGCTCCTCTCTGGTAAGCTGTCTCTGAAGAAAGGAACCAGGCAGGGGTGTCCTCTTTCCCCTTTGTGCATTACATTGTGAACCATTGGCAAAGAAAATAAGGGACCCAGAAATTCAAGAATACAACTGGTATGGTGTTCAAAACAAAGTTAGCTTTATTTGCAGACAATAATTTTGCACCCGATGGAACCAGAAAGGGACATCACAGTGTTGTGGTACATTCTGAGCCATTTCCAGGTTTTTTAGAACATAAGAAATTAAAGAAATTAAAGAAGATAAAAAGGAGGCTAAACCATGAGCTATGTACCCACACGTGAATTAGTACAATACCTATATTTATTTTTTTTATTCTATTCCATTTTATTTAACATTTGTTGACTGGAAAATCCAACTAGGACAAAGCCCATTTTCAGCAGAGGTCTGGGGAGAAATGCTCTGGACAAGTCTTTGGAACGTGGGAGGAAACTGAAGTGTCCAGAGAAAAGCCAGAAGAATGCAGGGAGTACAAGCAGACTCCGCACAGAAGGCACCCCAGCCGAGAATCAATGTCAAGAACTGCACCACTGTGCCATCCGCATGGGGACATGATGAAATGAAGTACATAGGGAGTATTGGTTAGAAAAGATTCTGTTACGGCAGCCAAGGATATCTGGGAAAAGACTAAATAAAAAACAGTACAAAAATTGAAAAACTGGCAGCTCTTGTTTATGGACGTGGATAGCAAGATACAAGCAGTAAAAATGTATTTAGTCCCTTTAAATTTTATGTACACAGGTCAGGCATAGTTTTTATCAACCACTTGAAAAGCTACACAGTTAAGGCTCTTGCACATTATACAAGCAGAATGCTACAATTCAAAGTGGAAAAGGATGATGATGAAGCAGGCGAGTAATCCAAGAAATAAGAATGGGATTATGGGTGTAAATCCTTAAGGACAATAACGGTCATACAGATTATAATGTATTCATAAAGTAGCAGAAAATGTACCAAGAACTAAGCCAACGTGGGAATGGAGAAAGGAGATTCTGCCAATAGGGATGACTGCAATTAGGGGTATAGAAAATGGATAAAAGGGCACTGGAATTTACTGGAAGAAGCTGACAAAGGAATCAAGGTATTGAAAACAATTAACAGGGAAAGGTAACAGACTGGGAAGAGGCTGAGAAGACATTAAGACTGCAGACTAGTGCTTCCTTCCCTATCAGGGATTGATATAGAGAGAGAGTATAGACAGAAAGAAAGGGATAGTAGATTGCTAAATGAAAGAATCACACTGGCTGAGTTTTTAATTGAATCTAGAACAGAAGCGGCTATTAAAAAGCGATGATTAGAAGGGCATATAAAAATATTACAAGACAGCTACAGAAATCCATCAGAATAAGTCAGAAAAAATTGAGGAGAGATCAGATACGCAATTCACAAAGAAACAATGGGAGGACGTGTGCATGGCTCCCAAACATGCAACAAAATCTGGAAGAGTGTTTGCATAGATACCCCCAAGCATACTGGAATTTTGCCTCCAGTAGAGGACAAACATTGGAGGTGTAATAGGTTCATAGGTTTGTACTAGGCTATCTGCCCTAGGGCATTTATAAGCCTAGCCAGAGTGTATGTGGCTTACACCACCCCTTAGGATGAGAATACTACGCCCTTTTAGGGTTTAGTTTACTATGCCTCTGTCTAGTAGTGACACAGAGATGACCCCCGGGGTAAACCTACGATCTCCCATCCACTCGTCGAGATTCCTCTTGAATAGAGTCAGTGAGGGGCTCTGCCTAACATGGACTGGGATTCTGTTCCAGAGTGTAGGGAGCCTCTGGGTTATGAATCTGTCCCTCCAGCAAGTCCTATTTATTTCTGTGTTGAGGTTTAAGTCACTTGTTCTCGTGGCTCTGATGGATTTGGATTTTCTGAGGTGGAGCATGTCCATTAATTCAGGATTGGACATGGCCTTGTACGTCAGGCACAGATCACCTCTGAGTAGGCGGTATGCGACTGAATAGAGCTGGAGTTTTTTCAGTCGGGCAGCATATGACATATGTTTAAGACCCTTTATCCTCTTGGTGAGGAACTTTTGGGGTCTTTCCAACTGCTGCAGGTGTCGGGTGAGATACATCCCAAATGGGGCATTGTACTCCATCATTGGCCTGATAAGAGAAGAGTACAGGGGCACAATGACCTCTCTTGATCTAGATGTGAAACCCTTCATGATAAGGTGGGCAATATAGAAGGTCTTCCTAACCACTTTGGCAATGTGAGTGTCAAATGAGAGGTTACTGTCAACCTGGGTCCCTAGGTCCCTGATTACCTCTTCTGTACTTAATGGATTACCGCCTATGTGGTAATTTGTCAGTACCTTATTTTTCCCAAAGGGTATGACTATACATTTTTTGGCGTTCAGCTTAAGGCCATGGCTCTGGCACCAATTATCCGTTTCTATGAGGCCTCTCTGAAGGATGTTTGTGTCCGCTGGAGTATCAATTATGGCACCCAGTTTGCAGTCATCTGCGAACTTTGTCAGCCACAATCCTCCTATGTTTGCCTGTACCTCGGAAAAATAAATGCCGAACAAGAGGGGCCCCAGGACTGAGCCCTGTGGGACACAGCTTGTGACTGGCTTAAGAGTCTGACATAGCTCCAGCAACTCTGACCCTGTGGGTTCTCGTCCTTGAGCCAGTTTGCAACCCATCTTGTGACATATGGGTTTACATTTAAGCTGGTGAGTTTGTCTAAGATGCCCGAGTGGGGTATTGTGTCAAAGGCTTTTGCAAGGTCAAGGTAGGCTGTGTGAACTGCCTTACCCTCATCAATGGCCTTAGTGACGGTTTCAAAAAAGTCGATCAAGTTTAAAAGGCAGGATCTGCCCTTGACAAAGCCAAATTGGGTAGGATCCAATGTCTGTAGGTCCCCAATGTCTTTGTTTATGAGTTCCATAATGATCCTCTCCATAGCTTTGCAGACCAGGCTCGTCAAGCTTATGGGGCGGTAATTTCCAGGGTCCGTAGAAGCACCGCCTTTGTGAAGTGGGACCACTGTTGCCGTACGCCACTCTTTGGGTACGTATCCTGTGGTAAGGCTAAGATTAAACAGCAACCTTATGTGTGGGTTTAGTTCCTCTTGGAGTTCATGTAGCACACAGCCCGGGACACCATCCGGTCCCATTGATGCTGTGTTTTTAGCTTTAGAGAGGGCGGCTCTCACCTGGGCATCCGAGATGTTAGGGAGGCTACACTCTGCCGGGATAGTTATTTCTCCTTTTGGGGGGGAGGGGGAGGAGAAATTTGCACTGAACCTGTCTGCCAGAATGTTGGCAATGTCAGTGGGTTCAGTGTATTTTGGACTAACTCTGAGCATATCTGGGAGTTTCCACCCAGGTTTCTAACATAGCTAAAGAAGGCCTTGTGATTGTTTTGATTGATTTTTCTCTCAAAGTTGGCCTTGGATGATTTTATGAGTGATCATAGTTTTTTGCTAGTACTGATCAGAGATGCCTTCCCTTTTAGGGATTTTGCTCTGTCATGTAGTAGCTTCCTCCTTCTGTTGTAAAGTTTGTTTATGGCTGGGGTCCACCAGACCGGTCGCCTGCCTTTGGGGGAATGGGTCTTGGTTTTATTTGGGATTGCATGATCCATGCATTCTTGAAGGTGCCCATAGAAGGCATTTGCAAAGGATTCAGCAGTGTGGGTTGTGGTTTCCACTGGCCCAGGGGCCTTGAAAGATACCACTTCAGTCTTAAGTGTGAAGTTTGCTTTTGAGAAGTTCTTCACTGGGGTCTTTTGTGCAGGGGGTGGGGGCGGGATGTGGATTTCCAGTGAGATTAATTTATGGTCTGATCTTACCAAAGAGGGATGTACTTCCGGTGTGGAGCATTTTGTCCCCATGTTTGTGATGATCAGGTCTAGTATATTGTCTCCTCTTGTGGGAATGGTGACTAGTTGTTCCACTGCATTTGAGTTTATGAATTCTAAGAACCTTTGGGCTAGGGTATTGGGGCTTGAGTAATGTTCCCAGTCTATGTTTGGGTAGTTAAAGTCTCCCAAAATGATGGTATTTGGAGAGACATTCATACTCTCCAGTGTCTTCAGGAAGGCTGTGTGGGGTTCCTGAGTTTGAGAGGGTGGTCTGTAGCATGCTATAAACTGTAAGGCAGTTTTGCCTATGGTTAGTTGCACCTGGATAGTCTCCGATGCTTCGTGCGTTGCCACTAACCTGGAGGTGTGGGTATGTTTGATGAAAATGGATACTCCCCCTCCTTTTGTGGTTCTGTCCAAGTTTTGGGGCCGAAAAGCATGATACGAGGTAAAACCTGATAGTGCTGGGGTGCTCTCAGGAGCCTTGAACCAGGTTTCAGTCACTGCACAGACATCGATGTTCTCCATACTGAGGAGGGCTTCGAGGGCGAGCATCAGGTTGAGACTTCTGGCATTGATCAGCATTACCCTTAGTTTTTTTCCACTTGTGTTTTCTAGGGAGGTAGGTTTGTCATTTGAGCCTTGCCTAAAAAAGGCACTATGGGGGTGGCAAGAGCCTTGGCCAATATCCGGAAGCCCAGG
Source organism: Protopterus annectens (assembly GCF_019279795.1). NCBI lineage: Eukaryota > Metazoa > Chordata > Ceratodontiformes > Protopteridae > Protopterus > Protopterus annectens. The sequence goes on along the minus strand of NC_056725.1, from coordinate 1,805,935,201 downwards.
GGTGACAGGTGCAAACCATCCCTTGCGAAGCAGCGTGGCTTGTCAAGCATGTCATCCCAAGCAGACAGACACTGGATCCCCTTAGAATGACACCAGTAATTAAGCCAATTGTTAAAACTGATCATTTTGTCTTTGTACTGTGGCATCATTCTTGGTGAGGGTAAGATGCTGCTCAGGGTCAGGGTCATACCGGCCTGGGCTACATAATCAGAGAGCTCCTCTATGTCTTTTTTCATGTAGTCCAGGGAGGTACGTCTCAGGTCGTTCACACCGGCATGTACAATGACCGAGTCATATTTGTACTTGCTGTGGAGTGACCTGATTGCTTGTGTTATGTGGCGGATTCTAGCTCCCGACAGGCAGCTTACTGTGACCCTCTCCTTGTTCAGTGTGGTGAGCAGGACGTCAGTGTGCCTGACTATGGAGTCACCTATTATAAGTGTGTCTGGCATGTTGTTTGGCCTTAAGGGCTGTGACTGTTTAGCACACTGACTTTGTGAACTATGTATTGCATTTGCTATGTCTTGAGGTGGTGGTTGCTTGGGTGTCTGCTTTGGAGGCCTCTGTTGTTTTGGTAGATTTTTAATCAGCGCCTCCGAGTATGTTTTTGTGTTTGGTTTGCAGTTGTGATAGTTCTATGTGAGACTGGGTTTGTGGTGTCCGTGGTTACCTTCTCCTCCTGACTGGTCTTGCCAGTACTGAATTGAGAGAGCTCAGCCTCCAGTTTGGCTATATAGTTGCATCTCTCACATATATTTGTATTTGTTGGGAGGAGGAGAGGGTTGTCTGTGTACATGAGGCAATTGTAACATTGCCTCAAGATTGCCAGATTCACCAGCTGAACAGGAGAGGACGCCAGCAACTGACCCTTCGACATGCTAGAAATAGTGAAAAAGATTGCTGTGTAACCGAGTCAGAAAGGACCTATAGGGAAATGGGTACTCAACAGAATTTAGGTGAATGAAGTACTTTTCGTTTGTTTAAGAGTGCTTTACCTGTATACAAAATGCTTTTGGAGCAAGTGCTGAGCTTTTCAGATAGAGTATAGGCTGTTTAGATTGCAAGTAGAACAGTTCTAAGGGAAAAATTGAAAAGCAGACTTGGCGGAGCCAGAAAAAGTTTAACCGGCACTGCGCTATGCGCACGACCGTGCAAAGGCGGATTTTAAGCAGTGAACTACAAAAGAGCTAGGAATGGTCCCAAACAACCAATTACTAACAGCTTCTTCTGCTGAGGTCACTTCCCCCAAGGATAGGTAGGCTGCTCAAGGCTCCCCACTCCCACTGGTGAGCAAAGAAACTTCCTTTTATCCAAGTAAGGTAATGGACAACACAGGAACTACACCACAGCCCAGAATACAGCAATGCCTGTATACTGGTCTAAACTAGTCGAGAAAGGTGGGAAAACAAGGATTTTTTTTTTTTTTTTTTTTTTTTTTTTTTTTTTTTTTTACAGAAAATGCAGAGACAGTGATAAATTAGTTACACAGGCTAGCACACTTTAGTGGGCAGCCTCCACAGTTCAATTAAACAAACAAGCAAACTTTCGACTAAATTCGACTAAATGTAACTTTGCAGAGCCAGTGATAAATTAGTTACACAGGCTAGCACACTTTAGTGGGCAGCCTCCACAGTTCAATTAAACAAACAAGCAAACTTTCGACTAAATTCGACTAAATGTAACTTTGCAGAGACAGTGATAAATTAGTTACACAGGCTAGCACACTTTGGTGGGCCCTCCACAGTTCAAGCAAACTTACTAAATTCGACTAAATGTAACTTTGCAGAGACAGTGATAAATTAGTTACACAGGCTAGCACACTTTAGTGGGCAGCCTCCACAGTTCAATTAAACAAACAAGCAAACTTTCGACTAAATTCGACTAAATGTAACTTTGCAGAGACAGTGATAAATTAGTTACACAGGCTAGCACACTTTAGTGGGCAGCCTCCACAGTTCAATTAAACAAACAAGCAAACTTTCGACTAAATTCGACTAAATGTAACTTTGCAGAGACAGTGATAAATTAGTTACACAGGCTAGCACACTTTAGTGGGCAGCCTCCACAGTTCAATTAAACAAACAAGCAAACTTTCGACTAAATTCGACTAAATGTAACTTTGCAGAGCCAGTGATAAATTAGTTACACAGGCTAGCACACTTTAGTGGGCAGCCTCCACAGTTCAATTAAACAAACAAGCAAACTTTCGACTAAATTCGACTAAATGTAACTTTGCAGAGCCAGTGATAAATTAGTTACACAGGCTAGCACACTTTAGTGGGCAGCCTCCACAGTTCAATTAAACAAACAAGCAAACTTTCGACTAAATTCGACTAAATGTAACTTTGCAGAGACAGTGATAAATTAGTTACACAGGCTAGCACACTTTAGTGGGCAGCCTCCACAGTTCAATTAAACAAACAAGCAAACTTTCGACTAAATTGACTAAATGTAACTTTGCAGAGACAGTGATAAATTAGTTACACAGGCTAGCACACTTTAGTGGGCAGCCTCCACAGTTCAATTAAACAAACAAGCAAACTTTCGACTAAATTCGACTAAATGTAACTAAGTGCAGTTATCAGTAAAAAATGAGGAAGAAAGAAGTACCTGGGAGCATATGGGGAAGAAAGAAGTACCTGGGAGCATATGTTCTCCAAGTTTATAAAAAGTTAGCAGACTTTAAAAATTCCCTACAGATTACTAAATGGGATACAGTGTCTGAATTGCCTACACACAGTAAGGCAATAAGTTTAATTCTGGTGGCTGCCAAAAAAGCAATTACTAGAAAATGGAAATCAAAATCCGAACCAACTACACTTAATGTAGTGATTACTACAACAAAACAAAATAACTGGGAAGTGGGATCTTCAGAAAAGGGCACAAGTTAATTTCATAGAAAAAAAAACTGAAATTGTAAGAACACATGCAGAAAAATGTTTTGGAAAAAGAATGAAGTTTAACAGAAGGTAGGAACTGAACAATTTATGTAATGTTGCTTTCACTATATACCAATATATGTTATGTATAATGTTTGTAACAGTGAACTTGTTAATATGGTTTGGTTTGATTACTTTTATGTAACTGTAACTTTGTTCATGTCACAAGTGATAAGTTAATATGAACTTATTTTCATGTAATGCTTAAATGGAATTCCTGGAGAGAGCAGTTTGCTGAGGAAGAATGCCCAGTATTAGGGCACAGTAAAGATAGTACTTCGGAAAGAGGAACACCAAGGATCACTACAATTTGAGATAGGCTGCAGCTACACACAAATATCTGCCAACACCATGGATTGGGGGGGGGGGGGCAGATGTGAAATCAAATGCCAGCATGAGGAATTCATTAGGACTGGCTTTGACCTAGACTTTTAGGAACCTCCATGTTTCATTGTGAACTTGGACATGTATGAGACATCCTTAAGTCCAAACAGCACACCTACCCTCCTACTGACAGGGCATGGCAGGTGGGACAACTGTACCACAAGCATTGCAAAGGTTTCTATGGGAATAAGCTGTGTTTAGACTTGATAATATCCAAAAGGTCTTTGTCTTTCTTAGTCACAAAAATCCAGGATAAAATTCTTAAACCTGCCCAGGAGGTCCTACCACACCAGAAGGACTTCAGAATCTGCACTCATTCCTACCCTTAATACTAACTTGTGATTGGATGAGAACATTTGGAAAGAGAAAGGATGCAGCCCCGGGACATATAGAAAGGGGGAAGAGACAGCTCTCTGGTATAATCTCCTTGACCAACTTGCCACTGTGTACCTTTTGCCTTGGTGGTACTTAACTGCTATTATGGCAGTCAGGACAGGAATAGAGAACAGCGATTTACTCAGGGATTAACATAAGACAGTGGCCACCATGGCCTCCTGGGCCCATGACCATGACAGAAGACGCACTGAGGAAAACAAAATTTGTGTACTTCGCATAACAGATCTGCAAGACTAGGTCCTATCCTCCACAACAGCAGGAATAAAGCAGCAGGTGTTAACAGCCTGAGAAAGACTACTCAGGATTAGCCTTAGCACCCTCCTTATTACCCAGCAAGTGCAGGTGGATCACAAAAATAAGGATTTACAGAAGAACTGTGCACCAGCTACACAGGAAAGACAGGTTACTGCATTATGGAGACTGAACTATGGTACAACTCAACTTAATCATATACACACCCAAAATACATACATTTTTAATATCTATAGGTTAACAAAAGAATCCATTTTCACAAATGCAGACTGGAGTCCCAAGGGGATCATCCCAGGAACTTCTAAGATAGCGCCATACCGATGGCAGCTTAATTTCAGCTCTCCCAGTGTGAAAACAGAAAGTGAGACCAGTGAAATTGCCAACTTGGGTAAAATTCAGTTATTGGCTCATACATACGTTACCTGGATATCACAAAGACGTTTTGAGGGTTCCCTATTAGCTGACTGAAGATGCATTCTTTCGAATGCGTCTTGATCGAACTTTATAGCACGAAACAAAATACTGAAGCAGCATATAAGCAAATTCTTTCCCTGGGAAAGAAATCGCTTGGCCGCCTTGGGTATGTTGCCTTCTTCGTTACTGTAGTGCAGTCTCCAAGTTGATATATTTAAGTAGGGGGAGTGTGAGGGGCAAAGCCACCCACATTAGAAACAGTTTGTGGTGTGTGTGTTTCTTGGAACAGCGATTTTTTTTCCCCAGGGGGGATCGCTGTTATGAGTGTTTGAGATTGTAAGCTTTCGCTTACATAGAAAAGTGAACGCTGGTTCATCGACTCTAAGTGTTCAGTGATTCAATATAGACCCGTTTTGAGACCCCAAAAGAAGGTTCAGTCAGAAATAGTAAACAAAACACTGGGTGAGAAGTATTTTGCAGATGTACAGCAATATCAGTTCATGCTTTAGCTTTGTTTCGTTTCAAGAGATGGCTTCCAATAATTTATAGAAAAACTATCAGATGTACTCACAGGTGATTACAATAAATGAAACACTGAAGGAATATAACAAACACAACACAAGGCTGGAAAATACAAGGAGCTCTAATTACCTACTCAGATAAAGTGATATAAAGGTACAAAATAGAGTTTGAAATGATGAAAAGACTGGCCGAGTATAAAACTTTTCAAGAAGAACCGTTTCAAAATGTTTTTGAGTTAGAAGAGAGGGCGTGCAAAGGAAACCAAAGATTTTCTGCTGTAGCAGAGAAACTAGAAGGAAAAGACTAATTTCATAAATGCACAAAAATGCAACTGGCTTGGTGTTCCACAGCACAACTTGACTGAAAGGAACATCAAGCATATGCTCCAGATCCAGCCATGAGGAAGCAGTCCAGCTGAGACCCACATTAGTAAAGATGAAATCATACCAGCAGAAAGAATTGATCCTGGCAAAACCGTGGCAGAAGGGGAATAGCATTAAACACAGAAGATAGAGTGCTGGTGGAAAATAATTACTCCCTGTAGACTAGGCAGAAGGGAAACAAAGTTATCCTGGCAATTAAGGAATGGCGAGAGGCAGGTGCAGAATTCAAGCTACTGTATCCAGCTGCCTTCAGAGTACCTTTTTTTCCTGGAGGATCAAAGACATTTTTGATACAGAACAGTCCAAGGCTGAAAATGTTTACCCAACAAAAAGTGAACCATCAAGCAGAAGGGGACACTGCTCATTATTCTGATGAAGTTCAGAGAGACCTTGCCAGTGAAACCCTTCCCAATTTTCCAAGTGAAAATGCGTCAGACATGGAAATACAGGAGTTACCTACAAGAATCTGGTGTTGGGAAGATTATCAGGTAGACAACCAACACTGGAATTAATAAATACATGGAAGTTCTATAAAGTATCAATCACATCTGTGAAATATGGCTTTGCAAGGAAAAGTGATGGAGAAAAAGGCTGGACTTTGTTAAACTTGCGGGTGGACTGTAATATCAACACGGGGTATGTGCTTCAATGTTCAGAAGGACACTAAAGGGAAAGTAGTAACTGCAAGTAAAAGTTTTGTTAGAAATGTTTTATACAAACATCACAAACTGCTCATTATATATGCAAAGTGGTTTTGTACAGTAAACAGTCAGTGGTATTTTAAATGTGGGAGTCAGTCAAGTACTTCAGTTGTGAGCACTATAGGCTCTACAGTACAAGAGAAGAAAGGCTGACTAGAATCAAGTCTAAATTAATATAATGCTGTGATCT
>NC_056725.1:1805694020-1805914020 GCF_019279795.1 Protopterus annectens | reverse complement strand
ATTTGCAGGTTACCTATGTCTAAGTTCCATGATGATACATTCCATGGTCTTGCAGACCAGACTAATCAGGCTGATGAGTCAGTAGTTCACCGGGTCCGCGGTGGATCCCTCCCCTTGTGGAGTGGGATCACCGCAGATGTGCACCATTCAATAGGCACAAAACCTGTAGTGAGGCTATGACTAAACATGGTACTTAGGTGAGGTGCCAGTTCACTTTGTAGTTCGTGCAGAACACAGCCTGGGACATTGTCAGGTCCCATGGATACTGTATTTGTGGTTTTGACGAGTGCGTTTTTCACCTATGTGGTCGTGATTACAGGGACTTGGCATATATCTGGTATAGAGACAGGCCTTTTTGGGGGTGAAATTTGCAATGAACCCATCTGCCAGGATGTTGGCAATATCTGCTGGTTCTGTATGTTTAGTGCCATCGTGCTGTAGCTCAGAGCAGATCAGAGTGTTGCCACAGAGATTCTTGACATATAGTTATAGAATGCCTTGTGGTTGTCTTTAGAATCCGTGGTGATTTTGTTTTCGTAACTAGCTTTGGAGGATTTTAAGAGAGATCTCGGCTTCTTACGGAGGCTGACAAAGGGAGTTTTTCCAATCTTGAGATTTTACTCCAAGTTTCTTCCTTCTGCTGTAGAGCTGGTTAATGGCAGGGGACCACCAGATTTTTTTTTTTTTTTTTTTTTTGAGGATAGCTTCTTGGTTCTATTTGGGATGGCAAGGTCCATGCACTCGTGTACGTGTTCATACAGTGCACTGATGTAGGATTCGGCGGTTGTACAACTACTGACTGACTGCATGGGTGTGGTGAAGTTAGCCATTTCTGTCTTAAGAAGCATGAAGTTGGCTTTGGAGAAGTTTTTTTATGGTGGTTTCCATAACAGGGGGTGGGGCAGGATGTGGATGTCTGACCTCTGGTGTGGAGCACCAATCTCCCATGCTGGTAATGACCAGATCTAGGATATTGCTGCCCCTGGTAGGGGTCTGGATCAGTTGATCCAAGGCATTGGAATTTATGAATTCCAAAAAACGCTGTGCCAATATGTGGGTGCATGAGTACTTTTCCCAGTTAATGGCGGGGTAGGTGAAGTCTCCCAATATGAGGGTGTTGGGTGGTACCTTAATATTTTCCAGTATGTTAAGAAAAGTGGAGTGGGAGTCTTCGGGCATGGTGGGGGATCTGTAGCAAGCTACAATTTGGATTGTAGTCTTGCCCAGTGTTAGCTGCACCTGAAGAATTTCGGATGCATTATGTTGGGCAATTAGCCTGGAGATGTGGACATCCTTGGTGAATATCGACACCTCCACCTCTGGTGTTTCGGTCCAGGTTATATGGCCGATGGGTGTGGTATGAATTGCAGCCTGGTATTGCAGGGGTGCTCTCTGGAGCCTTGAACCTGGTCTCTGTCACTGCACAGATGTCGATGTTCTCCATTTTAGGGAGTGCCTCGAGTGAATGCATTTTGAGGTTTAGACTTCCAGCACAGAGTAGCATTATCCTCAGATTTTGTTTGCTTGTACCAGTTACAGTGATAATTTTGTCATTTGAACTTTGCCTAAAAAGGCACTATGGAGGTGGCAAGTGCTTTAGCCAGTATCCGGAAACCCAGGGGCGACAGGTGCAGTCCATCTCTGACAAAGCATCATGGCTCGTCAATCATGTCAGTCCAAGCTAACAGATACTTGATCCCCTTAGAATGACACCAGAAGTTTAGCCAACTGTTGAAGTCTATCACTTTGTCCTTGTATTGAGATATCATTATGGGTGATGGCAGGATGCTACTCAGGGCTAGGGTCATACCTGCCTGGGCTACAAGATCCGAGAGCTACTCATGTCTCTCTTCATGTAGTCCAAGAAGGTACGCCTCGGGTCATTCACTCAAACATGAACAATGATGGAGTCATATTTGTACTTGTTGTGCAGTGACCCAAGGGCATGTGTTATGTGGCAGATCCTGGCACCCGACAGGCAGTTTACTGTAATTTTCTCCTTGTTTAGCCTGGTGAGTGGGACATCAGTTTGCTTGTGGTGTGCTGGCTACGTTGTTTTGCCTTAGAGGCTGAGGTTGAGTGCCACACTGGTTTTGTGAGTTGTGCGTTACTTGGGTTGTGTTGGGCGGTGTTGGTTGTTTGCGTTTCAGCTCTGGAGGTAGGTTTGAAGGATTATAGGTTGTGTGGTGTGGTGCAAGTGTTTACCTTCTCCTCCTGACTGACTAGTCCAGTCTTGGCTTCCAATTTGGCAATATAAGTGCACCCCCCACAGGTTGTAGTGGTAGGAGGAGAGAGTTGTCTGTGTACAGAAGGCAATCAGGATACCCAGACTCACCAGGTGGACAGGAAAAAACATCAGGAGCTGACCCTTGGACATGCCTGGATGGGTACTTTAAGTACTAACCGTGTTTTCTTACTTTGTAAGAAGAGTTGAGTGCTGTAGCAATTTATGGCTTATCTAGTGCTTACATCGGTTTCTTAGCAAGTGCTGAGCTACAAGGAACAGGTCCGAGTGCTTAAAAACAGAACTGGCTACCTCTAAGGGAAAACTTGAAGAGCAGACTTCCTGGAGCCAGTAATAGTTTAACCCAAGTTAAACGGCGCTGGGCAAACATGGGTTTTTAAACAGAAAGATGAAAGGAATAGAAATAGCCCAAAAATAGCCAATAAAACTATAGATTCTTAGCTGTAACCACTCCTCCAGCGACAGACAGGCTGCTCAAAGCTCACCACTCTCACTGATGAACACAGGAGCTTCCTTCCATCTTAGCTCACCACTCTCACTGATGAACAGAGGAGCTTCCTTCCATCTTAGTAAGGTCTGGGCAACACAGAAACTACAAAACAGCCCAGAATTCAACAAAATCTGAAAACCGGACTCTACTTGTAATAGAAAGGTAGGAAACTAGTAGAGATTTTTTTTTTTTGAAAATTAAAACAGCTACAGTAATACAAACACTTTCAAGGCAGAAAAAATGGCTATTGCACTGGAGTGTGTAGCCCACAACAGTTAAACAATTGAAAAACACTTAAAAACAATCAGTTCAGTGCAAACAGTAACAGAATTCAAAAAAACAGTTCAAATAAGTTGCAAATTTATTAAAAACACTCGGAATAGTGCGGTTAGTGAAAATAAGCACTAAAAAGCAAAACAGGGGTACTTAATCCACTCAAAGTCTTTTACCTCTCTCTGCTGCTGTAGAACTCTGCAGGACACCCAGGCAGGATCTTGCTGAGGTAATACAAGCGCAAAAAACACACAAACATGGGTTTTTAAACAAAGATGAAAGGGATAGAAACAGCCCAAAATGACCAATAAAACTACAGATTCTGAGCTGGATAAATTTGTTGGATGATCTAAGGGTTCTACAGGTTGAGTTGGGTTGTAACAGGTTTGAGAGAGCAGGGCAGTTACAGGGGTTGTGAATGACTACGAACAAACATAAGCTAGTTTCGTGATAAGAGATTGGGCAGTTCTAGCCATTTGAGCTGTTGAACAGAGCATGTTTTATAGGGTTTACTGGCTACAAACTGCGCTATCTTGTTGTAGCATGACTAAGTTATTAAAGGTCAGTCTTACGAAGGTTGGTGAAGATAGTAGAGCAGTAAAGGAGTGAAGATAGCAAGAGCGATCTAGCTGTGGCTAGCTTGGCTTCATATGCGAGGTAAGGTTTGGTTCTGTAGGGGGTACCAAGTTTGACGTGGACTTTAAAATTTGATAAACATCTCTATATAATAAATCAGTAGTCCGTCATCTATTTTGACACCCGATTATTAGGTAGATGTGTTTATCAAATTTTAGTCGGTCATCTATTGTGACACCTAAAAAATTAGTTTGGTCAGTAGGTTCTATTTTAGTACCATTAGAGAAGTGAATAGTGATAAACTTGGTTGAAAAAAAGTTGTTGGAAAAAGTGACAAAAATCAGTATTAGGAACTTGCACAGAATTTACATATCATTATATCCCAAGGTACAATAACTGGGCTAGACTGGACATGTGCATTGAAAGCTTCAATACACATCCAATAATTACATCAGATAAAGCACTGATAAAAACTAAGACAAAGATGCAGAGTCAGTGAAGTAAAGAGAGAGACACTGGCATTTTCCCTCCTACCTGTTTAAAAGAGGAATTTATGTAATGGGTAGTGCAGGTTATTCAATAATTACAGAAGATGGAAATTTCTTCAGGGGGATGGAAAATGAGTGGGACAAAATGAAAATGGAATTTAAAAATAAAAAGAGAAAGAGATGCACTTTAGTAATATGAATTACATCCAGTAAATGACGTACTGTAGAATAAGGGGAATCTCACAAAACAAGAAGAGGAGCAGCTGCAGAGTGCTAAAGCGAAAATAAGGGTGGGTGGGGGGGGGTACTTCGAGAGCACAAAAACCTTTAGGACAATGACTTAAACAACAGAAGTAAACTTAGCAACTAAATTTTACTACAGGAGGGGAGATAAAACAGTGAAGTATAACCAATCTGCAGGAAGACTCCAAGAACAGATGGTACACGCCTATGGACGTTTGGAGAGATTAAAGTGAAAGATCTGGAAGAGTTTAATAGTATTTTTAAAGGAGAGGAAGCGCCAGAACCTTGGATGACAACTGTAGTGGCTGTATTAACCAGAGAGGGTAAAGACGCATCAGACCCAGCTTCATTAGACTCATAACTTTAACCCATAATTATAAAGCGTTTTAGCTAGTACAGACTAAGAATAGCAAAGGTGCTGCCAAAATTGATAGATACAGATCAATGTGGTTTTGTGCAGGGGAGACAAAAATTTGACATTAACAGAACAATGATGACCTAGAGGGAAGCAGAATGTAAGAAGGTGCCATTGTTGTTCGTGGATCTTGATGTTCAGCAAGAATTCAACAGAATAAACTGGAATTTTATTTGTAGGGCAATGAAAGCATTTGCATTCCCGGATACAATAAGATTAATTGGGAAAGCATATGAAAGACTGGAGGCAAGAATTAAAGTGGGAAGGTTCCTCTCCCATACATTGAGTTTGAACAGAAGAACCAGGCAGAGGAGTCTTTTTTCACCTTTATTTGACTTGTATTTAGAACCACCGGCAAAGGAAATGAGGGACTCGGAAATTCAAGGAAATAACTGGTACATTAAATCAAGAAAAATTGTCTATTTGCCAATGATATTTTGTACCTGAAAAGTCCATAAAAGTACATCTAGGTGTTGTGAAACATTTTGAGACAGTTTCAAGTCTTTCCTGAAACATTAATGAAGATGAAACAAAAGGCTACAACTGTAAACTATGTACCCACATTTATATGGGTGCACCAGCAGACTTCAAAGCTTTTGATTAACACACAAGGAGTGCTTAAAAAAGGGTAGAAAAAGAGGGAAGAGCAGGGCAATTAGGTGAGAAATAAATTGACTAGTAGAGAAAAAACTGAAAGGTATCAGTCCTAGAACCAGTGTTCTTCAGTGTGCTAGATGAAGACACATCACAGACACTGGACAGACTACGTCTTAACCAAAACAAAAATATATGCAACAGTGAAAGACTACCCATAGGAGGAAGGCCAAAAGGAAAAATACCTCCGAAAGGCAGGATATACATGTAAAAAGGGTGGTTATCAAGGTTCATCTCAAACAAATACAAACATATGGCACTTAACTTCACACCAGTTATTGCAGCCTATCAGAAAAGAAAAATGGAAGGATTGTAAACCAGCAAGCAAAGGAAATGGGGCTGCTGACCAAGTTCTGGATGCACCCAGACAGGAAATAGCCTACTGAAAGAATGGAAAAGGCTAATAGAAGGGGTACGAGACCAAGGGAAAAGATACAAACACTAGACAATATTAGGAGTTGAGGGATTAGATTTAAGATCATGTCATGGTGATCTGAATGACTGAAGCCAAACAGATACGTCACAGTGGGCGCACACCAAAGACTACAAGGAACAACTACACCATGAACTTCAAAACATTATTTCTTCAAAGAAAGTTCAATGAAGAGGAAATCCACTGAGGTATTCAAAAAGGCATGGAACAAGCCAAGAAAAGAGAGGTAACTGGAATGGAGGCAAGTAAAAAAAAAAAAAAAAAAAAAAAAAGTGGCCAAGGGAAGACAGCCCCCAAGCTGAATCTGAATTACATTTATGCAATGAAACGGAAGTCATGATTCCCAATAAGACTAAGACAGACTGCATATAGGTTCATAGGTGTGTACTAGGCTAATGACCCTTGAGCCTTTACAAGCCTAGCCTACAGGATTACCCTGGCATCGGGCCACTCGACCTTAGTTCCCAGTGCCTCTGTCAAGCAGAGCCACTGGAGTGATCCCTGGGGTGAATTTTCTATTTCCCATCCACTCATCTAAATTTCTCTTGAAGAGGCCCAGTGAGGTGCTCTGCTTAAGCAATAACAGATGAGTGGGTGTGGGTATCCTGAAGACTTACCCACAGTTGGCATGGTTTGATCATGAGCACTTCAACTACATTTTTTTCTATTGGTATATGCTCAGTTTACAACAGGTATGCTCGTTGGGCAGACCAATCAGCATGCACATTTTTGAATACTAATGAGTTATCACTGTAGCATAGCTAATTGGATTTTGTAACAGAAAGCCACCCCCAAGCCTGAACTAGATACCAAAAAAGTACTTTGGTGTCTGTATACAGAAAAGCATATGCCAAGTACAGAAACATATCGAACCTCAAACAGAAACACACACTTGGAAGTGGTCACAACTGGCTTAGTACAAACCCTGCCCCATGGTGCAGGAGGATGAAGCCCCAACTACAATCCAGATTAACCATGCACAATTAGCTCTACACGTGTTTGAAGGACCGTGTAGGGAAGGTTAAGATTGAGCCATCAACACCAGCTCACTCATCCTTGAGGAGAGGGAGATTAATACTAGATTCACTGAGGAGAGGGAGATTAATACTAGATTCACTGCACTGGTGACACCTAGTAATGGCTGGGTGTTTATAACTGCCTACAGTGGCATGCCGCCTTAGACTGCATCAGAAAGGGATTTCTCTATTAAGTCCGGAAATAAGTGCATGCGCAGGAGCACACCATTTCCTCCACCGATCAGGCAGCCACTGAAGTCCTCAAACAGCCTAGAGGTATAGCTTGCTTTAAACAGCCAGCTAGCTAAACTACTTTCTACCACCAAACTCTCACCACTGGAGAAAAGATAGCTAAATAGGGCTTCCCCGGCAGAAAAAAATTGGCCAAAGGGTTTTAGGGATGAACAGGGACACCAACCTCTAAACTCTGCAGAACAAACGTTTTTAAACCATTGCACTAGCACTACCAAACAGCAAGAGATTCTCCAGTTTAAATATCAACTAGGATGCCTTCTGCAGTCTGTAGATCCTAGGTGTGTCAGCATCAGCTCTTTCTAGGTGTTCCGGCTTCCTCTGGAAGGCGTGCAGTAAGCTGACTGGCACGCGTCAAACTGGCCATGGTGTGTGAGTAGTAAGTGAATGAGTGTGTATTCTGTAACAGACCAGTGGTGTGTCGTGTCCAGAACAAACTTCAAAGTTCTGTACCCATTGACAGTTATGACATCAACAACTCTGTAAACCATAAACAGCTTACTGGAAAGAAGAGAGGCAGTTCACCAAGGTATGTCTTTGCACAGTAATAACACAAAATATCAACTACAAATGTCTGAATGACACTGATACGAATCTCTTGACACAGTATCCATCTTACTAGATACACCGACTACAGAACAAGATTAGTTGATATTTATTATTAACCTACAATCACAGACATATACGTACCAAAAAGCTAAACCACATGCTCATTGTGAACATAAACTAACAGCAAAAGATTCCAAATGTTTAACTTTTTGGATAAATGTTTATACCAAACACAGTTACGCTACACAAATTCTAATCTGCTAAATGTATCTGCATTTAAAAAGTGGGAGGAGAAAGAGGCGCACTTCCAACCTTGATCCTACAGATTAATCTCAAGATACCAGTGATGATCTATAATAGCAGCATGCCAATTAAGATGACAAATTTTGTTAAGGCATACAAAGACATCTCATGAAAAAGAACTCTCCCCATCAGTCATAGATGCATTTAGGAACCAGCAAAACTTGCAGCCACTGGGGAGCCCCCAAACGCAACTGTTATCATACGCTGGCATTTTGTTACATGTTTGTCAAACCAAGAAAAGCTAATACAGCAATCCTGTGTACTTAATAAATCAGGTGGGCAATAAAAGACTTAGAATGATGAATACCAAGGAGTGGCACCATTTCTACTCCTTTAAAATTCAAAGATACACCTGGCTGTAGTAACAGTGTTTTGCCAAGTTACAGGCTTCATAATTTCATTAAAATCTTTTGATAAAGACAGTACCCTTGACTTAGTTAAATCCTACTAGTGGGCAGTCTTCACTAAAACTAGCATCACAGTTGTTTTTACTCACCCGAGATACTTCTGCTGTTAGAAACTCCCTATTCATCTTTGACACTGTGGGGCCCCACAAAAGCAGCTGCTGGTTGAGTTAAAAATGATAAAAATGGGATAGTCTGTGCTTGGATAATGTGCTTCATCCTAAACAGGACTGCGATATGACCTTGTTAGTATAAAACCAGTAATCAGTAAATGAACATGAGTGAGAAAAGCCTTACAAGATCAGAAGATCGACTGATCTCAGTGCTTACCAGGGATTTCAAGAACAGCAGCTGCTACTGATCTTCAGGGGATGTTCAGGAAGTGTTAAAAAACACCGGCAGGACACCAAATACCAAAATTCTCAACCTATTTGCTCAAGAATTCTGGACAAAGTCAAAAATAGCAGAATAAAGGTTCAGTATCAAGAACACATTTTACATATTGCTCCAATTCACTTAAAGTTAATTTCACTTTTTGCACTGGCATGAATTTTTGGACAGCAAGTATGGAACAGTAATGCCTAGCATTATTAACAGTCTGTAATCCTGAATTATTTACAAGCAAAACAAATTTTTTTTATGATGGATAGGGCAAAAATAGGCAAAATCAGGGACAAGGACAGGTGTATATTACTCCTGACAACTGCTAAACAATCACTGATCTGGTATGGTGGTATTAGTGTCACACAATGTATTGGCATTTGCTGAAATCAGTGGACAACTAGTATTATTACAGCTTAAGTTTGGGGGGGGGGCTATAGTATAAGTGTAGCAATCTTGCAATACTTTCTTATCCTATCACAGATATAATTACCACTGGCATTAGGCTTGTGTGCGGCTTTCACTTAAATGATAGGTGGCAATCTTTAGAGGTTTGGCAAGAGGAGTAGGTGTGTGAAAGCAACTGCTCATTGCTAAAGTGGTACAGGGAGCAGCACTGCCATTTCACATGCTTTGCTCTGGTTGAGGTCTTGACTGTGGCTTTTTATAGGTAGAGTCTACATACCCTCCTCCCTAGCTTTGTGTGTGTCGATCTGTGCACTGTGGTTTCCTCCTGCACCTTAAAGACATGCAGTAGGTAAACTAACATTCCTTCCAGATTCCCCGATGGTGAGCATGCGGTGTGTGTGTGTACACGTATATAATAAACATATCACTGATTTGTATCTGCACACACATTAATACTAGGCACTTGCATAACTGCATTTTTTCCACTACCCAGAAGAGTTACAAGTATCACCTTTTAAAAATAAGGTACAACACACACCACAGAACATTCAAACCTTTAGAGCTTCTAGGGGTCTAGTGGTCCTACACCCCAAACAGTACAAGTGGAATTTGACATGGACTTAGTGGTGACCTCTGACCTCAGCTACGCCCATACTAAAACTACCTCTGCTCAGAGGTCTGTACAGATGTTTGCTGTAGCTTGTGTGTTGAGGCTAAGAAGGTGTGGTCATTACTTTTTTAAATTTTCCTACAAAGAAACTTCAGAAATGTGCACAGGAGGTTATTATAGTTTGTGCTGGGGTTGAGTTCATTCCAATTAAACATAAGACTT
The DNA here is from genome assembly GCF_019279795.1 of Protopterus annectens. Lineage (NCBI taxonomy): Eukaryota > Metazoa > Chordata > Ceratodontiformes > Protopteridae > Protopterus > Protopterus annectens. The sequence continues at coordinate 1,805,904,058 of NC_056725.1, read as the reverse complement.
GTATACAGACTGTTACCTTTAGGCATAGGGGTGAGGAGTGCCAGGGCATGGTATGTATATGTATGACAGACACCTGAAATACATAACTGTAGTCATTTGAACATCTGCTTCCATCCCAGTCTAACACCAGAAGGATGCACAGACCGTGACTATTCCTTGTTAGTTCACTGCGAGCCAATACTTTGCCATCCTTGAATGTTTAGCCTTAGGCACAACTTGCATTTTCTTTGAAAGAAAATAAATATTTAGACTGAAATTATTTTCTTACTCATGATTTTTGCTCAGGCCATCACTGGATCAAAAGGTTGGGAAAATGCTCTAAAATGCTCCTCAGAGCATCTGAACTGTTTGGCTTCTGTGTCACTTGTGGCCCCCAGACCCCTCCACCCATTTAACTGGTTTAACTTTCTACAGGGTTATTAATGTGCTGTCTTGGCCAGGTAAGGATGCAAGAAAATGTAAAGTTGAAGAGCAATACTGATTTTTTTCCCCCTTGATCACAATTTTCATTCAAGCCATTATTGGAAAAAAGGTTATAGAAAAGACTTCAAATGCATTTTAGAACTATAGAAGACTAACCAGTCTTACTTGCAAGGCCAGAGAGAGAGAGAATAATCATTGACCTGATCAATAACATAGGAAGTCTGCAAGCATCTGGAACAGACCCAATTTGGGTTTGTCAGAGGGAGGTCTTGCCTGCACAATCTGGTGGACTTGGGCCATGGATGAGGGTAAAAAACAGTACACTCCGCTTATATAGACCTGGCCAAGGCTTTCAACAACAAAAAAACCCTACCCGGAGACCATACATAAACTTACTAATTTAGACATAAATCCCTACACCATGAGATGAATAGCAAACTGGCTAACTGAAAGGACACACGTCTGGATAATCAAATCCTCTTCCGATAAGAAAACTGTTGCTAATGGTGTCTCACAGGGCTCAGTGTTGAGACCCCTCCTGTTTGGTATACACTTCTCTGAACAGAAGGCCAATATTAGAAGCCTCTAGCTCACCCAAATTCACTGACAGCTGTAAAGTGGGAGCAGTTACTGAATCCTCAAATGATGCCGACATCCTGCAAACAGGCCTAAAAATGACAAACGTCTGGTGCCAAAACCATGGTCTGAGACTAAATGCTGAAGAATGCATAATCATACCCTTTAGTAAATCAGAAATCACTGCAAATTATAACATTAATAGCACACCCCTAAAAGTACACCCAGTGGTGAGGGACCTAGGAACACAGATAGATGTGAACCTAAACTTTGACTAGCAGTTAGTAACGGTAATTGGTAAATCCATACATGTAGCTCAACTTATAAGTAAAAGCATTGCATCAAGATCAAAGGACGTCATACTGCCAATGTAGTCGGCCCTTATCAGGCCCATAATAGAGTACAATGCTCCTGTGTGTACCTAACCAGGCATTTAAACCAACTGGAGCAGCCCCAAAGGTTTTTCCCTTAAAAAAAAATAAAAATAAAAATACAAAAGTATAAGACACATGTCTTATGCAGACTGACTAAAGGCCCTATTTCTTTACTCCATCTCACATCTTTTATTAAGTGGTGACTTAAGCCTTACCTACAAAGCATTCACTGATCCAGCCCTTTTGAAAATGTTGCATACTTCCAAGAAAAATTAAACTAGGATTACGCATTCCATGGACCTCAACCTTATTTGTGCCTAACAGAACTTTCTGGTGAGAGATTCGTATTCTAATGGCTCCTCATCTAAGGAATAAACTTCCCATCTTCATGAAAAAGGAATAAACGTCCCATCTTCGTGAAAAAAAGCACATCCCTCACCCTCTTCAAAAAGAATTCGGATAAATGCACAGGGAACCATAAACTCACTCCAAGGGTACCACCCATGTCCCTTATGGGCAGAGGCAGTCCATAAAATGACCCAAAGGCTCCAACACCCAGAGACCCGCTAACCCGATACTACCCAAATCTGGGGAATTAAGATATAATATTGTCATATCCTGGGTATTATTGGCTAGGTTTCTAGGGGCTCTTATGCAGTTTGCCTAGTAATCACCTATGAACCTACAAAAATTCCACAGAGCAAGGAAAGAAAACTGGAGAACGTGTGTGTGGTGGGGGGTAAAAAGAGTAGGCAGTGGAGTGGCACCATGAACTCTGTCTATGGCACCATTTCCCCTATGGCCAGCCAAACAGAGTTACTGTAACGTATCATTACTGGAAATAAAATGTCAGTCACTGTCAATGCCCATCTGTGAAGTGGTCCAAAATAATGGTTGGACACAGGCTTGTCAAACTGAGAACATTGTAGCTACAGTTTATCTTTAGGTACTACCCGTAAAACTCTGCAGCATAAACTAAAATGTTGATTAGGAGGGTTGGCAAAGATAGGGTGATTCTTAGACTTTAAGTGTCCGGGGTCCCCTCCTTAACCTTGCTGGGGGCCCCCGAAATGCTAACACCAACCCTGCAGTTAATGAACGTCTAGTAGGTAAAATCCGAAAACACCACAACAAAACACTAATCATGAGACACAACTCTCCTAAATAGTGTGCCACTCAACCAAAGCCCCCAAGGCAAAACAGCATGCCCAACACACTAGTCATAAGTGAGCCAATAGTGAGGCACACTGATGTCCCACTCACTAGGTTGAATAAGGCGAAAGTAACAGCTGCCAGGATCCGCCACATAATGCGCACCCTCGGGTCCCTCAACAACAGGTACAAATATGACTGTCATTGTACATGTGGGTGTGAATGACCTGAGACGCATCTCCCTGGACTACATGAAGAGAGACATGGAGGAGCTCTCAGATTATGTAGCCCAGGAGGGTATGACCCTAGCCCTGAGCAGCATCTTGCCATCACTCAGAATGATACCACATTACAAGCAGAAAATGATGGATTTCAACAATTCACTAAGTTTCCGGCGTCATTCTAAAGGGATCCATATCTGTCTGCCTGGGATGACATGACTGACAGACCTCGATGCTTTGCCAGAGATGGACTGCATCTGTCACCCCTAGGCTACCAGATACTGGCCAAGGCTCTTGCCACCCCTAGAGTGCCTTTTTTAGGTGGTGTTCCAGCTACAAACAAATGCAATCTGAGGGTCAGGCTGCTCAACGCTAGAAGTCAAATCTCAAAATGCACTCTCTCAAAGCACTCCTTAAAATAGAAAACAAACATTAGTGCTGTAACAGAGCCCTGGTTCAAGGCTGCAGAAAGCCCACCTGCATTACCAGGCTATAACTTATTCCACACCTTTCGGCCCCAGAACTTGGACTGAAGCGCCAAAGGCAGTGGCGTTTCCATATTCATAAAGGATGTGCACACCTCCAGACTGGTAGGCCAACATAATGCATCACAGATACTTCAGGTGCAGCTAACATTGGGTAAGGCAGCCTGCTACAAGTCCCCAACCATGTTCCAAGACTCGCACTACATGTTCCTAAGCACCCTGGAGAATATTAGTTTCCAACCTAACACTCTCATACTGGGCGACTTCAACTACTCTTCCATTAACTGGGAAAACTACTCATGTACCAATAAACTTGCACAACGTTTCCTGAAATTCATTAATTCCAATGCCCTGGACCAGCTAATTCTTACCCCCATTAGAAGTAGCAACATCCTTGAGCTGGTCATTACCAAGATGGGCGACTGCTGCTCTACACGAATAGTCAACTCCTCCCTGGTTAGATCCAAACACAAACTAATCACCTTGGAAATCCACATCCCTCCCACCCCCGCAAAGGTAACCACCATGAAAAACTTCTCCAAAGCTAACTTTGGGCTCCTAAAAACACAGGCGGCTAACTTCACGACACCCATGCAAATGGACAACAGTTGCATGACCTCCGAATCATACACCAATGCACTATATGAACACGTACACAAATGCAAGGATCTCGCCATACCCAATAGAACAAAGACACTCTCCTCCAAAAAAGGAAGCCAATCTGTTGATCCTCTGACATGAACAAACACTACAAAAGGAGAAAACTGAAGTGGAATAAGGTGAAGTCCATGAATGGAAAAACTCCCTTATCAGCCTCAACAAAAACTAGAGATCCCTCATCAAATCCTCCAAAGCTAGCTATGAAAACAGAATTGCAGCAGACGGTAAAAACAAGACCTTCTATAGTTATGCAAAGAATCTCCACAGCAATACCCAGATTTCCTCTGAGCTACTGCACAATGGTGCCTCCTATACTGAGCCAAGAGATATTGCCAATATACTGGCAGACAGATTCAGTGCCAACTTTACCCCCCCCCCCCCAAAGGGCTAATCACAATACGATTGCCAGGCATCTAGTATTACTGCTGCACAGGTTAAAACAGCACTGTCCAAGGCCAAGAATACAGCTTCTATGGGACTTGACAATATCCCTGGCTGTATTCTACATGAACTACAGAGCGAACTGGCACCTCACCTGTGTGCCCTGTTCAATCACAGCCTCACCTCAGGCTTTGTCCCTACCCAATGGCACATTGCTACAGTCATCCCTCTCCACAAAGGCAGACCTACTACAGACCCTGGATAACATCACCCCATTTAGCCTGATATGCAAAGCAATGGAACACATTATCATGAACCTAATAAACAAAGATATAAGGAATCTCCAAACTCTGGATCCCACACAGTTTGGTTTTGTGAAGGGTAGATCATGCCTGCTCAACTTGGTCGACTTCTATGAATCGGTCACCAGAGCCGTGGATGAAGGCAAGGTGGTTTATACAGCCTACCTTGATCTGGCAAAGGCCTCCGATACCATCCCCACTCACAAATCATAAAAAAACTCACCAAGCTAGACATCAACCCCTGTATCACTAAGTGGGTCGCAAAAGGGCTCACAGATAGAACCCACAGTGTGAAAGTAGCTGACTCCAAGTCAGACTGCCGACCAATCAGGAGTTGAGTCCCACAGGGTTCAGTCCTGGGTCCTCTCCTGTTTGGTATCTACTTCTCTGAAGTCCGGGCCAACACAAAGGGACTCTGGCTAACAAAGTTCACAGACGATTGCAAGTTGGGAGCCGCTATTAACTCCCCAAGTGATGTTGACATCCTACAGAAAGGCCTCACTGAGACCAATGACTGGTGTCAGAACCATGGCCTTAAGCTCAGTACCAAAAAATACGTCTTTATCCCCTTTTGGAAAAACCCAGATCCCATGAATTATCACATCAATGGCAGTCCACCTGAACACAGAATGTGTTAGAGATCTGGGAACACAGGTTGACAGCAACCGCTCTTTTGACCACCACATTGGCACTGTGGTCAGAAAGTCCTATGTGGCACATCTCATTGCTAAGGGTTTTGCATCCAGTAAAAAAAAAAAAAAAAAAAAAGGAGGTCATTATCTCCCTTTACTCTTCCCTCGTTAGGCCAATCATAGAGTACAATGCCCCATTTGGCATGTACCTTACTAGACACCTGCAACAACTGGAAAGACTGCACAAGTACCTCACAAAGTGGATGCTAGGCCTTAAACATTTGTCCTATATGGACAGACTCAAAAACCTCCAACTATTTTCTCTCTCTCATCGTCGACTTGGAGGCGATCTCTGCTTGACTTACAAAGCCAGGTCTGACCCAGCTCTGTTAGAAATGCTACATCTAAAGAAACCCTAATCCCTCCACACCACACGCTCCAGAAACCTCCTCATTACCATAATCAACAGAACGTGCTGGAGGGACAGGTTCATAACCCAGTGACTGCCCATGCTATGGAATAAACTTCACATACATGTCAAGCAGAGCACCTCACTGGCCCTCTTCAAGAGGAATCTTGATGAGTGGATGGGAAATAGAAAATTCTCCCCGGGGATTACTCCAGTGACTCTACTCTACAGAGGCACTGGGAACCAAGGTCGGATGGCACGATGCCTGGGTAATCCTATGGGCTAGGCTTGTAAAGGCTCCAAGGCCATTAGCCTAGTACACACCTATGAACCTAAGACATCCCATCACTGCATTGCACTACACCAACCGAATTGGCTTGAGCTGTCCAATCACCTCATCTATATTCAACTTGTCCAAGCACACAAACTTTATTTTCACCCCCTCTCTCTGTCCCTCTCTTGCCACCACCGGCGAAACTAAAGTGTATTAACCCACCAGATGCGCAGTAGCAAGCCTCACCCAAACCCCACCTGTGACCATTTTGACTGCACCCACCCACAGTTTGATTGAAAGATGCCACCAAAACACAAGGTAATTTAGACCTATATTTCGCCATTAATAGAGCAGTTTTTAAATATTTTTCGTGCTATATCACGACTACTTTATTTTAAAATCAAACACATTTTAAAATATTAGTGTCATTAACGCAAGACATTGACACAATTAAAGAATGTGAAATATACATTTTGTGAAGTGAAAGAAGTAATTGCCTTTAGAGCAAGTCATCACTTTTTCCCCATGTCACCAGTTTTAGCATGGATCAAGAGGTAGAGAGCTAAAATCGAATCAAAAATCAAGACATCCTTTAAATAGGGAGAGTTGACTGATCATGACATTAGTGATGATTTGCACTTGCTTTCAAGACATACTATGTGCAGGGTTGTGCGAGTGATTCCTTGTAACTATGTTTAGGTTCAAAAAGGGTAAAGTGCCATCTGTCATGTCCTACATTCTCTTACAAACATACACATTACAGCAAAATATTGAGTCATTCTGTGAAACTGACTATATGCTGCTTAGGACTGTAGTTAGGACGCTGTCGTAGTGCAAAGGGCATAAGGCAGACAAGTTATCCTGGCAATGATATTTTGCAGCTGTGCCGTGAGCTGCCCAACTGAAGTTATTATTAAAGGCTCCATATTCTCCCCCCTCATTTATTTCACATAAGAGTCTTTGAACAGGTTTAGTACAGTTATTAAAAAATTAAACCCCTTTACAAAAGGTGTAACATATGAAGAAAAGAGTAACACTTTGAAGAGCAACTCCAATATTTCAAGAGCTGTGCCAACCACAATTAATATCTCAATTTAGTTTTGAATGTGTTATTTTCTTTCATAACAGTACTTTGTTTTCAAGATGCTTGTGGAACATTTGAATGGAAAGGCCAGTCATGTCATTATTGTGCTTATTAAATGATCTGTTTTTAATTCTGTTTCTGCTACATGACACGGATTTACTGTTACATTTGCACTGCGTATCAATCACGGCACACTGCCGTTAACCTCCAGCATGTCAATCACAGCGGGCACGCCGATTCCTGTGCAAACTCGGAGGTGGGTTAATACACTTCAATTTCGCCCCACCACCTTTAAAATGCACCAACCAAATAGACTTTTGAGATCTAATTCCCAAAATCTAATTGAACTGCATAAACCTGCCCACCCACCAGGCAAACATCTAATGTCCTCTCTAGGATGCCATTGCTATTCCCTCCCACCTCTCATCTGCACCACCAACAACCCATCTTCATTCAAAAAAAATTACTTCACACACACCTAACTTCAGTGTGGGAATGCTCTTGCTCCCACCCCACATAATCTCCCTACACTATAGCTACTCTCTCTAAGCTATAATTCAGAATAGCCTCGCATTGTTTTGTACCCCTAATAAACTCTAGGAATTGGCATAACTCCTAGAATGGTACAACTCCGTAACCTAAAAGTGAACTGCATTAATCAGCATAACTGTTAAACAATTTAGTTTCTGTTATTGCATTGTGCTAATATGTTAAACTTAAAAATGTTGGCTGTAAATATTACTCTTATCACATTGTACTAATTTGTGTTTTTCTACTTGTTTAACTTTGCTTCATTTGTGCACATTACATTTCTGTAATAGCTTACTCTTATGTTAATCTGCAATTTTCTGGAGCTTTTCTCCCCAAGACTCCATTGAAAACGGGCTCCTCGTGGCCCAATGGGCATACATAATGTTCCACACAGGTATTTGAATACATCAATAACAATTGCATATACAGGAGTACTTGTACACAGTAAGCAAGTGTAAGCTCACAATACTAATTCAATAAAAGGAGTGAGGAGTTATAACACAAGTACATATGGTAACTGACACAGCAACAGAAAAGGTATACAATTAATTCTGAACAAGTAGAAAACATTATCCAAGGAAACAGGACTCTTAAGGGGGAAAAAAAGACTGGGTGGGATCGAGAAACACCTTATGTTCAAAAATGCATACCAAAATATTAATCCACGTATCATTAAATATTCACTTAAAGGGGAAAAAGAGAGCAGAACCCTATTCCACACAAGTGAGAATGCAAAAGATTATCTGCTCAAGTACTCCACAATCATACAGACAGAATAATGTACACACATAAGTGACTGGTAGTTCATTCGATATCCATAAATGAAAAGCCTTGTAATAAAACTTAAATCACAAAAAGTGACAGGCAACGCCTATAACCGTGATCAATACCTACTCCAAATAAATGCTGCACAGTCCACCTCCCCAAAACAATTACCCCGATCTAATACATTACCTATACTCAACAATCTACATACTTAAAACTACAAACGAAATAAACAAAATCAGCACTACATTCACAACACGTGCGCTGACATACCGACTTGTAATTAACCGGCTAAACTCAACCCTATCAACATGTCTTACTACCCGTGGGGGGGTGAAACTTCCGCAAATTAAAATTACCATTCTGTGTCCGGACATTATCCCCAGAACTTCGTTCACCAGCAACACTGAGGGGACCTTCCATCTTGAAGGTATATTAACAATTTTGTAAAGGCACACAAAGTTACAAGATAAAGAGACCCTCCACGCACTACGTTGTGGGTAGAAAGAGAATGAGTAATACGAAAGACAAACTACGGAGAGCATTCGCTGCACGCTTCTGGTGCGCATCAACGTAAACGCGTTTTACGTGCAATGACCGATAACGCATATACGTATATTTGCGTTTTAGCTAAAGTATTTCTTTTATTTCCATGGTGATGAAACTGAGAATTTACAGAACAGTTACTCAAACTGGCAGCACTAGTTTGATTTGCGAGACATTTGTTGTTTCATTTCCTGTTGTCGTTCTGTTTTGCTTCCGACTGTTTGCATTTCCTGCTTTATTACTCGACGAATGTTCTAGATAAAGCTTATATTACTCGAAGTTTCTCTTTGTTGTGTAATATATGTGGCACAAATGACCGAGTGTAGTGGAATATTGCAATTTATCAGTAGTGTTATCTTGTGAAGTGATTGATGTTTATGTGTGATGAGCTTGTATTACCAATCGTAGTAACAGAAAGGACTTTGCATTAGTATAGTACTTGCATGCCGTTCTGTGCAGACGTGGAAATTCTGTCAATGTAGTTCCTCGGGCGAGGCAGAAGCTACACGAATATTCATTTGTGTTTTTTAAGTGATGGAATTTAATATTGAGTATCTACAAAGGGGGGTAGTAGTTCCTGGTTGAGTTGGTAAAAAAAAAATCAGGGACCCCCCCCCCCTAAGTACACTATCTATGTATGTATATATTTATCTCCTCACAACAGTTCAGCGCAAATTATAAAAAAAGGTTTTTCATCGTAAGGTAACATCTGTAAAGTTTGACAGAAAACTCTGAAGACAAGCACATGAAGCAACATCTCATCCATGCATGCACGGCTATTTTATTATAGCTTGTCTCCGAAACATCACAATAAACATGTCCATTTATGGCATCTCTCCAACCATAATACCACTGGAAGATGCGCCTTTACAAACAGTATTAATCGAAAGTGTTTGCAGATATGAGTGAACCAGAATATAGTTACAGCATAAAAATGGTATCTGATGTACGTATACCTTGCAGAAGTCCTGGAATTTGAGTTTTACTGGATTTATTTGCTTTTGGCTGGGGGATCAATTCTTGTGCAGCCCAGTGTTAACTACTTTGTTTTCATAAAACAATGAAAATGTCTGCTGCAGAACATTGAAAATGGCGTAAAATGTATTTATAAAAATACCCAAGATTGCACTTGTAATGATTGCCCAAATTACAGTGATAGATTGTTTTTTAAAATTCAGAACATGTATACATTTCTTGATTTGTCACGGATTAATTGAGGGCTAAGTTTACAATGTCTAATTGTAAAAAATTGCAAACAGAGCTTCTGCGTTGGTTCTCACCATCCAAAAACGTACAGTATGGTATTGCGTGTGATTTATTATTATGTTAACAAGTAGGTAACGGCTCCTAGTTTTTGCCGTTGACATGAGGTAACGGCTCCTAGTTTTTGCCGTTGACATGAGGAACTGAGTGATTTCAACGTATTTAGTGGGGCATTTAATGCCTCTTAAGTCTGAGGATTTTTACTTCACTGACAGTTACACCGGTAATGTATGTATCAATGACTTGACATGCGAATTAGCATGCGGGCCACTCTTCTCGGATACCCCCGCCCTTTCGCGTGCCAGTCACTCACTGCGTGCCCAAAGCTGCGCAGAACTAAGTGCGAGGTACTACAGAAGGACAAGAGGTGTGTCGTTGTATGGGAATCCTGCATGATTGACAGCCATGCATATAGCATGTATGTTCCTTGACAATTTTGTCAATGTAGAGCAGTTTCGGAGTTGGTATATTTAATCAACGGGCGTATAGGGGGAGCAGCCCCCCCACATGGTAGGTGCAGGAGGGTTACCCCTTGCAAAAACCCAAAAAAAATATTTGCAGTCATAGTTGCGGTTACCGCCTGTCCCACTTTGCGAGGGGCAGTCCCTCTTTGAGTAGTTGTGTCCTGCGAAAAAATCTAAAAAATAGCATATGTCCTGACATTTTAGGACAAAAATATTTCCTAGGTTTTCTTTAATAGTTGTATAGAAGAGGTTTTTTTTTTTTATCTGGAACACCTAAATGTTATATGAAATAGCATAAGCAGTTCAAATTCTACAAGAATAAGCTTCTATTTTGGCAAAAAAGTGACGTTATATCCTATGTACTGGTCATGGGTATGTTTTATCCTGCAAAATCTGACATTTCTACAAAAAATGCCCCACTTTGAGCATTTGAAAAGGTGGCAACTCTAGTTATGGTGGGATTTTTTTTCCTTTCTGTTTGGGGGGGGGGCTAAGCCCCTATGCACCCTCGTTGGGGGGGGGGGCTAAATAAATATACCAGCTCCTAGATCGCACTATGTTGAGAAAAAAAGGTAAACGGCGTAATATTAGAACAGTACCTCGCATGATGCGCAGTAGCAAATGGGCACCTGCCTGTTGAAGCTGCTGAATATCCATATTTATGCCGAAATCAATATTGATATATGAATGAAGCCTTATACAAGTTTGATCCAACTAGTAAATAAGCAGCTTCGTATGGAAGAACTTGATCTGACGTAGATTACCCGACTATACCTCTCAATCTCTTACTGCAAGAAATCTGTACAAAGCCTGACAAAATGGGAAGACAAAAGTCCAAAAATAGGGACACATTTTTAAATATTGCTCTTATAAACTTAGAAAGTTGCTAGAGTAACAGGATTTGTGTTACCATACATTTTCTGAAGGACATGAAGTCTGAAACTCAAACGATTGCCATTATTTATTGACTCTAATCCGTAAATTATCCCAATAATTTGTCAAAAAACACAATTTTTATGAGGAGCAGGCAAAAATGTGGACATTCTATGAAAATCCGTAAAGTTGAGAGATATGATTCCCATCCAAAATCCACAGTACTCTGGCTGATAACAGTCATCCACCTACCAGTAAGTACCCAGCTTTAAAATTACTGACATTCGAATAATAAATTAAATCAAATACTTAACTCCAGTATACTACAGAAAACACTATGGGCCAGATTCAGGAAGCCTCCGTGTAAGAGTTATAACTCTTACACGGAGGCTGCAGTGAAACTGTGTGATGTCAGCATGTCATGCATATGCATGAGGTGCATGAGGCATGCTGAATCACACTAGTAACTCTTACACGGTCCGTGTAAGAGAGTAGGGGGCGTGTCAGTAGGCTAAGCCCTGCAAGCGGACACGCCCCCGGAAGACTAGAATGGCTGAAAGTAAACAGCCACGAGAGAGGCCATGGAAATGTGCATAAACACACTACATAACACATGCCCCGATAGACCATCACTGTATAAAGTGAAGAGATGTAATAAAATTAAATTAAAACCTTTTTTTTTTTAAAATCCCGTAAATGTTTGCTACTGTGTGCGCCCGTGTGCGCGGGTGTGCTACTAGCGCAATCACAGTTAGCAATCAGTGGAAAAGGATATAAGAACTAAATATGCAAAGTAAGCCAAGAAGTAATAGCTTCGTGATAGAGTTGCCGGCCTAAGAGTAGGCAGGCAGGGTTCGAGTCCCCACAACAACCTTTTTTTTTTATTTTGTAAATAAGCACTAAAAAGCTTCCTGACAGTATTGTACACATGTAAATGTATTCCCTTTTGTAAAATGGAATGAAACGGAGCATATATTCTGAAGTAACACAATAACAAAAATAGTCAGAAATGTACTGATAGCTAAGCTGCTGTGAGACGGAGTGCCCGTAGCTGAGTAGTGTTTAAAAAGCTGCAAACTGCGTGCCTGTTGCTAGGCATCGGTTTAACAGAGTGAAACTGTTTGCAACTAGCTGTGCTTAGCTGAACATGTGTGTCACCAGCCAATTAAGGTTTATCCCAGCGCACACCGTTTGCGCGGCGCTCCCACAAGCTAACTGCCAGTGCGCATGCGTTAGCTCCGCGCAAACGAGCGCAGACCTGGTTTTAAGTGCTTAAAAGTGCTTTTGGCATGTTTGATTGACAGGTCTCAACTCATTTCTGTAAGGAGAATCAAAAATCAGTTGCCAGATTCGAACCCAGGATACCATGCACTAGAGTCAAGGTACTAAACCACTAAGCCATGACAGCAATACCTAGAAATGCAGAAATAGCATATATATGGGATAAAATCCAGAATGGAGCATGATAAAGCATTTTCAGTGAAGTAGATACAATTCCAAAACGGCCAATCAGAGAAATGTGCGGGAAAATCGGCATATATAAGCCCCATAGGCGGGAATACACAGCAGAAACGATTGTAGATCAGAGCTGCAGTCAGAATGAGTGGAGTAGGTGAGGGACGTTGCTTTCGAGCACAGCGTTGGGGCGTTGAGGAGTCCAGATACATGGTCTGGCTCCTTGTCCATTATCACGAGGCCCAACTCATGCAGGGCCAGGTCTCATGGGGAGCATATAGGGCAGAGGCATGGGACCAGTTGGCTCGTGATCTGACCAGTGCTACTGGCATTCCACGCACTGGTGAGCAGGTCCGTCACCACCATGCGGACTTGAAGCGACGCAAGCAAGACCAGTTGTCCGAATGGATCCAGGAGGCCCGGATATGCCCAACGCCCCACTACTGAGTAAGTTACATTTTACTTATGTATGTAAGGATTTCAACTAGCTGATACCATGGAGATGTGTAGTCCAATATTACTTCTTTTGTATTACAGCTGCAGGTGTCTGCTCTATGAATCGCGAGATGCATGCCCGTAGGCTGGTGCGGATGCGCCACCGTGCAGGTTAGTAACCCCACCCAGTACTTGTAAATAAATATTATACTGTAGCATGTATCAGAACACTGCAGTGTATTGATTAAAAGTAATATAATGTGCAAGCAAGATTTGAAAGTCTGCAGGTATGGCTGCAACAAGTTCATCAGTATGCAAGTGTAACTGGAAATATAATTGATAGAATTAAACAGTGCTGTAATACAGATGTCCCACCATTAATTAAATATAGTAACCTGCAGTAGTCTCAAGAGTACAGCTTCAGAATCTGAGGTAGTCACATGTGAGATATATCCCCTGTTGAAATGCTGAATCATGACAGAAGTGAGGCTGTTGGAAAGTGTTTGAATCACCACTAGTCTAACATGTGAACAAAGCCTAGAAGTAGCAACCTGAACTGTGAATTTGCAGGAAGTGTGAGACTGACAGAAAGGGTCATGTATGAATAAATAAAGTAGTAATAACCCCGGAATATATTAGCCCCAGTGTGTTTCTACAGAACTAAATGCATGTGGGAAGTACAACTTAATATACCAAACTGATTTCAGTGTGTCAGAATCTGGAATGTCTAGCCAAATGCTGTATATGGTGATCACAGTAAACAATTTGCAGATAGAATGAATGATTATCTGACAGACTAAACAGCCATAGTTGTCCCCTGTCCTGTCATCAAAGTGTAGCAGGATGATGTATCTGATCAAATTCAAAATAAGTAGGATAGTGATGTATTTGTAACAGGTGTAGCTTGACAGTCAAATAAAATTTATTTTGAAACATCAGCCTCAACTTAATTGTGTACCTATTATAAATGTAAATCAATGTGTAACATATGAATGTGTCATCACTTTCTATCTCCGCCCAACCCTATAATTCCATATAACAACACCCACTAAATAATGGTATGTGAACATTTCATTAATCATGGACATTTGTCCGTTTCAAAATATATGCATGTCTGTTCGTGCATGTGCCCTGTTCATACCTGCAAATCTGATGGCCTGTTGCCATTAATCAACCCTGCATGTTGTTTGACTGTGTATTTCTGTTCAAATAATGCATGTGATATTGATATGCCCCTTGTTCAATGGTGTTAATATCTGGGTGTTTGTTTGATGGGAATACCAATGCATGCTGTTACAACTAATCTGAATGGAATACAATGCCACTAACCCAAACTAACATAACTACTCACAAACCTAGAACGCTTGGGAAGGCAGGTCCCAGCGGACCCACCTCTCCCACCTCAGCTGGTGACTGCACCTGGCACTAGTGCCCAGGCCGGACCCCCTCCGGTGGCCCTGTGCCACCTTCGGGTGGAAGCGCTGCAGGGGATGGGGCCCGTCCCCCCTCTGCAAGTGTGGCCGGAGGGGTTCGTCCACTCACCCTCCACGGAGTCCGGTCTGTGGTGCGAAGGGAGATCCAAGACACTGTTCTTGGGCCCCTACGCCAGCTCGAGGCTCGTGTGGCACAGCTAACGGCCCCGGCCATTGCCCCGCCTACACAGCCCTCAGCACAGCCCTGTCCTGGGCTGTGAAGGAACAGTGGCAACTGCCTATGGGTGGGGATATCAGTTCCACTGTTGCCATCTGTGGGCTCATGCATCTTGGAAATCCCAACCTCCGTCCCCGTCAATTGTGTAACCCCCCCACGTGTGTCATACACCGCCCCTGTATGCGTCTTGTCTGTCTTGTCTGTTAACCTACCCAACCTACCTCCCCAGCTATACCGACTTCCTTCACCTGACATACCACTCTCACCTGAAAAAAAAAAGGGCACTCTGTACCCACAAAAAATTATGCCCCATACATAGCTGTCCATGTCGCACACATGTCTGCTTGACATTGAAACAGTTAATTACAATTGGCTCTACAACAACTATTAATGTTGTCCTGACACCTCTCTCAGGGGTGAAAGGTTTCCAATGTCTCACCAAAATACATGGTAATGCACAGCTGTTGCTGCCAAAGACATGGGCATCTATGGGCCTTACCTACATCCCTCCTGCAAATCCCACGCTTGTTTCCCTACTGTCTTACCCTCTTTGTGACCCCTTTTCACCACTTTCCTGTCACCCCTTTTCTTTTCTTTCAAAGAAATTAGCTGGGTGTGCGCTTGTGTTAGCGGAGCTCACCGCCAGTGCTTGTCGTGAGCTCCGCAAACGAGCAGCGCAGACCTGGTTTAAAGTGCTTAAAAGTGCCTTTATGGCACTTTGATTGACAGGTCCTGTACTCAGTTTGAAAGTTTGCTAAGAAAAATAAATTCCCACTGTCAGTCTCAAACCCAGGACCTTGGTAACATTAGTCTGTATGACCTACCACTAAGCCATGCCTGCTTTACAAGAATACACTGCTAAAATAAATATAACATGTAATAGTAGGAATCAGTATAAAGGCAATATAGGAGATGTACTATCCAAAGCATGTCAGGTAGAGTTTTAATGGCCAAATTACTGGATTCCCATACTAGTTCAGTGTGAACAGAAACAGCCCTGCTACCTGTTAGCGTGTACATAATAATGTAAAGTAATGTACATATGTGAAGGTATGTATATCTACACATACATATATATAAATATATATTAATACATATGAAATATAGTCATAGGTCTCAGTAGCCATACACACTCACTACAGGAAACAGTGAACATAATTGCAGCAACCTGAATCTGCAACACAGCCTGACCCCTGTGTGACCTACTTACCCTTCTAACTGCTTAAAGGTGGCCTCAGCACTTTGATTGACAAGTCCTGTACTCAGTTTGAAAGTTTGCAAAGTAAAAAAAATTCCCACTGTCAGTCTCAAACCCAGGACCTTGGTAACATTAGTCTGCATGACCTACCACTAAGCCATGCCTGCTTTGCAAGAACACAGTGCTAAAATAAATATAACATGTAATAGTAGGAATCAGTATAAAGGCAATATAGGAGATGTACTATCCAAAGCATGTCAGGTAGAGTTTTAATGGCCAAATTACTGGATTCCCATACTAGTTCAGTGTGAACAGAAACAGCCCTGCTACCTGTTAGCTTGTACATAATAATGTAAGGTAATGTACATATGTGAAGGTATGTATATCTACACATACATATATATAAATATATATTAATACATATGAAATATAGTTGTAGGTCTCAGTAGCCATACACACTCACTACAGGAAACAGTGAAGATATATGCAGCAACCAGAATCTGCAACACAGCCTGGCTCCTGTGAGACCTACTAAGCCCTTTAACTGCTTAAAGGTGCCTCCAGCACTTTGATTGATAGGCCCTATACTCAACTCAAAAGCAGAATATGAGCATACTAGTAGGCCCTACCACAAGACCATTGTAACACTAGTCTGTATGACCTACCACTAAGCCATGACTCTCATACAGGAATATAGTGCTAAATAAGTGGAACACTTAATAGTAGGAATGAAGATAAAGGCAATATAGTTTGTCTACTACCCAAAGCATGTCATGCAGACTTTTATAGTCCCAATTACTGGGTTCCCATACTAGTGTAGTGTTAACAGAAACAGCCCTGCTAATTGTTAGCTTGTACCCAATAATGTCAACTAATGTACATATATGAAAGTATGTATATGTACACAGATATATATATATATATATTTATATAGCAATACATATGACATATAGTTGTAGGTGTCAGTATGCATACACACTCACTATAGGGAACAGGCAAGATAAATGCAGCAACCTGAATCTACAACACAGCATGAAGCATGGTAGATGTACTAACCTTCACACTCACAAAACACTGTCAACAGCATACCAGCATGGTCCACGCCCTACAATCTGAAAGGGCAACGCCTATCTCACATACCCTTTTATAGCAGTGTCCTGAAATCACAGTGAGACATGCAATCAGTACACACCCAGCTGCATGCAATTAGCAAATGCTGCCTTACAATTGGTGCAGAGGCCATCACATGGACCTATGCAGATACCTACAAAAGCAATGAGTACCCACACTACACTCATGCAATACATTCATTGCACAAAACCGACAGAGAGAGAGAGACAGAGAGAGAACAAAACAGAAATAAAGACAGCCAGCAGCAAAACCAGCAGCAGCAGCAGCAGCAAACTTCAAGCAGCACCAGTGACACACCAACAGCTGCCACAAACACAGGTAATGCAAAGTAGCAGGTTAATCCTGTGTATACTGTGACACCTCCAAATGTATCATAGTTCACTATCTATAGGTATGTCCATGAGATAGGTTGTGTGTACATAGTCATGAAATATAAACATATGTAATATTGTTGTACATGTGGGCCATAACTAACACTTCCATAGCTTAGAACACAAGGCCAGTTGTGCATATGATGCAGTAGTTCCCAGGGTCAGTAGAGGTTCCTCCTCATTGGTGTGGGACCACTGTGTATGTATGGCACTGTTCAGGTACATATCCTGTAGTATGGCCAGGGATTAATATCAGTCTGTCATGTGGTGCTATGTCCTCCAGGGGTGAATGTAGCACACATCCAGGGATACCATTTCGTAACAGTGATGATATGTGTTCTGCAATGATGAGGGTGGCTCTCACCTGGACATGTGAGAGGATAGGGAGGTTACAGTCATCTGGAATAACTAATAACACGTGTGTAGGACAATGGGGGGGTACCTGCACCTAAACTGTCTGCAACAATGTTGGCAATATCTGTGCATTTGGTGAATGTGAAGCATCTTAACACTGCAGACAACAGATGCCTTCCGTCATGTGAATCTGCCCTGTGCTGCAGTAGCCTCCTACTATTGTTATACAATATGCCTGTATCTGTAGTCCACTGGACAGGATTAATAAGTGGTGTGCAGTTGTTCTGGGTTAGATAACTGTGTGCACAGTACATGCAGTATGTGGGATGTCTGTGGTAAGCATATGCAAAGGTGCTGGCGGTGTGTGTTGTGGCTTCCACTGGCCCAGTGGGCTGCATGGATAGCATCACTGTCATAACTACTGAATAACTGTGTAATAACATGCATACATAGCAAGGTAGTGTACTGTGCTTGTGGTGTTGTTCAGATATGTATATCCAGGCTGAGTAATGTGTGTCCACATCACAGGGTTGGATGGCAGCACACATCCAGTATGTATGGATGAACACCCAGAATGTGTCAGACGTGTCACCTGTGCAGAAGTATCTGGCCATTACCTGTGCATCCCCACAACACACACACATGCAACATATGGCAGATGTACTATAGCAGTACACACATGTTCATAGGTTCATACTAGGCTATCTGCCCGAGGGCATTTACAAGCCTAGCCCATCGTTTTGTGGCTTACGCCACCCCTTTAGTATGGGGAACCATACCCATTATTTTGCTGTGCCTCTGTCGAGCAGTGACACGGAGGTAATCCCTGGGGTATATCTGCGATCTCCCATCCATTGGTCAAGATTTCTCTTGAACAAGGCCAGCGAGGTGCTCTGCCTCACATATACTGTGATTTTGTTCCACAGCATAGGGAGTCTTTGGGTGATGTGGAAACCTTCAAAGGCCCAAGGCCTGTTGAAAATATGGACCAGACTGCAGATACCTGTATAGAGTCATTCTGTGGACACATTCAGGAATGCATGGATCATGAAGCCACATATGAAAGCATGACCCAATTCTCCAAAGGCAGATGTCCTGGGCGCCGGACACCAGCCATAAACACACTATACAATAGAAGGATGGCGCCACTACATGATACAACAACCTCCCAAAATGTGAAGGCACCACTGATGAGTATTGGATGACAACTACAGGCACCCATATGATTGTCTAAGGCCATCTTTGAGAGAGGATTCCACAAGCCACTGAGGATAATCACAAGGCTGCCTGTAGTTATGTTAGTAACCTGAGTGGTACTACCCAGATATGCTCAGAGGTAATACAATATGTCACACAAAATATAAAACACACAGACATTGCCATCATCCTAGTGGACAGGTTCAATGCTGCCTTCTCTCCCACCACACCAAAAGGGAACATATGTCTCGCAGCACAGTGCTTCCCCCCTGACATCACAGATGCTCAGGTAAGAGATGCCCTTCCCAAAGCAATAAACACTGCATCAATGGGACCAGACAGTGTCCCAGGCTGTGTCCTACATGAACCACAAGAAGAGCTACACCCAGACATAACACCACTGTTCAATCCCAGCCTTAATACACGATATGTGGCCAGAGAGTGGCATACAGTAACAGTGGTCCCTCAACATGCAGGTGGTGCTGTCACGGATCCTGGACACTACTCGCCCCATATGTCTGACTAGCTTTGTCTGCAAAGCTATGGCAAGGATCATCATGAACCTCACATATCTAGATATTGTGGACCTACAGACATGTCACCATACACAGTTTGGCTTTGTCAATGGCAAATCCTGCCTATCAAACCTGTTTGCTTTGTTTGAAACAGTCACCAAGGCCACTGTCAAGGGGTAGGAGGTCCACACAGCCTACCTGGACCTTGCATAAGCCTTGGATACAATACCCCACTTGTGCATTCTAGGGAAGCTCACCAGTGTACATAATAACCCCTATGTCACTATGGGTATTGCACAGTGGCTCAAGGGCAGAACACACATGGTAGAATTGCTGGAGCCATGTCAGCCTCCAACCTGGTACAAGTGGTGTCCCACAAGGCACAGCCCTAGGAGCTGTCATGTTCATTATATATTTGTCATAGGTACAGGCCATCATGGAAGTACTGTGGCTCAGCAAGTCGCAGGTGACTGCAGACCGAACACCATAATCAACTCAACAGCTAACACACGCATCCTCCAAATGGGACTCTTGCAAACACACGACTTGTGCCACAGCCATGGCCTCAACGTGAATGACAGAAAGAGTATAGTCATCCCTTTGTCAAACACTAAGTGACCACAATGTACCACATATGTGTTAATCCAGTAAGTGCAGACCAAGGAATTATGGACCTTGGGGTACGAGGTTGATAGCATTCTACCATTTGACAACAACATGGACAAAGTGGTTAGGTAAGCATGTTATATGGGCCACATCATCATGGGATCCACATGTAGGCCAGGGAGGACATTGTGCCCTTTACTCATCCCTCATCATGCCCATAATTGACTATGATGAACCTGTCGGCATGCACCTTACCAGACACCTGCAGCAACTGGGGCTACCACATATGTACCTCAACAAGGGGATCAAAGTGCTCAAACAGATGCCACATACTGACTGGTTAAAGTAGCAGCAGCTCTACTCAGTGACATACTGCCTCTTCATAGGCAATCTGTGCCTGACATAGAAGGCCAGGTCATACCCTCCCGTAATGGCCATGCTGCATCTCAGAATATCCAGATCCCACCAGGATACACGCTGGAAATACTTGAACCTCAGGAGTGATATACATAGGACATGGTGGAGGGGCACATTCACAACTCAGAGGCTCCCTTCATTCCTGATTATTATCCCAATAGAGGTTAGGCAGACTGACTCAGTGACTATCTTCAAGAGCGATATTAATGACTGGATGTGACATTGTAGGGTTACCCTGGGTATCACTTATGTGTCACTGTGAGAAAGAGGCACAGTATACTAACCTTGGAAAAGGGCATAGAATGACAGATTCACAATGCATGTTGAAAGGCACGCACATTCTGGCTAGGTGGATACATGCCCTGGGCAGATATCCCTGTACAAACCTATGGACCTATGTCTCTTTTTCACCATTGGCCCTATGTGCTGTCAATCACCAATGTAATCTCAATACTCCGGTAGCATGTGCAAAGGTCAGTTGTCAGTCACCTCTATGGTACAGTTGTGGAATATGTGTGTCATGTAGTAATGTCACAGCTGCCACATGTACACAGTCAACCCTATCCCCTACCCATTGATGTACATCACATGTATGAGATGGAAACACATGGCCAAACTGTAACAACAACATACAAGTCAGTCAGATGCATGGACACATGACTCAGTCATTGTCCATGCCACCACAGCTGATGTGGGATATCGCTCACTGGGATACGTGATAGGGAACATGGAAGGGATCACTGAGCAAGTGACACAGGCTGGTAGACCCCTGACCTTGGTTGGCATCAGACCCTCACCAGGGATTCCGACAAATTAATGAATGCTAATGAATAAGTGTAGCTACAACACCCTAGCTGAATGGTTCTTAGCATGCAGTCACTGCATTGCTATGGAATACTGTCTTACCACTCCCACAACAGGTGAGAACATGCAGCTCCTGTACATTAACAACATGTAGACTTTATGCCCCAGACCAGGTGTGCATCCCTCACTACTAGGCTGATAGCATCTACATCTCACACTGTATATACACATCCCACATGCAGCATCTGCAAAGAAGACCACGGTCATAATGTTACCCTGTGCAAATACCATGTATTCACATGTGGCAGGCATCACACATGGTAACTATTGAAAGTCACAGGTACATATGTGTATTTGGCACACACATACAGCATGTGTTCATTGCCATAACCGGTGTAATCAATGTCATGCATTATTGTGAGGGACAACCCACACACATGGGCATTCTGTGTGTGCACAACACACATGGCATGTCTGTAATCAAAAGCCATACATAATTGTGATATCGTTTAGAAAGGGGTATGTGCATCCTGTAGTGTGTTTTCACAGTTGCCAAAAGGGATATATCAATCATACACACTTACCCCCCTTCACACACACTTGCCACCTGCTGGATTCTAACCCCTATCTAGCTATGTTAAGACACTACAAACGGACGCATTAGCACAGCGCGCTATTCGCATTACTGGGGGATTTTTTTTCCCCTGATATACTTATAGGGTGCTGACATCATCAGAGTCTAGAAAGTGGAGTGATCATCCTGTGGTGTGTTTTCCCAGTTGCCAAAGGGACGTTTCTTTCATACACACTTACACACACACACTTACCCCCCCCTTCACACACACTTGCCACCTGCTGGATTTAAACCCCCTACCTAACTATGTTATGACACTAGAAATGGATGCATTAGCACAGTGCGCTATTCGCATTACTGGGGAATTTCCTTTCCCCTGATATACTTATAGGGTGCTGACATCATCAGAGTTTAGAAAGTGGAATGATCATCCTGTGGTGTGTTTTCCCAGTTGCCAAAAGGGATGTTTCTTTCATACACACTTACACCCTTCACACACACTTGCCACCTGCTGGATTCAAACCCCTACCTAACTATGTTATGACACTAGAGACGGACACATTAGCACAGCGCGCTATTCGTATTACTGGGGAATTTCCTTTCCCCTGATATACTTATAGGGTGCTGACATCATCAGAGTTTAGAAAGTGGAATGATCATCTTGTGGTGTGTTTTCCCAGTTGCCAAAAGGGATGCTTCTTTCATACACACTTACACACTTACCCCCTTCACACACACTTGCCACCTGCTGGATTCAAACCCCTACCTAACTATGTTATGACACTAGAGACGGATGCATTAGCACGGCGCGCTATTTGGATTACTGAGAGAATCCTTTTCTCCAATATACTTATAGGGTGCTGACATCATCAGAGTCTAGAAAGTGGAATGATCATCCTGTGGTGTGTTTTCCCAGTTGCCAAAAGGGATGTTTCTTTCATACACACTTGCCACCTGCTGGATTCAAACCCCTACCTAACTATGTTATGACACTAAAGACGGACGCATTAGCACGGCGCGCTATTCGGATTACTGAGAGAACCCTTTTCTCCAATATACTTATAGGGTGCTGACATCATCAGAGTCTAGAAAGTGGAATGATCATCCTGTGGTGTGTTTTCCCAGTTGCCAAAAGGGATGTTTCTTTCATACACACTTACCCCCCTTCACACACACTTGCCACCTGCTGGATTCAAACCCCTACCTAACTATGTTATGACACTACAGAAGGACACATTAGCACGGCGCACTATTCGGATTACTGAGAGAATCCTTTTCTCCAATATACTTATAGGGTGCTGACATCATCAGTGTCTAGAACGGGGGATGAGCATCCTCTGGTGTGTTTTCACATTTGCTAGGGGTAACATTTGGACCAAGTGTGTGAGCATGCCCAGTTCAGCCTTCCCGTGGCATGTTGTGTGAAAGATGTCTCATTTATCTAAGTGTGTGAGCATGCCCAGTGTGGGCTTTACATATGTTGAACTCTGCAGCCCATCACATTTGTGGATGAGTGTGACCTTCAACAAATACCTGAAGTTTATGGTTGTGTGTTCTGTGCCATGTTGTGTAGTTACTGTCCGAATGCTTTTTGTGTGAACAAAACAGGGAGTATACTGTGCCTGCAGGTTTTGCATGGGATACTTTGCACACAATTGTCAACATCCGTTCATACTGACCTAACACTGTAGCACTGTCTAGTGTAGTGTTTCAGTACTTTCACTGTGGTGGTCAGTATCCTGGGCTTTAGTCCTATCACTGCTTTACATTTCCATAGTGTGCACAACAGCCTGGTTAGGGTCCAGTTGTGCACATCTGCACAAAGGCAGTGCCTCTACAGACCCTGTTAATTGCTGCCCCATAAGCTTAACAAGTGTAGTCTGCAAATCTATGGAGAGGATCATAATTGAGCTCATAAACAAAGATATAGGGGACATGCAGACATTGTACCCATCCCATTTTGGCTTGGTCAGGGGCAGATCATGCCTTTTGTACTGGGTTGACATCTTCAAATTGGTCACTTAGGCCATTGTTGGGGAAAGGCAGTCCATACAGCCTACCTTGGCCTTGCAAACACTTTCAACACAATACCCCACTCAGGTATTGTGGAAAACCCTAACAACTGAAATGTAAACCCATATGTCACAAGATGGGTTGCAAACTGGCTTAAGGACGGGACCCACAGGGTTAGAGTTGCTGGCACTATGTTAGACTCCAGGCTGGTCACAGGTGGTGTCACACAGGGCTCAGTCCTTGGCCCCATTGTTTGTCATGTACTTCCCAGAAGTACAGGCCAACATGGGAGGACTTTGGATGACAATGTTAGCAGATGACTGCACACTGGGCACCATAGTGGACAGTGCATCACACACAGATATCCTTCAGAAGGGACTCACAGTAACTGATAGCTGGTGCCAGGGCCATGGCCTGAAGTCAGAGTGCACAACATGTGTAGACATACCCTTCAGGAAAAGCAAGGTGACCCCAAGCTACCATATAGGTGGCAATCCTCTAAGCACAGAGGAGGTTATCATGGACCTGGGGACCCAGGTTAACAGTCGCCATTCTTCTGAGACTCACATTGCTAAAGTGGCTAGGAAGACCTTCTACATTGCCCACCTGATCAGGCTGGGATTCACATCCAGATCTAGTGGGTCATTGTTCCCTGTACTCTTCACTTATCAGACCGGTGATCAAGTCGAATGCCCTATTCTGGCTGTATCTCACACAACATCTGCAGCAATTGGAGACACCCTGACTGTCCCCACCTAAAGGATCAAGGAACCCCAACAGCTGTCATATGCTGCCAGATTGACGACACTCACACTCTATTCACTCACATACCGTCTGCTTAGAGGTGACATGTGCCTGACATGCGAGGCCATGTCCAAACAGAGATTAATGGGCATGCTCCACCTCAGACTCAGAAGATCCACCTGAACCACTAGTGCAGGTGACTTACACCTTAGCAGGGATGTATGTTGGACATGTTGGAGGGATGGAGTTATCACTCGGAGACTCCTATGCTGTGGAATACAATCCTGGTCCATTTGAGGCAGAGCACCTTGCTGGCTGTGTTCAAGAGGTATCTTGACCTAATGCTAGTCGGAGAATGTGTTTGTCCATCAACACATTGTAAGCGTAGTTCGACATGTCATATGTCTTGTTTAGTATACTGTGCCTCTGTCTACCTGTGACATAACATTGATACCCAGGGTAAACCTCCCATCTCCCATCCACTCATTAGGATTCCTGTTGAGGGGACTCAACCAGTGTCTCTATGGACAACCTGTACTGGTAGTTTACTCATGTGTGGGGGTGGCTTCTGTGTTTTGGATAATGCAGTACAGCCTGTCCTATATATGTCAGTGCTGGGGTTCAGGTCCCTCATGTGCATAGCTCCCTGCCATTCAGATTGTACAAGGTGCAGCATGTGCATTGATTCCAGCTTGGACATGGCTTTCTACATCAGGCACAGCTTGCATCTGGGTGGACAGCATGGCAGTGTGTGGAGCTGCACTCTGTTTAATCAGACTACACATTACATGTGTTCCAGCTCTGTCATACTCCTGGTGAGGTACTGTTGTGGACTTTACAGGTGCTGGATGTGTGTGCATGAGGTACACCCACAGGGGCTGTTGTGGTCATTTCTAATGCCGATGAAAGATAACTGCAGAACCAGAATGACCTCCCTTAGCTAGATGTCAGACAGCATGGACCATACAATCACAACTGAAAACAGGACCCTCTCCACAAAGGGAAAGTGTCCTGTCTGGTGGACCCCAGCCATAAACAAACTGTATGACAGATGAGGGTTACTAATGCAAGACAGAGCTACATCTCCAAAAGGGAAGACAGCTGTGATCAGCACTAGTAGAAAGCTACATTATCTCATAAAGACATGCAAGGTCAACTTGGGGACATAAATCACCAAAGACAATGAAGGTAACCACACTGCTTTCTTCAGTTATGTCAGACACCTGGTTGTGAACCCTCGGATATGCTCAGAGTTGGTACACAGCAACATATATTCCAGTGACCTGACAGATATTGGCAACATTCCGACGGACAGCTTCAGTGCGATTTACCCCCTCCCTCACCCCCAAAACAAGATAGTTATCACTGCTGTATGTAACCTCACTGTCATCTTGGATGTCCATGTGAGAGCCACACTCAGCAAAGACAAGTACACAGCATCCATGGGACCTGCTGGTATCTCCAGTTGCATGCTATGTGAACTCCAGAAGGGACTGGACCCATATATACAACTGCTATTTAACCTTAGTCTTGCTACAGGATATGTACCTGAACACTGGCATACGGCAACAGTGGTCCCACTCCACAAGGGGATGCCTCCACAGACCATGGCAACTACCACCACACAGGCTTAACCAGCCTTGTCTGCAAAGATATGGGAGGAGTCATGGAGCTCTTACACAGACACATTACTGACCTACGGACCCTTGTTCCCACCTAGTTCAGCTTTGTACAGGGCAGATCCTGCCTTTTGCACCTTTGCACCCGAAAAGTACCTACCATGAAGATCAGGGTTCTTCAACACATGTCATATGCTTCCAGAATAGAGGAAGTCCAGCTTTGTTCAGTGTCATACCGCATACTTACAGGTGACCTATGCCTGACATACAAGACCATGTCCAATCAGGATTTGGTGGACATACTCCACTGCAAGCAATCCAAATCCACCAGAGCCATGAGAGCTGAGTATTTGAACCTCAGCACATACATGTATAGGACATGCTGGAGGGACAGAGCCATAACTCAGAGGCATCTCACACTCTAGCAGATTATCCCAGTTCATGTTTGACAGAGTCCCTCACTGACTCTCTTCAGGAGACATCTGGACAACTGCATATGAGACGGAGGCACAGACTAGACAGAGACACAGTCATGTTATTCAATTACGTAAGGGGGTCATAATGTGTCACTACTAAGTCAGAGGCACAATATTCAGAATCTGTTCTGTACACTTATTACCACTATAAGGGGTGGCAATAGCCACATCACTATGGCTAGGCTTATACATGCACTAGGGCAGATAGCCTAGTAGTACACTATGACACTATGAAACACCGGTGTATGTGTAGCTATTGTCAATCAAACAGTATGATGTGGCTTGGGGGCTTGATATCTCCCTGTATTCCAACATTGTTTTGTCTATTCCTTCTAGCATGTCTAGGGATCAGTTGCTAGTGTCCTCTCCTGCTCAGCTGGTGAACCTGGGAATATTGAGGCACTGTTACAGTTGCCTCATGTACACTGACAACCCTCTCCTTCTGCCATAAAACACACATACATGTGAGAGATGCAACTATATAGCCAAAGTGGAGGCTGAGCTCTCTCAACATAGGACTAGCAAGACCAGAGAGAGGGTGAAGGTAACCACACACACATCTTTAATCCAGTCTCACATGGCACTGTCACAACTTAAGATCATACACATAGACACACAGAGACACTCTCGGAGGCTCTGATCAGAAGTCTACCAGAATGGCGGTGGCCACCACAGCAGACACTCACACAACTGCCTCCACAGGGCACAGCACATGCAACACATTGACCACAGAGTTGGTGTGCCAAACAGTCACAGCCCTTAAGGCCAAACACAATGCCGGACACACTTGTCATAGGTGACTCCATAGTCAGACACACTGATGTCCCACTCACCAGATCAGGTACAGAGGAGGTCACAGTAAGCTGCATATCGGGCACTGGAATCCACCACATAATGCAAGCACTCAGGTCACTAAACTGCAAGTACAGGTCTGACCCAGTCATAATCCATGCTGGTGTGAACGACCTGAGATGTACCTCCCTGGACTACATGGAAAGAGACATAGAGGATCCCTCTGATTATGTAGGCCAGGCAGGTATGACCCTGACCTTCGGCAGTATCCTACCTTCACCAAGTATGATGCCACATAAACAGAGACAAGATGATCAGCTGTAGTATTTTGCTTAGACTATGGTGTCATTCTAAGGGGGTCCAATGTCTGTCTGCCTGGGATGACATGCTAGACAGGCCACGGTGATTTGCAAGGGACGGCTTGCACCTGTCACCCCTGGGCTTCCGGATTTCAGATGATGCTCTTGCCACCCCCATTGTGCCTTTTTATGCAAGATTCAGATTCTACACCTACCACCCTAGAACACAGTAAAGGAAAGACACTAAGGGTAATGCTGCTCAATGCCCAAGGTCTCAACCTCAAGCTGCACACACTCTATGCCCTTCTCAGTATGTAGCACATTGATGTCTGTGCTGTGCCTGAAACCTGGTTCACAGCTTCTGACAGCACCCGGCACTATCGGGTGTTACCTCATATCATGCATTCCGGCACCAGCATCCCGACAACACCAAGAAGGATGGTGGGTGTCCATATTCATCAAGGACACCCTCACCTCATGGTTGGTGGCAACACACGATGCATCAGAGACCATCCAGGTGCCAGTGACCGTAGGCAAGACTGCTCTGCAGTTTGTAGCATGTTACATGCCACCCGCTCAAACTCAGGTACCTCACACAGCTATCCTGCAAACACTGAAGGGGATAAATGTATCTCAAAACACCATCCTACTGGGTGATTCCAACTATCCACATATAGACTGGGATCACTAATCATGCCACAACACTCTAACACAAAGGTTCCAAGAGTTCATACACTGAAATGCCATGGAACAACTGGTCCCAATCCTCAAGTGGAGGCAACATACTAGAACACATCATCACGAACATGGGGTCACACTGTTCAACACCAGACATATACCCATCATTGGTGAGATCAGATCATGGACTATTCTCAGTGGGAGTCCACATCCCACCCACACCCCAGATGGGAAATGAAACAGTGAAGACCTTCTCAAATGCCGACTTCACATTTCTGAGGACTGGTGTGGTCTCTTTCAAGGCCCCCAGGCCAGCAGACACCATTACCCAAGCCACTGTATCACTTAGAAATGCCTTCTACCAGCACCTCCAGGACTGCATGGTTCAGGCAATCCCAAATAATAATGACTCTTTGTACCACAGGCAAGCATCCAGTCTGGTGGACCCTAGCCATAAACAAGCTGTACAACACAAGGAAGGAGCTACTACAAGATAGAGTGTAATCCATAGGGGGGAAGACACCCCTGCTCATTGTGAGTAAAACACTGGGTTCCCCCATACAATCATCCGAGGCATGTTTTGAGAGTAAACCCACTCAGGACTCCAGGGACAATCATGAGGCCTTTTTTACCTATGTTTGAAACCTGGGAGGAAACTCCCAGATATGCTCAGACTTAGTTCAGAATAATGTTGATATCACTGCACCTACAGACATTGGCAACATACTGACTGACAGGTTCAGTGCAGATTTCTCCCCTCCCCAAATGGGGGTATGTACACCAGAGGATTGTAGCCCCCAAACATCTCCACTGCTGGGGTGGGAACTGCTCAATCCAAGGCAGAAAACACTTTATCCATGGGACCAGATGGTGTCCCCAGTTGTGTGCTCCATGAACTCAATGAGTAATTACACCCGCAGTTAGGGCAGCTGTTTAATCTTAGCCTCACCTCAGGATATGTTCCCAAGGAGTGGCATACAGCAATGGTGGACCCACTTCACAAAGGAGGTGCCTCCACCAACCCCAGAAACTACCATCCCATCAGCTTGACAAGCCTGTTCTGCTAAGCTATGGAGAGGATCATAATGGGAATTCTAAATGAAGACATAGGGGACTTGCAGACATTGGATCCAATCCAGTTTGGCTTTGTCAAGGGCAGATCATGCCTTTTAAACTTGGTTGACTTTTTCAAAACACTCACCCAGGCCATTGACGTGGGCAAGGCAGTCCACACAGCCTACCTTGACCTGGCAAAGGCTTTTGACACAATACCCCACTCAGGTATCATTGAAAACATCACCAGCTTAATTGTGAACCCATACATCACAGCATGGGTTGCAAACAGGCTAAGTGATGGAACACACAGGGTCAAAGTTGCTGGTGCCAGTTCACACTCCAGAGCTGTCACAAGTGGTGTCCCACAGGGCTCAGTCCTGGGCCCACATTTGTTCAGTATCTACTTTTCAGAAGTACGAGCAAACACAGGAGGATTATGGCTGACAAAGTTTGAAGATGACTGCAAACTGGGAAGCATAGCTGGAAACCCATCTGACACAGACATCCTTCAGAAGGGTCTCATAGACACAGATAACTGGTGCCACGGCCATGGCCTTACATTAAACACTAAACAATGCATAGCCATACCCTTCAGGAAGAACAAGGTTACCACTACTTCCCATCTAGGTGGCAATCCTCTAAGCACAACGTAGGTTATCAGGGACCTGGGCACCCAGGTTGATGGTGACCTTTTGCTTGACACTCACATTGCCAGGGTAGTTTGGAAGGCCTTCTACATTGGCCACCTCATCATGCAGTGATTCACATCTAGATCAAGGGAGGTCATCGTTCCCCTGTACTCATCACACCAATGATTGCATACACTGCCCCATTCAGATTGGATGGGCCCACAAATTCCTCGACAGGAGGTGAAAGGGTGTCAAACATATTTCTTATGCTGCCTGACTGAAGGAATTCCAGCTGTATTCAGTCACTTACTGACTGCTCAGAGGTGATCTGTGCCTGACATACAAGGCTATGTCCAACCCAGACTTTATGAACATGCTTCACCTCAAGACCTCTACATCCATCAGAACTACAAGGGCAGGAGACCTAAACCTCAACACAGATATTAATAGGATGTGCTGGAGGGACAGATTCATCACCCAGAGAGTCCATATGCTGTGGAACAACATCCTGGTACATGTGGGGCTGAGCACCTCACTGGCTTTGTTCAAGTGAGATCTTGACCAATGGATGGGAGATTGCAGGTATACCCCAGGGATAACCTCAGTATCACTGCTTGACAGAGGCACAGCAAAATAATGGGCATATTATCCATCAACTTGCAGGGGTGGCAGATGCCACAAAACTCTGGCCTAGGCTTATTAATGCCCTAGGGCAGATAGCCTAGTATGAACCTATGGACATAGGCCTGGGGCAGTTCCTGCTATTAGGACAGTGGTCTGCAGCAGGCTATATAGTAGTAGTCGGTTTTAGCCATTGGTTTTTGACCATGGCTATTCCATGTTGCTTCTTGTTGTAGTACAAACATGGGTGTGTGGTTATCCATGCTATTTATTGCTAGACACCCTCATTTTGTATCTTGTTCCATGTTTTTGCACATGTACATCACTGTATGACGTGCAGCTGTTTCCACAGGGTCATATGCGTGGATATGGATGTTAGTTGGGGTCCTCAGGTGTGCATATTGTACATGATATTACATTACTTAACACATGGCATTCATGCCTCAGGTGGTGCTGCAGGGCCACCTCTGTCGGATACACATACTACACTCCCTGTACATTTGGAAGCAGGTTGTGTCATGTTAGGCATCCCTGTTACTGTATGAGTGAGTCAGAGCGGGTATCAGTCCCAGTGTTCCTACTGACCAAGCGTATGTGCTATGCGTTGCCTCTTTGCCAAGGCCAGGGCATACTGGGCACGCCTCCTTCTGCCTACTGGGACAAGGTCAGGTTGTTCCTCCTCCGAGTCAACCCCTGCCTGTGGTGGCCTTGGCAATGGTGGGGGGATGTTTGGCCCAGCCCTGTGCTGGTCCTGCTGCAGCTGTTTCCGCAGGATCATATTATGTAGCATAGCACATATCATGATCATTTGGGTACATGTAGTTGGTGTGTACTGCAAAGCTCCACCAGATGTGTCCAGACACCGGAACCGTGACTTGAGCAACCCAAACACACGCTCTATGATATTACGTGTTTGTGCGTGTGCCTCATTATGGCGTTCCTGTTCAGGTGTGTGTGCATTTCTGATGGGTGTCATCAGCCACGGCTCAAGTGCATAACCTGCATCCCCCACTAGGTGTCCGTGTGGGAAGTCCCCTTTGGCAAATGATTGGTACAGCTGCGTCAGATGCCAGATGTGGGAATCGTGGTAGCTCCCAGGGCAGCCAGCACACACATTCATTATTATGCCCTGGGCATCACACACGACCTGGCAGTTGATGGAGGGGTATCCCTTGCGGTTAATGTAGACTCTACCCCGCTCACCGGCTGGTGCTTTGATGCGTATGTGCGTGCAGTCTATTGCACCCAGCACCTCAGGGTATCCCGCTATTTGCTGGAAGAGACGCATATTGCTGGCCACAACCTCACGGTCATTAGGGACATATATATGATCACTGACATGTGGTGAAATGGCATCCAGGAACTGGTGCAGTACCCTGGAGGCTGATGCCTGTGATATCCCCATCATATCACCAGTTGGTCTCTGGAAGGTACCTGTTGCTAGTATTCTTAGGCCAACACATACCTTGGTTTCCACTGGGATGGGTTCCCCTCTGTTGGTTCTGTGTGTGAGGTGTGGCCTGCACAGCTCAACAATCTGCTGCAGGAGCTCTCTGTCCACTCTATAGCGCTCTACTATCTCCAACTCATGTAACCCATGGTAGGTGACCCTGGGCCTGTATACTCTTCTCCTTCTCCTCACTCTGGGTTGTCTGTCAGCATCTGCATTGTCACCACCCTCAGCAATTCGCCTATGCCTGATTATAATAGCCATGGCAGACCCTAGCATTTCTGCTCTGAGTTCAGCTTTATTTCAGTTTTCAATTCTGATAGCTTAGTTTCTGGCAGTATCTCTTGTGAGAAACAGCCTTCACTGCTCTTTGTTGTGTTTTAAGTGCTGGGCTGGGCTTCTAGTCTGCCTGTGTAATTGCCTGCTTGTAATTGTTTCCACCAATTAACTCCAGCAGTATTCCCTGGCAGTTTACCTGTATTTTGGTTGTTTCCTGTATCCTCTCTGTTTCCTGAGGGGAGCAATGTGCACACCAGCTTAAACACGCTCACAGTCACTTAAACGCTGCACACATCCCTACACAGTGTTACACGCGCACACATCCTTACACGGTGTTAGCTAGGCTGATTCATGCTAAAACGCTACAAGACACTGCCTTACACGTGCACGCCACGAAACCGTTGTAAACAGTTTGCAACACGCCCCACATGTTGAACCTGCCTTACACGCACAAGCCAAGACATACACGTATATCAAGAAACTTTGAGTGTAGGGATAGCGTATACCCTCAATTTCTTGACTTTCCTAGTGTTCTGTTGGGACACACCTCCCTCCCTGATGTCTGTCTGTCATCTGTTACCTTACATTGCCCTCCAATCTGGGACATTTCTTTCTATCCTTCCCCTCCGTGATGTCACCTATCTAACTCTTACACTACTCAGAAAGTGCTCATTACCTATGTGGCAGTGTGATTCAGTATTGTAACCCTCATTTACATAGGATTGCCTAGTAATGCTTAGTTACATATCTTACACGGAGCTTCCCCCCCTTGACAACCACTAAACGGAGGCCATATTGTTTTTAGTCTGCAAGTCCCTCCATTGACATTCCATGTAATACATAAATCCCACAACTGTGGGCTTATAAGCTTCGGTTTTCAGTTTTAGGTAGCGCACCCGTTTATGCGGGTGTGCGCTGCAGTTAAACACAATAATCCCGTGAAAAAAAAAAAGTTAAACAACTTATTTTTGCAACACTTTTTCATGCCAATGGCCACATATTTGGCCATTGGCATGCTTAATGACACATATGCACCCTTTATTTGGAGCTGACATAGCTCCGTTTTTGATTATGCAGAAATGTACTCAGTTGTCAGCTGAGTACATTTCTGCAGCTAACACGTCCGTTACACGGACTGGTTTCTGCTTCGTGGATCGCTCAAATACTTCATTTGCATATCTTGGAGCTGCAAATGAGGTATTGAGCATTTCCACGCCCAGTCCGTGTAAGAGACGTGTTAGCTGTCTCTTACACGGAGGTTTGGGCTGTACCTGAATCGGGAGGCTTACACGGAGGCTTACACTACTCTTGAACTCCGTGTAAGCCTTCCTGAATCTGGCCCTGTGTTTTTACTATGTTGAAATTGCCACGATTACATTATAAAATCTTCCCTGGCCCAAACAGACTGTGAAATTGATCAATTTTTGATCAATGCAGTATTTTCAACACATCAGCTACGGTCCAGAAATGCATCCAAAGAACACCGCAAAAATCTAAAGAAACAAACCCTTTTTCAGAAGGGTTTATTGTAATAATAATTGTTGCATTATCTGAGTCGGGGTGTTTCTTGGTAGCAGTTACAACCTTGAGAGACAAGCTATAATCGTTGTACAACACAAGTTGTAATGGCTAAAGTAAAATCCTAGTGATCCTTGTAATGCCCCTCTCCTCAAAAGGCTTGGTGACTGAACTTCAGATTAGGGGTCTGTCTCCCCCTAAATGAGATGTGTGGGTTCTTCCCTATGAGTTGGAGCCATGGGGATCGCCGTGTTCTAATTTATCTGATTGGGCTTGTCTTTATTAGGACCACACCCATGTGGAGTATGGCTTAACACCAGCTCCAGGCATCCAAGGAGGACATTCCGAAGCCAGAGTCATTTCTAGTGTTTGCTCTCTCTGGCATCATTACCCAGTTTTCAACAGCTGGGGCTTGCTTACCTGTGTACTTATTTTTTCATTAAGTCTGTGACACCATAGTAAAGCCGCAGGGTAGGAGGGGAACCTCCCCATCTCTTGTAAAGATGATTTTGTTGTTCAGGTGGTCTTTATTTCAGAAATGGGCATGGATAATAAGATCCTCCTTCCTAATGATCCCTGGTCTTGTTCTCCATAAAGAAATCTGTCATGAAATGATTTGCATGTGCTTTTTTAATCATTTTGGGTCAGTGTAGTTACAGGAGACCACAGTAATTTTCTGCCTACCTTATAGTTAAGCCTTTGGACAGGTTGGGCAAAAAAGTTTTGTTCTGTGTCATTTTGAGATAGATGTCCTTTTTGCACTTTTTACCCCTGTTGCCTGTTCATCCCAATAAGCAGGCATTTGGCCCATTTGTTTCCCCATCAACAGGGCTAAGGTTGTCTAGGACAGGCCTCCATTCAAACACCCAGTTGGAATGTTTTGAGGATTCTTGTCTTTTTCTACCTGTTCTTAAATGCATGTATCCAGCAAAGCAAGGAAGAACATGTAAAAGCTAGTCCAGTGGGAAAGTCCCCTCATTTCTACAAGGGGAGTTCCCTCCAAATAGCTGTGCCCCTCCATGTGCAACATGAATGGTAGCTTCTGGTCTCCACCAAGGAACTGACACCCATTATTCCCCTGAGTGTGTGCAAGCCCCTCCTGCCCACCCCTGGGAGAGGGTATATGCCCTTTTACGTCCGACTCCTCCAGTGCCAGTAATGCTAATTGAAAATCAGTCAGTCACCTGAATTACATTCAGGGCTCCATCTGTATGCTTCATGGAACCAGGCATAAGACAGTGGTCATTTAATTGTCCGCCTCTGTTTATTGTTTCAGCCCTGAATAGTGGGCAGGCTCTGAAAGTTGCCAGACGTCATTCAGTCTGATGTCAGTGAGGCTGTGAAACTAGTGTTTCTTACCACGGCTTCTTCAGTAGGTTTTCACATTTATAAGAAATAGCATACCAGAGTAGAATAAACCTAGGATACATAGGGATTCCCCTTCTATTATCTTGGTGGAAATGTCCTGGGGATCCTGCAGGATAAGCTGCAGTATCTTGCAAGGCATAAAGAAGTCCAGTTTGCTAAATGTGCTACATCAGTGAGTCCTTACCCAAGATGGGTGGTTTAGCAAATGGATGGATGGGGTAGGTTCCAACACCAGCTGTCTGAGACTGTCCATGTTGTATAAGCACAACATAGCTATATCATCTAATGTAACACATTCAAGTTCTCATTGGCAGTGTTTCTAACCTTTTGCTGTTCTTCTAAGTGTCCCTTTTATCATTGCCTTTTACATTTCTGTCCATTGGAAAGATTCTTGTGCACATTGAAGCTTAGTTTCCTAATGCCAGAGCTTGAC
The DNA here is from genome assembly GCF_019279795.1 of Protopterus annectens. Classification (NCBI taxonomy): domain Eukaryota; kingdom Metazoa; phylum Chordata; order Ceratodontiformes; family Protopteridae; genus Protopterus; species Protopterus annectens. The sequence continues at coordinate 1,805,867,961 of NC_056725.1, read as the reverse complement.
CTACTGCGCTTGTTTCCTTTAATCCATTGTTTGTTCAGTGCAGTCCGTACTGTTTTTTCCTACTATTGAAGCCTAGTATGTTGATGTTTCTGTCATGCTTTCACATATACCATGTTTCTATGACAGACAGAATATCATTCATTGCTGTTTTGCCAAGGCTATGTCAGTACAGGTATCTCTTCATTTCAGGTATCTTAAACTGTGGGCAATGGTTGTTGCCAGGCTCATTGTAGTTGAGCCCTCTTTTTGTCTCTTCTTATCTGTTCCGTCTTATGAATATTCAAATTCATGCACCAAAATGGAAGTCACAGTCAATTAATGGAGTTTAGTTATTTACTAGGGGGTAAAATGTAGAGTATAATGGCCTCTGATACTGGCCCCTAGATGATGCAGTAAGCCACATCTGTCCAAATTAATCCAAAATCCTGAGGTCTGCACCACAGTTATTCGACCCTGCATTAAAACCTGGTGTGGAACACCTTAATTTCATACATGCCATAAACTGGTAGAACCTTAGGGACTATTTCTGCATATGCTATTTATATGAGGATCCTAGCCATTTTTTTAGGATTCTCTTGCACTGCCCCTATTTCTGGTTTCTCTTGCGCTACCTTGACTCTTTCTGTAACTGCATGATGCTGCCTGCTTAAGTGTTTCTGCTTTATTGTGGTGCTTATTTGATAACAGCACATATTCAGCATTTATTTCTTGAGGTGTTCATGGATTTACTGGTCTGATTCTTTAGTATAACAGAGTTTCAAACCTGTATAACCAAATATTTAGGCATCTTCAGAAGATATAGCAGACCAGTCCAAGATGAAGCTGATAAAGATACAATTAGCAGGCTTCCTAAAACGGGTTTTTATGTAGGGAAGCACACTGTGAAAATGGTAGGATGCTGATGAGACCTTTAGGACAGGGACTGTGTTACAGACAGAGGCTTATTAGTCATGCACGGTTCAGGATGCAGACTCTTCTGGGTGACTATTGATAGAATTTACTGGCCTCACTTGTATAAGGGGAAAGAGCAGGGAGCTGTGACATCACAGCATGGGTGGGTTTTTAGGACAGTAGTGGTGATGCCAGGTTTGGGGAGGGGAATGGCCAGAATATAAAGATATGGAGCTCTGATTGTATATATGCCTCTGTACAGAAATTTTTTTGTCATTTGTTGTATTTGTACTGTTATGTTATGGAGCTTTTCTCCCCGGGCCTCCGCTGTAAATGGACCTTGTTCCAGTCGGACTTTCCAGGTAAACAAATGTAAAATAAATAAATAAAATAAAACTACCTGTATTCAGTGGCCTTGATGTCATCAAGTGAATTGGAGACTGCAGCAAGGGTGGGACAAAAGTTTTTTTTTCAAAGTGAAACCACCACAGTACAGTAAGGTACTGTTCTAGTGTAAAGAAACAGTCAATTTAAAATATTTTAAATGCTGTATCTGTATTTATAGCAGGGACAGTAAACATGGGGAAAAGAGACAGAGAAGTTGAGAATTTAATAATAGAATCTCATTGTTGTCCTTTAACAAGACCTTATAACAATGTCTAGGCAATTCAGATCCTGTATTCCAGGAAAAAAATAAAATAATAATAATAATTTCCTTACACTGATTAGCTCACCTAGTATTTCTGTCAGAGTTCTTTGTATGAAATTTAGTCTGCAAACTCATTGCACTTCCAAAATATATGTTCACAGTTACATCTCCCCCCCCCCCCTCACTTCCAACATTTGCTATCTGCATGAGGGAAAAAAATCTTTGGAGTTTGCTTGGGCTTTAAAGGTATTTATGCAAATACTTCCAAGCAAAAATCTTAAATCTTTTAGGATTTGTTACATATTTGGGAGCCATACATATCTCCTCCCATTGTTTCTTTGTGAATTGCCCATCTAGTCTTTGTTTTCCCTATCTTTCCTGATCTCTTTTGTTTGATTTCTGTAGTTATTGCCAAGTATTTTATATGCTGTACTAATTATCCCTTTTTAAACAGCAGCTTCTATTGTTGATTCCGTTAAAATTCAATCAGCAGAGATTAAATTTTGGATTCCCATATTTCCTTGTCTTTGTCTATATTCTGATATCAATACCTGATAAGAAATGAAATCACTAGCCTGCAGTACAAATGTCTTGGTCTCTTCCCATTCTATTACCTTTTTTTTTTCTCTAATTATTTGTTCCCAATACATTGGTTCCTTTGCCAGTTTACTCCAGTATGTTCCAGCCCACATTTTTCTGTTCTTTGCACGCCCTGATTGCAGACATCCCTATCAGCAGAATCTCCTTTCTCCGCTCCCGTGTTGGCTTACTTCTTTATGTTCTGCTACTTTATGAATACAATATTCTGTATGACTGTTGTTATTCTCCTTTAGGATCTGCATCCAAAATCCCATTCTTTCCTTATTTCTTGAATTTACCCCAAGCTTCATCACCATCTCATTCCACTTTGAATTGCAGCTTTCTACTTGTGTTACGCACAAGAGCCTTAACTGTGTAGCTCTGAAATATCCCTTCAAATCAGGTAATTTGTCCTGTTGGGAGGATCAACTTAACTCCTGTCACTCTTGCCCTCTTTACCTCCCAAATAATTTTTTTCGACTCTTTATTAATCTTCATAACTTCTCCTCTGGTTGATAAAAGTATGCCTGACCTGTGTATAAAACTAAAGGGACTAAAAACATTTTACTGTTGGTATCTTGCTATCCAAGCTATACTGCTCAGACAAGCTCCACGTGGGTTTACAGAGTGGTCCTAGCAGCAGGGAACTCAGGAAAGCGACTACCTTCTGGATTTAAGTATCTTTGGTTTTTTTTCACTTGGAATAGCTTCTGTAGCTTACCTTGAACTAGCCTGAACTGTTTTTTTAACTGATTGCTGCATTATTTTAAAATCTGCACTTAAAGTTACATTTTAGTCGAATTTGATCAAAAGTTTGCTTGTTTGTTTGTTTAATTTAACTGTGGAGGCTGCCCACTAAAGTGTGCTAGCCTGTGTAACTAATTTATCACTGTTTCTGCATTTTCTGTGTGTTTCTACCAAAAACAAAAAAATCCTTGTTTTCCCGCCTTCCTCGACTAGTTTAGACCAGTTTACAGGCATTGCTGTATTCTGGGCTGTGGTGTAGTTCCTGTGTTGTCCATTACCTTACTTGGATAGAAGGAAGTTTCTTTGCTCACCAGTGGGAGTGGGGAGCCTTGAGCAGCCAACCTGTCCTTGGGGGAAGTGACCTCAGAACAAGAAGCTGTAGTAATTGGTTGTTTTGGACCATTTCTAGCTCTTTTGTAGTTCACTGTTTAAAATCCGCGTTTGCACGGCTTTATGTGTATGCGCATAGCAGCCTTGTTAAACAAGGTTAAACTTTTTCTGGCTCCACCAAGTCTGCTCTTCAAATTTTCCCTTAAGGAAGCTCTACTCTTAGTATAACCAGACTACTCCCTGTATTATAAGCCTAGCACTTGTTCTCAATACTTCTCTACTAAGTAAGCACTCTCGTACTAAGTAAAGCACTACATCTACTTACCACCCCTGTGAATATCCACTTCCTTTAATGGTATACCACTCCCTTATACTGTTCTAGCATGTCGAGTGGTAGATTACTGGCGTCGTCTCCAGTTCAGCTGGTCAATCTGGGTATCTTGAGACAATGCTACAATTGTCTCATGTACACAGACAACCGTCTCCTCCTCCCAGCAAACACAAATACATGTGAGAGATGCAACTATATAGCCAAACTGGAGGCTGAACTCTCTCAACTCAGGGCTGGCATGACCAGACAGGAGGAGATGGCAACCACACACACAACAATCCCAGTCCCACATAGACCTACCACAACTGCAAACCAAACACATAAGAACACAAAGACATACTCGGAGGCTCTAATAAAAAACTTACCAAAACAACAGAGGCTCCCAAAGCAGACATCCAAAAATCCACCACCTCAAAACAAAACACATGCAACACATACTTCAATAAATCAGTGTGTCGACCAATCGCAGCCCTTAAGGCCAAACACCTTGCCTGATACACTAGTAATAGGTGACTCCATAGTCAGACACACTGATGTCCCACTGACCAGGCTGAACAAGGAGAAGGTGACTGTGAGCTGTCTATCGGGATCTAGGATCCGCCACATAACACACGCACTCAGGTCACTCCAAAGCAAGTACAAATATGACTCTGTCATTGTCCATGCTGGTGTGAATGACCTGAGACGTACCTCCCTGGACTACATGAAAAGAGACATAGAGGAGCTCTCCGATTATGTAGCCCAGGCTGGTATGACCCTGACCCTGAGCAGCATCTTGCCCTCACCAAGAATGATACCACAATACAAAGACAAGATGATCAGCTTTAACAATTGGCTCAAGTACTGGTGTCATTCTAAGGGGATCCAATGTCTGTCTGCCTGGGATGATATGTTGGACAAGCCACGCTGCTTCACAAGGGATGGCTTACACCTGTCACCATTGGGCTTCCGGATATTGGCTAAGGCTCTTGCCACCCCCATAGTGCCTTTTTAGGCAAGGCTCAAAAGACAAACCCACCTCCTTAGAAAACAAAAATGGAAAAAAACTAAGGGTAATGCTGCTCAACGCCAGAAGTCTAAATCTCAATATGCAGGCACTTGATGCACTCCTCAGCATGGAGAACATCGACGTCTGTGCAGTAACTGAAACCTGGTTCAAGGCTCCTGAGAGCACCCCAGCGCTACCAGGCTATACCTCGTATCATGCTTTTTGGCCCCCAAACCTGGGCCAAACCACAAAGGGAGGGGGAGTGTCCATATTCATAAAGGACACCCACACCTCCAGGTTAGTAGCAACACATGAAGCATCAGAGACCATACAGGTGCAACTAACCATAGGCAAAACTGCTATACAACTGGTAGCATGTTACAGACCACCCTCCCAATCTCAAGAACCCCACTCAGCCTTCCTGAAGACATTGGAGGATATGAATGTATCACAAAATACCATCATACTGGGAGACTTCAACTACCCAAACATAGATTGGGTACATTATTCTAGCCCTAATACCCTAGTCCAAAGGTTCCTGGAATTCATAAATTCAAATGCACTGGAACAACTAGTCACCTCTCCCACTAGGGGAGATAATATACTAGACCTGATCATCACAAACATGGGGACAAAATGCTCCACACCGAAGTATACCCCTCACTAGTGAGATCTGACCACAAACTAATCACCCTGGATATACATATCCCACCTCCACCCCCAGCACAAAAGACCACAGTGAAAAACTTCTCAAAAGCAGATTTCACTCTTCTTAAGACTGAGATGGTATCCTTTAAGCCCACTGTGCCAGTGGATACCACATCCCACAATGCCGAATCCTTCACAAATGCTTTCTATGGACATCTCCAAGAATGCATGGACCATGCAATCCCAAACAAATCCAAGTCCCTCTCCACCAAATGTAAGCGTCCTGTCTGGTGGACCTCAGCCATAAACAAATTGTATAACAAAGAAGGAAGCTACTGCACGTCAGAGCGAAATCCCATGAAGGGAAGACATCTCTGATCAACATTAGCAGAAAAGTACGTTCTCTCATAAAAACATCCAAGGCAAACTTTGAGAGAAAATCGCTAAGGACACTAAAGATAACCACAAAGCCTTCTTCAGCTATGTTAGAAACCTGGGCGGAAACCCTCAGATATGCTCAGAGTTGGTTCACAACAATAAGAAATACACTGAACCCACAGATATTGCTAACATTCTGGCTGACAGGTTCAGTGCAAATTTCTCCCCCTCCTTCACCCCCAAAAGAAGAAATACTTATCCCAGCTGAATGTAATCTCCCTGTCATCTCAGATGTCCAAGTGAGAACCGCCCTAAACAAAGCAAAAAACACAGCATCAATGGGACCTGACGGTATCCCGGGTGCATGTTACGTGAACTCCAAGAGGAGCTAAACCCACACATAAAAATGCTATTTAACCTTAGCCTTACTTGGGATATGTACCTGAACACTGGCGTACAGCAACAGTGGTCCCACTCCACAAGGGGTGCCTCTACAGACCCTGGAAACTACCGCCCCATAAGCTTAACTAGCCTGGTCTGCAAAGCTATGGAAAGAATCATTATGGAACTCATAAACAGAGACATAGGGGACCTACAGACACTTGACCCCACCCAGTTCGGCTTTGTAAAGGGCAGATCCTGCCTTTTAAACCTGGTTGACTTTTTCGAAACAGTCACTAGAGCGATTGATGAGGGCAAAGCAGTCCATACAGCATACCTGGACTTGGCTAAGGCCTTCGACACAATACCCGACTCAGGCATCATAGATAAGCTAAACAGCTTAAAAGTAAACCCTTATGTCACTAGATGGGTTGCAAACTGGCTAAAGGACAGAACCCATAAAGTTAAAATCGCTGGAGCAATGTCAGACTCAAAGCCAGTCACAAGTGGTGTCCCACAGGCATCTGTCCTGGGACCCCTCTTGTTCGGCATTTATTTCTCAGATGTTAAAGCAAACATGGGAGGGCTGTGGCTGACAAAGTTCGCAGATGACTGCAAACTAGGCGCCATAGTCGATACACCAGCAGACACACACATCGTACAAAAAGGCCTCACTGAAACGGACAACTGGTGCCGTAGTCACGGCCTTAAACTAAATGCCAAAAAATGTATAGTCATCCCTTTTGGAAAAAACAAAGTACCCACAAATTATCACATAGACAGCAACCCACTGAGTACGGAAAAAGTAATCAGAGACCTAGGGACCCAAGTAGACAGCGACCTCTCATTTGACACCCACGTTGCCAAAGTGGTTAGAAAAACATTCTACCTTGCACACCTCATCATGAAGGGATTCACATCCAGATCCAAGGATGTCATTGTACCCCTATATTCCTCCCTCATCAGACCCATGATTGAGTACAATGCCCCATTTAGTATGTACCTCACCCGGCATTTGCAACAGCTGGAGAGACCACAAAAGTACCTCACCAAAAGGATCAAGGGTCTCCAACATATGTCTTATTCTGCCAGACTAAAGAAACCTCAGCTCTATTCAGTAGCATACCGCCTGCTCAGAGGTGATCTCTGCCTGACGTACAAGGCCATGTCCAATCAGGATCTGATGGACATGCTCCACCTCAAAAAATCCAAATCCATCAGGACCACGAGAGCTAAAGACTTAAACCTCAGCACAAGTATGAATAGGACATGCTGGAGGGATAGATTCATAACCCAGAGGCTTCCCATGCTTTGGAACAGGATCCCAGTTCGTATTAGGCAGAGCCCCTCACTGACTCTCTTCAAGAGAAATCTTGATGAGTGGATGGGAGATCGTAAGTTTACCCCAGGGGTCACATCTGTGTCACTGCTAGACAGGGGCACAGTAAACTAATTCTATTATATAAGGGGACCTTCATTGTGTCACTACTAGACAGAGGCACAGTATTCTAGATTTATTCTGTACATTTTTGTACCATTTCATGGTGTGGCAAAAGCCACATCACTATGGCTAGGCTTACAAATGCCCCAGAGCAGATAGCCTAGTACTATACTATGAAACTATATCCATAGGAAAGAGCTCCCAGTTTCTCAGTTTTTGTATTCTCTTTTGTTTAGTCTCTTCCACATATTCTTAGCTGCCATAACCAAAACCTTCTTAATCCTTACTTCTAAATACTTAATTTTATCATGTCCTCATTAATATGGGTATTGATGGACCAGTTCATATTTGTATACATAGCTTATAGCTATAGGTTTTGCTTTATCCTCATTAATTTTATATTATGAATAATCTGGAACTGTATCAGAATCTTAAACAACACTGAGATGCCCTTTTGTGATTCATTTAGGTACAAAATAATATCATCTGCAAATAATATCAACTTTTCTTGAACACCATACTAATTATATGTTAGGATTTCTGAGTCCCTTATTTTCTTTGCAAGTGGTTCTGAAAATAATAAAAATAAAGGGGAAAGAACACCCGTGCCTGGTTCCTCTGTTCAGACACTACTTATCAGAAAGTAACCCTTCCACTTTGATTTTTGCCTCTGATCCCTCATATAGCCTTCTGATTAATCTTTTTGTTGCATCGGGAAATGCAAGTGCTTCCATTGCCCTGTTCATAAAATCCCAGCTTATTGTATTGAATGCTTTCTCTGCTTCAAGACCTATCAATAACACCAATATTTTCTTGCATTTTACTTCCCTCTGGATTATCAGTGTTCTATTAATGTTGTCAAATGTTTGCCTTCCCTCCACAAAACCACATTGGTCCATAACTATCAATTTTGGCATTACCTTTGCCATTGTTTTAGCCGTTATTGACATAAACACTTTAGTCATGGTTTAGAATTGAGATGGGCTATATGAAGCTGGAACAGATGGGTTTTTACCATCTTTAGGTAATACAACCACCAGTGTTTTTTTCCAGGATGTTGATGCCCCCTTAAAATACTGTTAAATCCTTCTAGATTTTATCACTCATTTCCCTCCTAACTTCCAAAATTCCACTGGAATATCATGTCTTCCTGGAGACTTTCCTGTAGATTGGGTATACATCATCTGTATGTCATCTCCTCCTTTCTTAACTGTTAGTTGATGAGTGTCACTTGCATCTATCCTTGGCATATTTAAGTCTTCCATAAATATTCCATTTGTGCTCTTTCTTGATTCCCCCTCTTCTCTGCTTTGTATAAATTTTCATATCACAAAATATCTTTAATAGCTCTACAGGAATTTGGGTTATTTTTCTTGTTGTAGGCTTCCTAAATTTGGCAACAACTCTTTCTACTATGTTACCTGGGTTGTGCTAAAAGTTTTTGTGCCCTGGAATTACCAAACAGTTGCTTAACAGAAATCTTTCTAAACTCATGCTTATTATCCAGGTACTCCCTTATATTCCCTTTATCACTCTGCAGATGCACTTGTTCTTGCCCTGTGAGATTTCCCTTACTTTGTAGTATTTTAACCTTTGTCAGCCCCTTTAAATAATTCTTATTACTTCTTAACCAGATCTCTTTTTCTTTTATTTCTGCCCTGGTTTTAAACTTCAGTTATGGAAGACTTAAATATGGTAAGGTTAGCGGTAGATGAGGCTCAACAAATAACAGTTAAGATAGGAGGAGATCAGATAAAAATGGTGATATATATAACCATTCTGCATGAAATTCTACAGGACTAGAGTATGTTCTGGTGGAAAGTTTGGAAGTGTGGAGGGAAGAAAATGATAAAATCTTGAAAGTTTTGTTTCACGATGATTTAAAAGAAGGGGAAGCACCAGCATCCTGAAAAAAAAAGCTGTGCTGGCTGTAATACCTAAATACAGTAAAGACCCATCTAATTATTTAGCTTCTTATAGGCCCATTTAAATTTTAAACTATGATTATAAAGTGTTTATTTCTATAATAACTAAAAGAATGGTAAAGGTGATGCCAAAATTGATTAGATAGACTAATGTGGTTTTGAGGAGGGAAAGCAAATATTTGACAGTATTAATAGAGCAATGATGTTCCACAGGGAAGCAGAATGTAAGAAAATAGCATTGCTATTGGTGGGTCTTAATGCAGAGAAAGAGTTTGACAGAGTAAGTTAGATTTTATGAGTAGAGCTGTGGAAGCATTTGCAATAAGGTTAATTAGAAGGATATATGATGGCTCGGATGCAAAAATAAAAATTGGGGGGGGGGCTCAATAATAAGTTGGGTCTGAACAGAGGAAGCAGGCAGAGTGAACACTTTCCTCTTTGTTATTTGTGTTATATTTAGAACCATTGGCAAAAAAAAAAAAAAAAATAAGGGACTCAGAAGTTCAGGTATATAATTGTTATGGTGTTCAAAAAAACTTTGCTTTATTTGCAGATGATAACATTTTGTTCTGATGGAAGCAGAAAGGGACATCTCAGTGTTGTGGAACATTCTGAGACAGTTCCAGTTTTTTCAGGATATAAAATTAATGAAGGTAAAACAAAGGCTGTAGCTATAAACTATGCACCCACACGTGAATTGGTTCCTCAATGCCCATAGTTATGGAGACATGATGAAATGAAGTATTTAGGAGTATGGATTTAAACAGATTCTGTTAAGGCAGCTAACGATACGTGGGAAGAGACTAAATAAACAATAATACAAAAACTGAGATACTGGAAACTCTTGCCTATGGATACAGATAGCAAGATACAGGTAGTAAAAATATCTTTCGTCCTTTTAATTTTATACACAAGTCAGGCATATGTTTACCAACTAACGGAGAAATTGTGGATGGTAATTAATAAAGAGTTGAAGGATTTTGTTTGGGTATTTAGCATTACCTGATTTGAAGGGATATTTTAGAGCTACACATTTAAGGTATGCATAGCACAAGCAGAAAATAATTCAAAGTGGAAAGGAGTGATAATGAAATTGGGGGGTTAATTCAAGAAATAAGGAATTAATGGGATTTTGGATGTAGATCCTTAAAGAGAACCACAGCTAGCATACAGAATATCATAGTCGTAAAGTAGCAGAAAATGCCATTGGGATAGTGAAAAGCGATTCTGTCAATAGGGATGACTGCAATTAGGGGTACAGAGAAAATGGAAGAAAGGGCTGACATTTTCTGGAGAAGGTGGCAAAGCAACCAAGATACTGGAATAGAATTAGAGAAGGAAATATAATAGAATGGGAAGAGGCCAAGAAGCCATTTCAATTGCAAGCTAATGATTACTTTTCCTATCAGGGATTGATGAGTATAGACAGAGACAGGTAAATTGGAAACCAGTGCAGGACTTTCATTTAGGATGAGTTCTTTATTGAATCTAGAGCAAAAGCTGCTGTTAAAAAAAGGATAATTAGTAGGGCATATAAAATATTGCTGATAACTATAGCAATCAGAAGAGATTGGAACGAGAGAGAGATTAGATTTGCAATTCACACAAAAACAATGGGAGAACATATGTATGACTCTCGTATATGCAACAAAATATAGAAGATGTATATACTTTTATACCTCAAACAGACTCTCAATAGTTTTTCCTGAAGTAGATAAACACTGGAGGTGTGATGGAGAAGAAAGAGATACTGGGAGCATACGTTCTCAGAGTGTAATGAGTTGGCAGACTTTAAAAATTCCATATAGAGTACTCTGTCAGGAGTACTGGGTGAGCAAATGACTGTAACTAAGGAAATTATTTTTTTTTTAGTTGGGATACAGGATCTAGATTGCCTAGACATAGTAAGGCCTTGTTAAATTGAATTCTGGTGCCTGCTGAAAAAGATAATTACTAGAAAATGAAAATCAAGACCTAAATCAACTATACTCGAAGTAGTAAATATTGTAACAGAGATAAAAGAACAGGTTGTGATATCTTTAAAGAAGGGTAAGAGTAAATTACATTAAAAAAATGGAAATTGTGGGAACAATACATTCTTCCTCCAAAACATTTTTCGTCATGAAGTTCAAAAGAAGGCTGAAATTGAGCAAATTATGTAATGTTGCCTTAATATGATTCAATGGCTTTTGTATAATGTAAGTTTGCCTATGTAACAAGTGATAATTGAATAAATTATTATTTTTTTTATTTTACATTTGTTTACCGGGAGAGTCCAACTGGGCATAAAACCCTTTTTCATCAGAGGCCCGGGGAGAAAAGCTCCATTGTTAGTAAACTATTTTGTTAGTAGAAGGAAAATTGTATAATACAATAAATAGTAACAGACATTCATAATGGTAAAAAGACTAGAACATAATTAATTGGTCAAGTGGGAGACCAGACCAATAATCTTGCATAACAATGCTTCTAGAAGACAGTTCTTACAGTAGTAGCAGGTAGTGACATTTTATACAATAAGAGTGCAATTATGATACTTAGTCTTATATACAGGTAGCATAGCAAACTGAAGACTTAAAATCTGATAGATATTAACAGTGAGAAGAAAAAAACAACAACATAAGGTAGTCATATGATTTAAATTCAATGCTCATTACATATGCAATTAAAATTTTAGAATTAGCTAGTTCCATAGTTTGGGCTACCCATGGCCGGTACATGTATAAGTATAGGAATTGGTGAGGTGGGCTTTAATGTAATGCTTGAAATTTTTTAAGCTAGAGTTTTAATTTTAAGTGGTAAGGCATTCCACAGTTTAGTAATGTAGTAGGAGTATAGAGAGTCATCTGAGTTACTTTTACTCCTGGTTACTTCAATTAGAGCTTTATTAGTGGATCTTAGTGGACAGGTACTTATATGCGGATTGGGGAAGCCTTGTAGAGCTGGTATTTTATCGGGTTTATAGTACATTTGGTGGGCAGTAGAGAGTTGTGTGAGAATATGTTAGTGGGGTAGTTCTAACCAATAGTTGTCTTAGGGCCTTACAGTGATGGGTTCTAGGAGGACAGCTAGTGTCAAATTTAGCTATCTTATTATAGCTGGCATCTAGCTTGCTTGGGTCTGATTTGGAGAGCTTGGTAAGGATGGGTGAGGTGTATAGTAAAGTTAACAAAAGATGAGTTCTGGCTGTGGTTATTCTGGAGTTTGTGGTTAGGTAATTTTTGCATCTGTATAAGGTACCTTTTTTCTTGTGTACTTTTTTTTTTACAGTCTGGGCAATGTGTAAGTCAAACTTCTGATTTTGATCAATAACAACACCGAGAAGTTGGGTGGATGGTACTGGTTCAATCAAAGTCTTATTACTGGCTGTGATGTTGAAGTAAGTGGATTGGCTTTTGAATTTAGTGGAGTGGAAGAGTATGAGTTTAGTTTTATTTGGGTTCAAGATTAATTGGGCATCCGCCAACCGTGATTCAATACCATTGAAGGATGTTTGGGTTAAGTTCTGTAGTTCAGTTAGAGTTGCGGCAGAACATATGACAGTGGAGTCGTCTGCATACTGTATAAGGGTGGCTAGAGTTGTAGCCTTATGGAGGTTATTTGTAAACAGGTTAAAAAGGAGGGGGCTGAGAACAGACCCTTGAAGCATGCCTATAATCACTGGTAGTAAGGGAGAAAGAGCTTTGTTCCACCATACCGCTTGTTGCCGATCTATGAGGTAGTTCTGAAACCAGGCTAGAGTGGAGTAGCTTAGGTTCAGTTTGGACAAGGCAGTCAGCAGTTTGTTATGAGACACTGTATCGAAGGCTTTTGATAAGTCTAAAAAGATTGCTGATACTAGCTCACCTTTATTTCTAAGTTGACTGATGGTGTTAGTGAAGCTAACAAGGGCTGTGGTAGTATTATGGTAGGGGCGAAAGCCATGCTGAGTATTTCTAAGTAATTTGTTTAGGAGATGGTTAAATATTTAGGTGTGAACACACCTTTTAAGGATTTTTGATAGAATGGATAGGATCACTATGGGTTGATAGTGAAGTTGGTGTAGGGATATGATGTGAGCAATTTTCCAGAGAGTGGGGATGCGTTGCTTGGATATGGAATGGTTAATTAGTAGAGAAATTGGATAGGAGATGGCTTCAACTGCTATTTTTAAGTATGTTGAGGGTAGGTTGTCAGCTGCCAGGGTTGTGGGGTTTAGCCTGAGCAACTATTTGTGTATGTTGTGGGTTGGGACTGGTTTTAAGGAGAATGTGTTGTTATTATCTAGTAGAGAGGTTAGGTTGATGGGCAGTGATGGGAAGTTTTGGTTAGTAAGGAGTTTGATGGAGTTAATGAAGTATTTATTAAACTGGGTAGCAATACATTCTAGGGGATTACTTGGTGTTGGTTGAGGGGTCATAGTGTGACCTGGTCATAGTATTTTATTTAAAGTGGTCCAGAATATTTGAGGATTAATTTGGTATTATCTTGTAAGCTAGTATATTAATTCTTCTTATCAAGTCTTATTTGGGTTTTGGCTTTGTTTCTTAGCTGGAGATACTTCTGGTGAGTAACTATTGATTTTTTGTGGGTCCATTCATGCCACACTTTAGCCCTTTCTTTTAGGAGTGATTTTGTCTGTTTAGTGAGCCAAGGAGAGTAATTAGATTTTGCTTGTATTGTCCTGACAGGGGCCATGTTATTTAAGATATTTAAAAATGTGGTGTTAAAGTAGTCGACTGCACTGTCCATGAATAAAGTTTTGAGAGGTTTCCAGTTGCAGAGCTTAAGGGATGTTATGAAATCTTGAGGCCTGAAATTTTTGATGTTGCAAATTTGGTAAGTAGATGGGTTTTGGTGATGGACAGGTTGACAGACGAGATCAGACAGGAGTCTCCGTGGACTATGATGTTTGCAGATGACATTGTGATGTGTAGTGAGAGTAGGGAACAGGTGGAGGAGACCCTGGAGAGAAGGAGATATGCTCTAGAGAGAAGAGGAATGAATGTCAGCAGGACTAAGAATATATGTGTGTGAATGAGAGGGAGGATAGAGGAATGGTGAGGATGCAAGGAGTAGAGGTGGCTAAGGTGGATGAGTTTAAATACTTGGGATCAGTAGTTCAGAGTAATGGTGAGTGTGGAAGAGAGGTGAAGAAGAGAGTACAGGCAGGATGGAGTGGGTGGAGAAGAGTGTCAGGAGTGATTTGTGACAGACGAGTACCAGTAAGAGTGAAAGGGAAGGTCTACAAGAGGGTAGTGAGACCAGCTATCTTATATAGGTTGGAGACAGTGGCACTGACAAAAAGGCAGGAGTTAGAGCTGGATGTGGCAGAGTTAAAGATGTTAAGATTTGCATTGGGTGTGACAAAGGTGGACAGGATTAGGAATAAGTATATAAGAGGGTCAGCCCAGGTTGGAAGGTTTGGAGACAAAGCCAGAGAGGAAAGATTACGTTGGTTTGGACATGTGCTGTGGAGGGATGCTGAGTATATTGGGAAAAAGATGCTAAGGATGAAGCTACCAGGTAACAGGAAAAGAGGAAGGCCTAAGATCAGGTTTATGGATGTGGTGAGAGAGGACATGCAGGTGGTTGGTGTGATGGAGCAAGATGCAGAGGACAGGAAGAAATGGAAACAGATGATCCGCTGTGGCGACTCCTAACGGGAACAGCCGAAAGAAGATGACGATGATGGGTTTTTTGTAGGATTTGCCTGATGATGTATAATGTATGTTAGGAGGTGGTCACTGAGTGAATCAGATCAGGGAGGGTACCAGCACTATAGGAAAGTGTGGAGTAGTTGGTGAGAATCCAGTCAAGGATTGTGTCCTTTTTAGTAGTTTTATCAAACCTTGTTGTGGTTTAAATTAATTGGGTAAAGCCGTAGAGGTTGATATGGGTGTTAGGGTGGTCAGAGTTGCAGGAGTACCAGTTAATATTAAAGTCCCCTAGTATAATGGTCTCTTGTGGAAGGTTATTGGAGGACCATTGTAGAATGGTTTCAAGTTTGTCTATGTTGTTGCCAGGAGGAATTTAGGTACCTATGATGTTGATATTTTTATTTTGGTTGAGTTTTATTTTAGCCAAGAGTATTTCTAAGTTGGAAATATTAGGGGGTTAAGGTTAACACTCTCTAATGTAAGATGGTTTTTAAAGAGCAGGGCTATACCGCCACCCCTTTTTGTTTTCCTATCTTGCCTGAGAATACTATAGTCAGTGGGATGTGGAAAGAATTTCATTATCAAGGATATCAGGTTTGAGCCTGGTTTCTATCAGAAGGACTATATCAGGGGAATATAGAGATAGGCTTACATGAATTTCCTGCATTTTGTTTAAAATGCTTCTTATGTTTAAGTTTATTATGAGTAGATCATTACTTTTTCTAGGAATATTAAGAGAGTGGTTTGAGCACTGACTGTGTTGTCCATATTTAACTTATGCTATGCTTCAAACTGAATCACAGAACACTCAGACTGCTTAGTGTCTGTTTTAATTAAAAAGTATGTACTAAACAAAAGTGATGATGAGGAGTAGCAACCCAGTTTGATACTGTAACATCTTTAAGTCCTAGCAGCACAAAGCACACTAAGCACCAAGTCAGACTGGAAAAAGATACATTGTAATACTTTGTCTACAACTTGTATAAATAGGAGACCGGTTGTGCAACAGTAGCAATGCTGACAGTAACAAAGCAATAGAACAATTGAGTTTGTAGAGACCTTAGCTGCAATATAAAAAGTAAAGCTCAAATACTTACAATGAGATACACCATGGGCTGAAGGGAATGGGCAGCTGCTGTGAGTAAGCCAAGATGGCTCCAGGGGTTTAAAAAAACTATGCTGGGACAATATTGGAGGAGGGGGAGTGGGAGTGGTCACAGGTAATGTGAAGTGGTTAGTTCTTGTAGAAAATCACACTCAGGAGAAATTGAGCAGCAAATGCTGCAAAAAACAATCTATAGACCTGATTTCAGCTGTGTCCTTTCTAGGTAGACACCTAGTTTGAAGCAGACAAAAAGTGGCAGTTTTAAGTACCCTTTTGCCTCTATTTTTTTGCGTCTTTCGGCTTTTCCCGGTTAGGGGTCGCCACAGCGGAACTCCGGTCCGCTAATGATTGGTAGTGGATTTTTACATACCGGGATACCAGCCCTGACGCACAACCTTCAACAAAGGCACGCCCCATTCACATATGCCTCCACACAGAAGACGTTCTAGCTGAGAATCGAACGGGACGTCTTGCTATGAGGCGACAACGCTACCGCAGCACCGCCTCTATTTTACAAGTGGCCAATTCCAGTGTATCTACTGGGTTACCTTTTTTTTCGCCTAGAGCTTTATCTTGGTTTACTGATAACTAAAAATAAAAGTTTAACTGGCGAATGTATTTACAGCTGATGGGGGTAGAGAGCAGCTGCTGTCCCTAGCCATGGGTAGAGCCAGTTATTTCTGCTTTAGACCAGGTACTTTGTACAGTAGCAGGCTAAGAGGGAAATGTAGCTAGACACCTACAGTAACATATTTTCTTTTTAAAGGCCTTGAGTCCTTGTGGCTGGTTTCTTCATTGCAGGTGCAGTCAATGGCCAAGGATTCAGTAAGTGGTGGGGGGGGGGCTGAGAGAGAACCCGTTTGCAGGGACAGTGGTCAAGTAAATTATATTCTTTTTAAAACCCTTGAGTCCTTGTGGCTGGTTTCTTCACTGCAGATGCGGTCAATGGCCAAGGATTCAGTAAGTGAGGGGGGGGCTGAGAGAGAACCCGTTTGCAGGGACAGTGGTCAAGTAACTTATCTTCTTTTTAAAGCTCTTGAGTCCTTGTGGCTGGTTTCTTCAGTGCAGATGCAGTCAATGGCCAAGGATTCAGCAAGTGGAGGGCTGAGAGAGAACCCATTCACAGGGACAGTGGTCAAATGAGATACACTATGAGCTGAAGAGAATGGGCAGCTGCTGTGAGTAAGCCAAGATGGCTAAAAAATGCTTACTATGTGTGCAGTATTACACAACATGTTTTTATTATATAAACAAATGCAGCAGGGGACTGACCTGATATTCAGGAAGAGGAAGTCCCAAAATCTTCATCAGAAGAGGAGGTAGATCCAGGTGCTGGGAATGGATATTCCATATTCCAGACATTCCAGTCTCACATAGACCTACCACGACAGCAAACCAAACACATAATCACACAAAAACATACTCGGAGACTCTAAATGAAGATCTGCCTAAGCAGCAGAGACCTCCAAAGCAGGCACCCAAGCAACCGCTACCCCAAAACAAAACACGTGCAACACATATCTCACAAAGCCAGTGTGCCGAACAGTCACAGCCCTTAAGACTAAACAACACACCTGATACACTTGTAATAGGTGACTCTATCGTCAGGCACACTGACGTCCCGCTCACCAGGCTGAACAAGGAGAGGGTCATGGTGAGCAGCCTGTCGGGCGCTAGGATCTGCCACATAACACAAGCACTCAGGTCACTCCAAGGCAAGTACAAATATGACTCATTCATTGTCCATGCTGGTGTGAATGACCTGAGACGTACCTCCCTGGACTACATGAAAAGAGACATAAAGGAGCTCTCTGAGCATGTAGCCCAAGCCGGTATGACCCTGACCTTGAGTAGCATCTTACCCTCACCAAGAATGATGCCACAATACGAAGACAAGATGATCAATTTCAACAATTGGCTTAAGTACTGGTGTCATTCAAAGGGGATCCAATGCCTGTCAGCTTGGGATGATATGCTCGACAAGCCACGATGCTTCCCTAGGGATGGCTTACACCTGTCACCCCTGGGCTTTCGGATATTGGCAAAGGCTCTTGCTACCCCCATAGTGCCTTTTTTAGGCAAGGCTCAAAAGACAAACCCACCTCCATAGGTATCACAAGGGATAAGAAACTAAGAGTAATGCTACTCAACGCCAGAAGTCTAAACCTCAAGATGCACGCACTCGAAACTCTCCTTAGCATGGAGAACATCGATATCTGTGCAGTAACAGAAACCTGGTTCAGGGCTCCCGAGAGCACCCCAGCACTACCAGGTTATACCTCATACCATGCTTTTCGGCCCCAAAACTTGGACCGAACCACAAAAGGAGGGGGAGTATCGATATTCATCAAAGATACCCACACCTCCAGGTTGGTGGCAAAGCACAAAGCATCAGAGACTATCCATGTGCAACTAACAGTGTGTAAAACTGCCTTCCAGTTTATAGCCTGCTACAGACCACCCTCCCAAACCCAGGAACCCCACTCGGCCTTCCTGAGAACACTGGAAAATATGAAGGTCTCTCCAAACACCATTATATTGGGCGACTTCAACTACCCAAACATAGACTGGGAGCATTACTCTAGCTCCAACACCCTAGCCCAAAGGTTCCTAGAATTTATAAACTCAAATGCTATGGAACAACTTGTTACCACTCCCACAAGAGGGAAAACATACTGGACCTGATCATCACCAACATGGGGACTCTATGCTCCAGACCAGAAGTGTATCCCTCACTGGTAAGATCAGACCATAAACTAATCTCACTGGATATTCACATCCCGACCCCACCCCCTGCCCAGAAAACCACAGTGAAAAACTTCTCTAAAGCAAATTTCACACTTCTCAAAACCGAGGTGGAATCCTTCAAAGCCCCCTGGCCTGTGGAAAATATGGCCCAGACCGCAGAATCCTTTATAAACGCATTCTATGAACACCTTCAGGAATGCATGGATCATGCGATCCCAAATAAAACCAAGACCCAATCCTCCAAAGGCAGACGTCCTGTCTGGTGGACCCCAGCCATAAACAAACTATACAATAGAAGGAGGAAGCTACTAAATGATAGAGCAAAATCCCAAAAAGGGAAGGCATCACTGATCAGTATTAGCAAAAAACAACGGGCACTCATAAAATTGTCTAAGGCCAGCTTCGAGAGGAAAATTGCACAGGACACTAAGGATAATCACAAGGCTTTCTTTAGTTATGTTAGGAACCTGGGTGGTAATTCCCAGATATGCTCAGAATTAGTCCAAAATGACAAAAAATACACTGAACCCACAGACATTGCCAACATCCTAGCTGACAGGTTCAGCGCAAACTCCCCCCCCTCCCCACCAAAAGGGAAAATATCTATCCCAGCAGAGTGCTGCTCCCCTGACATCTCAGATGCTCAGGTAAGAGCCGCCCTCTCCAAAGCAAAAAACACAGCATCGATGGGACCAGACGGTGTCCCGGGCTGCGTCCTACATGAACTCCAAGAAGAGTTAAACCCAAACATAAAACTACTGTTCAGTCTCAGCCTTACCTAGGGATATGTGCCCCAAGAGTGGCATACAGCAACAGTGGTCCCTCTCCATAAAGGTGGTGCCTCAACGGATCCTGGAAACTATCGCCCCATAAGCCTGACTAGCTTGGTCTGCAAAGCTATGGAAAGGATCATCATGGACCTCATAAATAAAGATATCGGGGACCTACAGACACTGGATCCTACCCATTTCAGCTTTAAGGGCAGATCCTGCCTCTTACACCTGGTTGATTTCTTTGAAACAGTCACCAAGGCCATTGACGAGGGGAAGGTGGTCCACACAGCCTACCTGGACCTTGCAAAAGCCTTCGATACAATACCCCACTCGGGCATTATAGATAAGCTCACCAGCTTAAATATAAACCCCTATGTCACTAGATGGATTGCAAACTGGCTCAAGGACAGAACCCACATGGTTAGAATTGCTGGAGCCATGTCAGACTCCAAACCAGTTACAAGTGGTGTCCCACAAGGCTCAGTCCTGGGACCTCTCCTGTTCGGTATATATTTCTCGGAGGTACAGGCCAACACGGAAGGACTGTGACTGACCAAGTTCGCAGATGACTGCAAACTGGCGCCATAATCGACTCTCCAGCCGACACAAGCATCCTCCAAAAGGGCCTCATAGAAACAGACAACCGGTGCCAGAGCCATGGCCTCAAGCTAAATGCCAAAAAGTGTATAGTCATCCCCTTTGGCAAAAACAAAGTGCCCACAAATTACCACATAGGTGGTAATCTATTAAGTACAGAAGAAGTAATTAGGGACCTGGGGACCCAAGTTAATAGCAAACTCTCATTTGACAACCACGTGGCCAAAGTGGTTAGAAAAACATTTTATATAGCCCACCTAATCATGAAGGGATTCACATCTAGATCAGGGGAGGTCATCGTGCCTCTTTACTCATCCCTCATCAGGCCCATAATTGAGTACAATGCCCCTTTTGGGATGTACCTTACCAGACACCTGCAGCAACTGGAAAGGCCCCAAAAGTACCTCACCAAGAGGATCAAAGGGCTCAAACAGATGCCATATGCTGCCCGGTTAAAGAAACTCCAGCTCTACTCAGTGGCATACCGCCTGTTCAGAGGCGATCTGTGCCTGACGTGTCCAACCCGGAATTAATGGACATGCTGCACCTCAGAAAATCCAAATCCCATCGAGCTACGTGCTCGAGAGACTTGAACCTCAGCACTGAAATAAATAGGACATGCTGGAGGGACAGATTCATAACTCAGAGGCTCCCTTCACTCTGGAATAAAATCCCAGTCCAGGTTAGGCAGAGTCCCTCATTGACTCTCTTCAAGAGGAATCTTGATGAGTGGATGGGAGATCGTAGGTTTACCCCGGGTATCACTTCTGTGTCACTGTTAGACAGAGGCACAGTATACTAACCTCGAAAAAGGGCATAGCAAAATAAATTTAAAATGGGTGGCGAAAGCCAAACACATTCTGGCTAGGCTTATAAATGCCCTAGGGCAGATAGCCTAGTATGAACCTATGAATCTATAAGCAGGGACAATAAGCCTGTGACCAGATATTCCCAGATCAGAAGGGTAGAATCCAGCCTCTCCTCCCACAAGAGTGCAGAGCACAAACCACCTTAATGTAGAATAACTGGCATGAAGCCCAAGTGCTTAAGTCAGAACTATTACACTTTTAGAATAGCAGACACTGCAAAAGTGCACTTAACCGAAAGTGCACTTTCCCAAATTACACTCTAGTGAACACTGGTTCATTGAACTGGCAATAAAAGAAAACAAAACACTGCACCACTGAATCATGGTACAGTGGGGATAAGGAAATATATCCGTCTACCCACTGTAGTGGGATTTCAGAGTTAGTATATATAAATACCTTAGGTGTGTCAGACAAAGCAAAACACATTTTTGCAGGGGGCAAGCCCCCACTACACCCCCCCATGTTGGGAGGCTGAGCAACCTACACCCCTGCTACTTATATATACTAACTCCAAGATTGCAGTACAGTGGAGAAAAGGATATATTTCCTTATCCCCACTGTACCGTGATTCAGTTAACTGATTTTTTCGAAAGTGCACTCTTGGTTAAGTGCACTTTCGCTGAAATGTGGGTTCGTACTTCTGTTCTTTGAAGAATCATGTTTTTGTTGAACCTGTATGTAGAACTATATATATATATATATATATATATATATATATATATATATATATATATATATATATATATATATAGATAGATATACATATATACGGGTTCCATACACTAGATCGAATTTTCACTAATTCGAAATAGTGCAAGGAATGCTCATTGCAGCGAAAGTGCACTTAATCGAAAGTGCGCTTACGCAAAGTTCAGTACAATGAACGGGTGTTGTACTGAACTTCCGTACAGTACTCATGGACCTTATGGTTATGACCCGTGCTCTAACCCTAAGGTCCGTGACGACTGCAGCGCAGTGAAGGACATAGCAATGTCCTCCACTATGGTGCGATAGTCACGAACCTTAGGGTTAGGGTATGGGTTAGGGTAAGGGGATAGCTTTACTAATTATCCCCTTACCCTAACCCGTGCTCTAACCCTAAGGTCCATGACTATCACACTATAGTGGAGGACATAGCTTGTTTTTTATGTCCTCCACTGTGCTGCGGTGTTTTCGGTGAAGTGCACTTACGCAAGTTCACTTTCGTTAAAGTGAACTTTCGCAGAAGTGAGGCTTCCTATTACAAGTTCGAAGTAGTGAACTTTCGTTCTTGTAATAGGAATCCATATATATATATATATATATATATATATATATATATATATATATGTGTGTGTATGTATGGGTCTACTTTTACACAAGTTTGAATTTCTTATGATCGAGACCATAAGATCGAACTTGTGAAAGTTTGAAATTTAAATTAAACAAAAATGTTCTGTTTTTGCAGAGTGAAACTTCCTGCACCCCCATATCCCTGCTATGTTGGAGTGAATGACTTCCGACGTACCTCCCTGGACTATATGAAAAGAGACATGATTAAGCTCACTGAGTGTGTGTCCCAGGCAGTTATGCCCTTAGCCTTTAGCAGAATTCTACCGTCACCCAGAATGATGCCTCAGTACAAACAGAAAATGACTGACTTTAACAACAGGCTTAGTTTCTGGTGTCATTCAAAGATGATCCAGTACCTGACAGCCTAGGATGACATGATTGACAAGCCACGATGCTTCACCAGAGATGGCCTGCATTTGTCTCTCTTGGGCTTCAGGTTCCTAGCAAAGGCTCTTGCCTCCCCCATAGTGCCTTTTTTAGGCAATGCCATTAGGTCAAAACTACCAACATGAAAATTTCATCAAAACGTAAATTAAAGGTTATGCTACTAAACACTAGGAGTCTAAACATGAAACTGCACTCATTGCAAGCATTCTTAACCCTGGAAGAAGCCGACAATTGTGCAGTCACAGAAATCTGGTTCAAAGCTGTGGAGCACTCCAGCCATACCAGGTTACTCAGCCTAACATCCATTCAGACCCCAAGCCGTGGGCAGCAAAACAAAAGTAGGTGGAGTTGCAATATATATATATATAAAAGACATACACATCTCTAGGCTGGTCAAACAGTATGATGCACAGGAAATATTCCAGGTGCAGTTAACAACTGACAAGAACCGTATTCAAATCATAGCTAGCTACAGGCCTCCAAGTCTGACTCAAGATGCCCACTTCACCTAACTGGACCTCTTCGAATCTATCCAGATTCAACCCTTTACCCTGATCCTGGTCAACTTTAACTATCCAACCATAGATTGGAAGAAATACTCATGCCTTGGACCAGTTGGTTGACACCCCCACAAGAGGTGAAAATATCTTGGACTTGGTATTAACCAGCACGAGTAACCACTGCAGCATCTCTACAGTGTCATCAGCCCTGTTAAGATCCGACCACAAAGCTGTCACTTTCGAAGTCGCCATCTCCCCGAACCCCCCACCAGCTAGAGTCAAACAAAAAAACTTCTCCACAGCTGATTACAACCTCCTGAGGGAAGGTATAAACAGCTTCACAGCCCCCTCCCCCTCCACAGAAACTGGCACATATGTCCAAACTTACACCAAAGTACTATATGAGCATTTATATAGCTGCATGGAATCAGGAATACCAGACAGGACAAAATCATCCCCTTCAAGGAAGAGTAAACCTGTCTGGTGGACATCTACAATAAATTAACTGTATAAAAAAAGGAAAGAATTGCTGCCCAGGACCAAGAAGGAGCAGGTGCCTCAATGGAAGTAATCTCTCCTTAGCCTGAACAAGCAAATATGAGCACTAGTTAAATCCTCCAAAGAAAAATTCGAGTCCAGACTGGCCACATCTACTAAAGACAATCATAAGTCTTTCTTCACTTATGTCCTCAATCTCAAGGGAAGCACCCAGATCTGCTCAGAACTGGTGGTCAAGGACACCACATACACAAACTCTGTAGATATAGCCAACCTGCTGGCAGACAGGTTCAGTGAAAACTTCACTCCTCTGCCCCCCATCAGTAAAACAGGACATCCCCAGTACCTGCCCCCCTCCCCTTATCTCTAGGGAGCAAGTCTTCACTGCCCTCTCTAGCAAAAAATACAGCCTCCATGGGACCTGATAACATCCCAGGCTCCATCCTACATAAACACAGGCAGGAACCTGCAGCACCATTAGACAACCTATTCTACTAAAGCATGAGTACTGGCTTTGTCCCAGCCAAGCAGACAGCTACCATCATCCCTTTGGAGTGTCCACCGATCCAGGAAATTATAGACTCATCAGCTTAACTAGCCTGATTTGGAAGGCCATGGAGTGGATTATCATGGACCTCATTAACAAACACATTGGCACCCTCCAGACACTTGATCCCACACAGTTTGGTTTTATCAAGGGGAGGTCGTGCTTGTTAAATTTGGTTGACCTCTTTAAGAAGGTCACCAAGGCCATAGACAAAGGGAGGATGATGCACACCACCTACCTTGACCTGGCCAAGGCCTTTGATACTATTCCCCACTCAGGTATAATAGATAAACTCTCTCAACTAGGCATCAATCCATATGTTACCAGATGAGTAGCAAACTGGCTCACTGATAGAACCCACCTAGTCAAAATAGGGGAAGCCACCTCAAATAGTAGACCCATAACAAGTGGTGTACCCCAGGGATCAGTCTTGGGGCCTCTGCTGTTTACAATATACTTCTCAAAGGTGCAGGCTAAATCTAGTGGGCTATGGCTGACCAAGTTTCCAGATGACTGCAAGATGGGTGCTGTCATCAGTTCCCCTAGTGATGTGGACATCCTCCATAAGGGTCTCACGCAAACAAATTACTGGTGCCATAAAAATGACCTCAAACTGAATGCCAAAAAATGCATCATCATCCCTTTTGGGGAGCATGACCTCCCCACAAATTATCACTTTGATAATAAGGCACTAAGCATGCAATCATTCGTGAGGGACTTGGGAACCCAGGTTGATAGCAATCTGACTTTTGACCACCATATTGCCTCCATTGTACAGAAAGCTTTCTACATGGCCCACCTCATTAGTATGGGTATCTCATCCAGGGACAAGGTGGCCATAACATCCCTGTATTCTTCCCTTATAAGACCGATTATTGAATACAATGTCCCTTTCGGCATGTATCTCACAAAGCACATGCAGCAGCTGGAGAAACCACAGAGATTCCTCATCCAGAGAATCCAGGGCCTCAAACATCTACCCTACACAGATAGGCTAAAAGCCCTGTCCCTCTACTCAGTCTCCTACAGATTCCTCAGAGATGACCTCTGTCTGGCATACAAAGCAATCTCAGACCCCTCCCTGATGGGACAGCTGCATATCCGCAAGTCAAGCTCCACTCGAGTAACCCCCACTTGAGACCTCAGCCTAGTCTGTGACATCAATAGGACTTGTTGGTGGGACAGATTTGTGCCCCAGAGACTCCCCCTTTTGTGGAATAGACTCCCTTTCCACATAAAGTAGAGTACCTCACTAAACTTTTTTAAGCATAACCTGGATAACTGGGTGGGAACAGAAAATACACCCCTGGGATTCCACCTATGCCCCTGCTGGACAGACTTGTTGGGTCATGGGCTAAATTCTTGGCAAGGCTTGTAAGGGCCTCAGGGCCAATAGTCTAGTAACTTCCTATGATCCTAAATAAATATACCAACTCCAAGATTGCACTACAGTGAGGAAAATGGTAAATATACCATTCTGCACTGCACAGCAGTCTCCATTTAAATGGTTCAAACTTTCACAAGTTTGATCCTATGGTCTCAACTATAAGAAATTCGAACTTGTGAAAGTTCGAAATTTATTTAGTACACCCACACACACACACATATATATATATATATATATATATATATATATATATATATATATATATATATATATATATATATGTTTGTATATATATTATATATAGATAGATATATATATATAGGCTCATAGGATATTACTAGGCTAATGGCCCTGGAGCCCTTACAAGCCTAGTCAAGAGTTTATCCCCAAAAATAAACCTTAGTTAGCACCTGTCGCCTCTGTCAGTGAGGGACACAGGT
Source organism: Protopterus annectens (assembly GCF_019279795.1). Classification (NCBI taxonomy): domain Eukaryota; kingdom Metazoa; phylum Chordata; order Ceratodontiformes; family Protopteridae; genus Protopterus; species Protopterus annectens. The sequence continues at coordinate 1,805,841,851 of NC_056725.1, read as the reverse complement.
GGAACCCCTGGGACAAGTCTGGTCCATGTAGTTTGTGTTTACAAAATCCAGGAGTCTGTTTGCCTGTATGTCTGGTGTTGTGCATGATTCCCAGTTAATAGTGGGGTAATTAAAGTCACCCCTTAATATTGTATTGGTGTGGATGGTGAGTGGTGTGCCCAGTCAGTTTAAATATATGGTATGGGTTTCCTTGGTATTAGAGGGTGACCTAGAGCTTGCAAGGAAATGGTATTGGATTTTGCCTATGGTGATTTGAATGTGGAGAATCTCAAAGCCTTGATGTATATTTATTTTTGATGAAAATTGAGAGACCTCCATCTTTAGTCTCTGTCTGTGTAGTAGCTGGTCTAAATGTGTGGAAGGCATTATAACCTTGCACTGTCAGTGTGCTCCACACAGCTTTAAACTATATCTCAGTGACCATGCAGATGTCAACATTCTCTAGGTAAAGAGAGCTTCTAGGGAGTGAGGTTTTTATTTAGACTAACTAGCATTGAGCAGTAACACCTTTAAACTTTCTTGGTTTTGATTTGCTATTTTGGGAGTACTTTCAGTTGATTTGCTATTTTGGGAGTACTTTCAGTTTGGAAGTACCTAAAAAAAAACATTATGTGGGGAGGACAATGTTTTAGTTAATATTCGAAAGCTGAGAAGGGAGAGGTGCAAACCATCCCTGACAATGCAGCATGATCTGTTAACCATCTCCTTCCATGCTGACAAATATTGCAACCCCTTAGAATGACACCAAAAACTAAGTCAATTATTAAAGTCAGTCATCTTTTCTTCATATTGTGGCATCATTCTAGGAGAAGGTAAAATGCTGCTTAATGCTAGGCTCATACCAACCTGGGACACCTATTCTGAGAGCTCCATGATGTCCCTCTTCATATAGCCTAGGGAGGTATATCTCAGGTCATTTATACTCATATGGACTATGACTGAGTCATACTGGTGCTTGTAGTCCAATGACCTGAGTGCATGCATAATGTGGCGGATCCTGGCCTCTGATAAGCAGCTGACTGACTTTCTCCTTACTCAGCCTGGTGAGAGGGATATCAGTGTATCTCACAATGGGGTCTCCAATGAGTAGAATTTTGGATTCTGTGGTGGCTTGCTTTATGGGCTTAAAAGTAAAGGCTCCATGAGATGTGGCTGTATGGGTGGATGTGGGTGTTGTTTTGAAAGTGTGCATTCAGGGTTGCTGAGGGAGTTTGTTATGTTTATTTCATCTAAGGAGGTCTTTGGGGTTTAGGTAGATTATATTTAAATGCTTCAGTATATGTGGGTCTATGTGTCTGCTTTGAATTGTGTGTGATCAGTGCAGCATGTGAACTGCTGACAACCTTACTGGTATTAGGACTGCTTTTATGTAAGAGCTTTGCCTCCAGTGACACTGTGTAAATACATCTCTTACATACCATATTGGTTTGTTTGAGAATTGACTGGTTGTCAGTAAACATGAGGCAATTTTTACATTGCCTCCGGATGCCCATATATTCACCAAGCTGGTAAAAGAGGTAGTGGGAAAGTTCATATCCATGGCAATAGACCCTTTTATTAATTACACAGTTGGGGACATTTTATTTGTTTTGTTGAGTGTTCTCATTCTTTAACTGTAAACAGTTTTTGGAAAGGACTATAATAAACATGATTTTTTTTGTTCTGTAACAAACTGGAGCCTGACCAAAGGGAAAATGTGGCCCACACCTCTAATGTGGTAAATAGTTGCATATGTGTTAGCACAATGTGTGTGTGACTGTATGCATCACGTCTTTCAACTTTTACCTTGGAATTATGGACAAATTGAAAATAATTAGAGAAAAGGTACTCAGTGGGTGCAGTGAACTCAAAATAATTTCCAAATTTAGGAGGGATGGAACAAAAGTATGAGAACAAATTAGATGTGTTTCTTGAAATCTGGGAGAGCTGAGGGGTACGTGTGTGCATGTATATTGGACCTTTATGGTTTATGACTGAAAATTGATTACTTTTGGTTTCAGTAAATTTAAATAAATGCATACACACACACACACACACACACAAATAAATAAATTAAATATTTAGTAGCAAGGTTTCCATAACAAGATGGAGGAGGGTTACTAATGTTATTTGGTATCTTCACAGAAACCCAGCAGTGAATCCCCCTGCTGGCTGTCTTTTTGTGTTGGAACTAGTGGTGATAGTATATAAAAGCCAAAATGATGTGCTAATAGTTTGTGTTTGTATTACACAGGGACCAGTTTGCACATATTTAAAGATCACCACTTGTGAATGTTCTTTGTCATTTAATGAGATTGCTTACTGAAGCCGAGGCCTATGCTGAGACAAATTTAGGTATGAATATGTTTTGTGAGTAAATGACTTAGACCTAAACTGGCTGAAAAAATGTATTATGAACTACAACTGACCTAAGTCATACTTCTTCTTCTTCTTCTTCTTTTATTATTATTATTATTATTATATCAGGTAGGGCATAACACATCTAGACTCCCATTAGTAGTTTTCCCTTCTGGTAGACATAACAAGGTCAGAAAAATGAAACTCTGATTTTATTCACAAAAGACTGAAAGAAAATAATATTTACTTTTCTTTTGGGAGGTGAAAACAACACATTTTTGTAAAAATGGATTTGCTGTTTTTATTGGTTTTGTCCTGAATTCTAACGGTTACCCAAACTGGTTATAAATATTACAAGAGAAGTACTGTGTTTGACATGTAAAGTAAACCTATTTCACAAATGTGGAATGCACTGGGTAAGGTACTTGTCATGTTGCCTGGTACTGTTGATGTGATAGCATAAGTTTACAACTAGTTTTATTGTGGTGATGGTGATCTTAGAGTGCTGGGTCATTCATAGCATGGGAACTTTAGTGGACACGATCCACTCAGGAATTTGTAGGACACTGTAGAGAGACAGCTCTTTCAGCCTTTCAGAGTAGATAGGGTTACTGAGACCTGAGATATTTTGTTGAGGAAACACTGAAGTATTTTCAGTCACTTTCAGTACATTGTGAGATGTACCAATGGGGGCATTGTTTTCAATGATGGTCCTAATAAAGGATGAAAACAGTAAGGATATAACTTATCTGGAACTTGAAGAGATACCACAAAGGATACGTTATGTAAAGTAGAAAGATTTTACAACAACCACAGAGACATAGTGGTCAAAGGAGAATCTGGCAGCAACATAGAGACCCTACTACCTGGTGACAGTGCTAGAATGAGATATCTGTATGATAAGTGATACAGATACAAGCTTTACCAACATAAACAATGCTGCATTTCAAGGCACTGAAGGTAAGCCCATGATTAACACACAAAACATTTGTTTGATGTTGTCCTGCTGTAGATTCTGCATATCAGAATGGGATTTGATAACTACACCCATTTCACAGCCTGTGCACATGAGCGACACACACACAGCACATACAAAGGACCAGACACATAGACCCACATATAAGGATGTGCTCACACTGCATGCACACAAACAAGACAACTCCCACAACAACACATAGAACCCTAATTCATTGTGCCTCAACTGCCAAGCTCATGAGGCGTAACATCACCAACCCAATATTTTGGTCATAGGAGACTCCATTGTGAGACATACTTATGTCCCTCTCACCAGGCTAGATAAGAAGAAGTTTACAGTTAGTTGCCTATCAGGGACTGAGATTCATCACATCATGTAAGCAGTTAGGTCACTAAACCTCAAGTACCAGTATGACTCAGTCACAGTCCATGTGAATGTAAATGACCTGAGATGTACCTCCCAGGACTATATGAAGAGAGACTACAGCTCAAATGGTGCAGTGGTACATTGCTCTGACTATGGTGTACAGGGCCCTGGGTTTAAGACCTGGCAGGCCTGATACTGCTCAGACAAGCTCCACGTGGGTTTACAGAGTGGTCCTAGCAGCAAGGAACTCGAAAAAGCGACTACCTTCTGGATTTAAGTATATTTGCTTTTTTTTCACTGGAAATAGCTTCTGTTGCTTACTTTAAACTAGCCTGAACTGTTTTTTTTTCTGATTACTGCATTTATTTTTAAATCTGCACTTAAAGTTACATTTAGTCGAATTTAATCGAAAGTTTGCTTGTTTGTTTAATTTAACTGTGGAGGCTGCCCACTAAAGTGTGCTAGCCTGTGTAACTAATTTATCACTGTCTCTGCATTTTCTGTGTATTTCTACAAAAAAAAACAAAAAAATAATCCTTGTTTTCCCGCCTTTCTCAACTAGTTTAGACCAGTATACAGGCATTGCTGTATTCTGGGCTGTGGTGTAGTTCCTGTGTTGTCCATTACCTTACTTGGATAGAAGGAAGTTTCTTTGCTCACCAGTGGGAGTGGGGAGCCTTGAGCAGCCTACCTGTCCTTGGGGGAAGTGACCTCAGCACAAGAAGCTGTAGTAATTGGTTGTTTGGGACCATTCCTAGCTCTTTTGTAGTTCACTGCTTAAAATCCACCTCTGGGCGTTTTTTTCTGGCTGTACTGCTCAGACAAGCTCCACATGGGTTTACAGAGTGGTCCTAGCAGCAAGGAACTCGAAAAGGTGACTACCTTCTGTATTTAAGTATATTTGCTTTTTTTTCACTGGAAATAGCTTCTGTTGCTTACTTTAAACTAGCCTGAACTGTTTTTTTTTTCTGATTACTGCATTTATTTTTAAATCTGCACTTAAAGTTACATTTAGTCGAATTTAATCGAAAGTTTGCTTGTTTGTTTGTTTAATTTAACTGTGGAGGCTGCCCACTAAAGTGTGCTAGCCTGTGTAACTAAATTATCACTGTCTCTGCATTTTCTGTGTATTTCTACAAAAAAAACAAAAAAACAAAAAAATAATCCTTGTTTTTAGTTTAGACCAGTATACAGGCATTGCTGTATTCTGGGCTGTGGTGTAGTTCCTGTGTTGTCCATTACCTTACTTGGATAGAAGGAAGTTTCTTTGCTCACCAGTGGGAGTGGGGAGCCTTGAGCAGCCTACCTGTCCTTGGGGGAAGTGACCTCAGCACAAGAAGCTGTAGTAATTGGTTGTTTGGGACCATTCCTAGCTCTTTTGTAGTTCACTGCTTAAAATCCACCTTTGCATCGGCTTTCTTGTGATTTGCGCATAGCGCAGCACCGGTTATACAAGGTTAAACTTAGTTAAACAAGGTTAAACTTTTTCTGGCTCCGCCAAGTCTGCTCTTCAATTTTTCCCTTAGAACTGTTCTACTTGCAATCTAAACAGCCTATACTCTATCTGAAAAGCTCAGCACTTGCTCCTAAAGCATTTTTATACAGGTAAAGCACTCTTAAACAAAAGAAAGTGCTTCATTCACCTAAATTCTGTTGAGTACACATCTCCCTATAGGTCCTTTCTGACTCAGTTACACAGCAATCTTTTTCACTATTTCTAGCATGTCGAAGGGTCAGTTGCTGGCGTCCTCTCCTGTTCAGCTGGTGAATCTGGGAATCTTGAGGCAATGTTACAATTGCCTCATGTACACAGACAACCCTCTCCTCCTCCCAACAAATACAAATATATGCGAGAGATGCAACTATATAGCCAAACTGGAGGCTGAGCTCTCTCAATTCAGTACTGGCAAGACCAGTCAGGAGGAGAAGGTAACCACGCACACCACAAACCCAGTCTCACATAGAACTATCACAACAGCAAACCAAACACATAAACACACAAAAACATACTGAGGCTGATTAAAATCTACCAAAACAACAGAGGCCTCCAAAGCAGACACCCAAGCAACCACCACCTCAAGACATAGCACATGCAACACATAGTTCACAAAGTCGGTGTGCTAAACAGTCACAGCCCTTAAGGCCAAACAACATGCCAGACACACTTGTAATAGGTGACTCCATAGTCAGACACACTGACGTCCCGCTCACCAGACTAAACAAGGAAAAGGTCACAGTAAGCTGCCTGTCGGGAGCTAGAATCCGCCACATAACACAAGCACTCAGGTCACTCCACAGCAAGTACAAATATGACTCAGTCATTGTACATGCCGGTGTGAACGACCTGAGACGCACCTCCCTGGACTACATGAAAAGAGACATAGAGGAGCTCTCTGATTATGTAGCCCAGGCCGGTATGACCCTGACCCTGAGCAGCATCTTACCCTCACCAAGAATGATGCCACAGTACAAAGACAAAATGATCAGTTTTAACAATTGTCTTAATTACTGGTGTCATTCTTAGGGGATCCAATGTCTGTCTGCTTGGGATGACATGCTTGACAAGCCACGCTGCTTCACAAGGGATGGCTTGCACCTGTCACCCTGGGCTTCCGGATATTGGCCAAGGCTCTTGCCACCCCATAGTGCCTTTTTAGGCAAGGCTCAAATGACAAACCTACCTCCCTAGAAAACACAAGTGGAAAAAAACTAAGGGTAATGCTCCTCAATGCCAGAAGTCTAAACCTCAAGATGCGCCCTCAAGCCCTCCTCAGTATGGAGAACATCGATGTCTGTGCGGTGACTGAAACCTGGTTCAAGGCTCCTGAGAGCACCCCAGCACTATCAGGTTTTACCTCATATCATGCTTTCCGGCCCCAAAACTTGGACCGAACCACAAAAGGAGGGGAGTATCCATTTTCATCAAAGATACCCACACCTCCAGGTTAGTGGCAACGCATGAAGCATCGGAGACTATCCAGGTGCAACTAACCATAGGCAAAACTGCCTTACAGTTTGTAGCATGCTACAGACCACCCTCTCAAACTCAGGAACCCCACACAGCCTTCCTGAAGACACTAGAGAGTATGAATGTCTCTCCAAATACCATCATTTTGGGAGACTTCAACTACCCAAACATAGACTGGGAACATTACTCAAGCCCCAACACCCTAGCCCAAAGGTTCCTAGAATTCATAAACTCAAATGCAATGGAACAACTAGTCACCATTCCCACAAGAGGAGACAATATACTAGACCTGATCATCACAAACATGGGGACAAAATGCTCCACACCGGAAGTATATCCCTCTTTGGTAAGATTAGACCATAAATTAATCTCACTGGAAATCCACATCCTGCCCCCACCCCCTGCACAAAAGACCACAGTGAAGAACTTCTCAAAAGCAAACTTCACACTTCTTAAGACTGAAGTGGTATCCTTCAAGGCCCCTGGGCCAGTGGAAACCACAACCCACACTGCTGAATCCTTTGCAAATGCCTTCTATGGGCATCTTCAAGAATGCATGGATCATGCAATCCCAAATAAAACCAAGACCCATTCCCCCAAAGGCAGGCACCCGGTCTGGTGGACCCCAGCCATAAACAAACTTTACAACAGGAGGAGGAAGCTACTACATGACAGAGCAAAATCCCTAAAAGGGAAGGCGTCTCTGATCAGTACTAGCAAAAAGCTACGATCACTCATAAAATCATCCAAGGCCAACTTTGAGAGAAAAATCGCAAAAGACACAAAAGACAATCACAAGGCCTTCTTTAGCTATGTTAGAAACCTGGGTGGAAACTCCCAGATATGCTCAGAGTTAGTCCAAAATGACACAAAATACACCGAACCCGCTGACATTGCCAACATTCTGGCAGACAGGTTCAGTGCAAATTTCTCCTCCCCCTCCCCCCGAAAAGGAGAGAAAAACTATCCCAGCAGAGTGTAGCCTCCCTAACATCTCAGATGCCCAGGTGAGAGCCGCCCTCTCTAAAGCTAAAAACACAGCATCAATGGGACCGGATGGTGTCCCAGGCTGTGTGCTACATGAACTCCAAGAGGAACTAAACCCACACATAAGGCTGCTGTTTAATCTTAGCCTTACTACAGGATACGTACCCAAAGAGTGGCATACGGCAACAGTGGTCCCACTTCACAAAGGCGGTGCTTCTACGGACCCTGGAAATTACCGCCCCATAAGCTTGACGAGCCTGGTCTGCAAAGCTATGGAGAGGATCATTATGGAACTCATAAACAAAGACATTGGGGACCTACAGACATTGGATCCTACCCAATTTGGCTTTGTCAAGGGCAGATCCTACCTTTTGAACTTGGTCGACTTTTTTGAAACAGTCACTAAGGCCATTGATGAGGGTAAGGCAGTTCACACAGCCTACCTTGACCTTGCAAAAGCCTTTGACACAATACCCCACTCGGGCATCATAGACAAACTCACCAGCTTAAATGTAAACCCATATGTCACAAGATGGGTTGCAAACTGGCTCAAGGACAGAACCCACAGGGTCAGAGTTGCTGGAGCTATGTCAGACTCTAAGCCAGTCACAAGCGGTGTCCCACAGGGCTCAGTCCTGGGACCCCTCTTGTTCGGCATTTATTTTTCCGAGGTACAGGCAAACATAGGAGGATTGTGGCTGACAAAGTTCGCAGATGACTGCAAACTGGGTGCCATAATTGATACTCCAGCGGACACAAACATCCTTCAGAGAGGCCTCATAGAAATGGATAATTGGTGCCAGAGCCATGGCCTTAAGCTGAACGCCAAAAAATGTATAGTCATACCCTTTGGGAAAAACAAGGTACCGACAAATTACCACATAGGCAGTAATCCATTAAGTACGGAAGAGGTAATCAGGGACCTAGGGACCCAGGTTGACAGTAACCTCTCATTTGACACTCACATTGCCAAAGTGGTTAGGAAGACCTTCTATATTGCCCACCTTATCATGAAGGGTTTCACATCTAGATCAAGAGAGGTCATTGTGCCCCTGTACTCCTCTCTTATCAGGCCAATGATTGAGTACAATGCCCCATTTGGGATGTATCTCACCCGTCACCTGCAGCAGTTGGAAAGACCCCAAAAGTTCCTCACCAAGAGGATAAAGGGTCTTAAACATATGCCATATGCCGCCCGACTGAAAAAACTCCAGCTCTATTCAGTCACATACCGCCTACTCAGAGGTGATCTGTGCCTGACGTACAAGGCCATGTCCAATCCTGAATTAATGGACATGCTCCACCTCAGAAAATCTAAATCCATCAGAGCCACGTGAACAAGTGACTTAAACCTCAACACAGAAATAAATAGGACGTGCTGGAGGGACAGATTCATAACCCAGAGGCTCCCTACACTCTGGAACAGAATCCCAGTCCATGTTAGGCAGAGCCCCTCACTGACTCTATTCAAGAGAAATCTCGACGAATGGATGGGAGATCGTAGGTTTACCCCGGGGGTCATCTCTGTGTCACTACTAGACAGAGGCATAGTAAACTAAACCCTAAAAGGGCGTAGTATTCTCATCCTAAGGGCTGGTGTAAGCCACATACACTCTGGCTAGGCTTATAAATGCCTTAGGGCAGATAGCCTAGTACGAACCTATGAACCTATGAACCTATGATAAGTTTAGTGTTGATAATTTTCTTGTTTAAAAGCCTGCATTTGCACTTGTTTCCCACCTTTCCTGTAACTAGTCTAGTCCAGATACAGATTTGCTGTATCCAGGACTGTTTGTAAGCTTCTGAGACCTCCAAGCATTTCTGTGTTGGAGGGAAGCCTTCTAGCTTGTCAGTGAGAATGGTAAGCACTAGGTAGCCTATCTACCACAAGAGGACTGGTTTCTGGCCCAGAAATTGTAGTTTATTGGTGGTTTGGGCAATTTTTCCATATCTTTAAACTTTTTGGTCTAAGAGCCCGCATTTGCGCTTTTCCCACCTTTCCTGTAACTAGTTTAGTCCAGATACAGATTTGCTGTATTCAGGACTGTATATAAGCTTCTAAGCCCCTCAAGCCTTTCTGTGTTAGAGAGAAGCCTTCTAGCTTATCAGTGGGAGTGGTAAGCACTAGGTAGCCTATCTATCACAAGAGGAGTGATTTCTGGCCCAGAAGTTGTACTTTACTGGCCGTTTGAGCAGTTTTTCCATCTCTTTCAACTTTCTGGTTTAAAAGCCTATGTTTGCACTTGTTTCCCACCTTTCCTGTAACTAGACTAGTCCAGATACAGTGTTGCTGTATCCGGGACTGTTTGTAAGCTTCTGAGCAGTGCAAAAGTCTGCTCTTCAATTTCTCCCTTAGATCTGCTAGTTCTCTCCTCTCCTGCACATTTACTAGCTTATTAGTCTACCGCTTTACCAGACTTCTTGTAGCAATTATTGTAGCACACAAAAGTGCTACCAGCACTAAATGTTCTACAAGGAAACAGCTCCAGCACTTATTATTAATGCCCACCCTTCCAGGCATGTCTAAAGGACAGTTCTCTGTGCTTTCTCCTATTAACCTGGTGAACTTGGGCATCCTGTGGCAATGTAGCAACTGCCTCATGTACATCGACAACCCTCTCCTCTTACCTCCCAATACTCAGACTTGCGAGAGATGCACTTATATATCCAAATTGGAAGCCATGCACACTCCAGCCAAGACTGGAATAGCTGGTAAAGAGGAGAAGGTCAGCACTTGCACCAAACCACATGGAACACATACCCCTCCAGAACACACACCAGCACTGCCTTTACATAAAAACATAAATCACATACCCACCTTCATGGAGGCTCTCAATAAAAATCTACCCAAACAGCAGAGACATCCAAGGCAGAAACACATTTGACCACCACAACACAACACTAAACATGAAACACATAACTCTCCTAAACAGTGTGCCACTCAACCAAAACTCCTAAGGCAAAACAGCATGCCCAACACACTAGTCGTAGGTGACTCGATAGTGAGGCACACTGATGTCCCACTCACTAGGTTGAATAAGGAGAAAATAACAGTCTCTGCCTGCCAGGTGCCAGGATCCACCACATAACGCACGCACTCAGGTCCCTCAACAACAGGTACAAATATGACTCTGTCATTGTACATGTGGGTGTGAATGACCTGAGACGTACCTCCCTGGACTACATGAAAAGAGACATGGAGGAACCCTTGGATTATGTAGCCCAGGTGGGTATGACCCTAGCCCTGAGCAGTATCCTACCATCACCCAGAATGATACCACAGTACAAGCAGAATATGATTGATTTCAACAATTGGCTAAGTTTCTGGTGTCATCCTAAGGGGATCCAGTAGCTGTCTGCTTGGAATGACATGATTGATAGACCTCGATGCTTTGCCAGAGATGGCCTGCATCTGTCACCCCTGGGCTTCTGGATACTGGCCAAGGCTCTTGCCACCCCTATAGTGCCTTTTTTAGGCAGTGTTCCTAAGACCAAATTACCACCATAACAGCTACAAACAAATGTAGTCTGAGGATCATCCTGCTCATCACTAGAAGTCTAAATCTCAAAATGCACTCATTTGAAGCACTCCTTAAAATGGAGAACATCGACATTTGTGCTGTAACAGAGACCTGGTTCAAGGCAGCAGAAAGCACCCCTGCACTACCAGGCTATAACTCATTCCACACCTTTTGGCCCCAGAACTTGGACCGAAGCTCCAAAGGTGGTGGTGTTTCCATATTCATAAAGGATGCACACACCTCCAGAGTGGTATCCCAACATAATGCATCAGAGATACTTCAGGTGCAGCTAACATTGGGTAAGACAGAGATTCAGGTTGTAGCCTGCTATAGGTCCCCAACCATGTCCCAAGACTCACACTCCACGTTCCTAAGCACCCTGGAAAATATTAGGGTCCAACCTAACACTCTTATACCTGGTGACTTCAACTACCCTTCCATTAACTGGGAAAACTACTCATGTACCAATACACTTGCCCAACATTTCCTGGAATTCATTAATTTCAATGCCCTGGACCAGCTCGTTCTTACCCCAACTAGAGGTAACAACATCCTTGACATGGCCATTACTAACATGGGCAACCATTGCTCTACACCAGTAGTCAACTCCTCCCTGGTTAGATCCGACCACAAACTAATCACCTTGGAAATCCACCCCCCCCCCCCACAAAGGTAGCCACCATGAAAAACATCTCCAAAGCTAACTTTGAGCTCCTAAAAACAGAGGTGGCTAACTTCACAGGACCCATGCAAATGGAAAATAGTTGCATGACCACCAAATGCACTGTATGAACATGTACACAAATGCATGGATCTTGCCATACCCAATAGAACCAAGACACTCTCCTCCAAAAAAAGGAAACCAATCTGGTGGTCCCCTGCCATAAACAAACTCTACAACAGAAGGAGGAAACTGATGTGGAATAAGGTGAAGTCCCAAGACTGGAAAAACTCCCTTATCAGCCTCAACAAAAAGTTGAGATCCCTCATCAGATCCTCTAAAGCTAGCTGTGAACACAGAATTGCAGCAGATAGTAAAGACAACCACAAGGCCTTCTATAGTTATGTAAAGAATCTCCATGGCAATACCCAGATTTGCTCTGAGTTCCTGCACAATGGTACCTCCTATACCGAGCCACCAGATATTGCCACTATACTGGCCGACAGATTCAGTGCCCACTTCACCCTCCCCCCAAAGGACCAATAACAATACCAGTAGATTGCCAGACACCCAGTATTACTGCTGCACAGGTTAAAACAGCAGTATCTAAGGCCAATAATACAGTTTCTATGGGACCTGACAATATCCCTGGCTGTGTTCTCCATGAACTACAGAGTGAACTGGCACCTCACCTGTGTGCCCTGTTCAATCACAGCCTCACCTCAGGCTTTGTCCCTACTGAATGGCGCACTGCTACAGTCATCCCTCTCCACAAAGGAGGAGCAACTACAGACCCTGGGAACTATCACACCATTAGCCTGACGAGTCTGATATGCAAAGCTATGTAACGCATCATCATGGATCTAATAAACAAGGATATAGGGAATCTCAAAACTCTGGATCCCACACAGTTTGGTTTTGTGAAGGGTAGATCATAGGTTCATAGATAAGTATTAGGCTATCGGCCCTAGAGCCTATATAAGTCTAGTCAAGCAATGTTCCCTGGCTTTTGCTACCCAAGAACTTTTTTTCCCTGTGCCCTTGTCAAGCAGAACCACAGCAGTAATCCCGGGGTGAATTTCCTGTTTCCCATCCAATTGTCAAGATTTCTCTTAAAGAGGGCTAATGAGGAGCTTTGCTTGACATGTATGGGCAGCCTATTCCAGAGAAAGGGAAGTCTCTGGGACAGGAATCTATCCCTCCAGCATGTTCTGTTTATTGTGGTGACAAGATTTAGGTCCCTGGAGCATGTAGCTCAGAGAGATTGGGATTTCTTTAAGTGTAGCATGTCCATCAGGTCTGGGTTAGACATGGCTTTGTACATTAGGCAGAGGTCACCTCGGAGTAGGCGATATGCGATGGAGTAGAGCTGGAGTTTTTTGAGAGCGTCGGCATATGGCATTTGTTTGAGGCTGGTAATCCTCTTAATGAGGTACTTCTGTGGCCTTTCCAGCTGTTGCAGATGTCTTGCAAGGTACATGCCAAATGGGGCATTGTACTCTATGTTGGGTCTAATAAGGGATGAGTAGAGAGGAATGATGACCTCTCTTTTTCTGGAGGAGAAGCCCTTTGTGATGAGGTGTGCCACATAGAAGGATTTCCTGTCTACTGTGATGACGTGATTATCAAAGGAGAGACTACTATCCACCTGTGTCCCAAGGTCTCTTATTACATGTTCAGTGTTTAGCAGGCTACCACCTATGTAGTAGTTCATGGGTACGGTATTTTTCCCAAAGGGGATGACAATGCACTTCTTGGCATTGAGCTTTAAGCCATGACTTTGGCACCAAGCATCAGTTTCAGTGAGGCCTTCTTGTAGAATGTCCACATCCTTAGGTGAATCGATTATGGCTCCTAGTTTGCAGTCATTTGTGAATTTCATTAGCCAGAGACCAGCTGTATTAGCCTGGACTTCAGAGAAGGAGAGGACCCAGGACCCAACCCTGTAGTACTCCGCTTGTCACTGGTCTGAAGTCGGATTTGGAGTTGGCTACTTTTACTGTGGTGGTTCTGTCAGTGAGCCAGTTAGCCACTTATCTTGTGACATAGGGATTTATGCCTAGTCCACTGAGTTTATCTATAATGCCAGATTGGGGGATGGTGTCTAAAGCCTTGGCGACGTCAAGATAGGCTGTTTGCACCACCTTATCCTTGTCTACGGCTCTGGTGACTGCTTCAAAGAAGTCAATCAAGTTTAGGAGGTATGATCTACCTTTTACAAAGCCAAACTGAGTGGGGTCCAGAGTTTGGAGGTTGCCTATGTCTTTGTTTATAAGCTCTAGGATGATGCGTTCCATGGCCTTGCAGACCAGGCCCGTCAGGCTAATGGGGTGGTAGTCCCTGGTGTTTCTGGTGGCACCCCCTTTGTGGAGTGGGATAACGGTCACTGTGCACCATTTCATAGGCACAAAGCCTGAAGTGAGGCTATGGTTGAACATGGTACTTAGGTGGGGTGCCATTTCTTTCTGTAGTTCATGCAGGACACAGCCTGGGATGTGTCCGGTCCCATGGATGGTGTGTTCTTGGCTTTAGAGAGTGCGGTCTTTACCTGTGCGGCCATGATTTCAGGGGCTTTGCAATCATCTGGTATAGGGATGAGGCCTTTAGGGCATGGGGGGTGAAGTTAGCACTGAACTTGTCTGCCAGGATGTTGGCAATATCAGTTAATTTGGTAAATGTAGTGCCATTGTGCTGTAGTTCAGAGCAAATCTGAGTGTTGCCATTGAGATTCTTGACATAGTTGTAGAAGGCTTTGTGGTTGTCTTTAGAATCCATGGCGATTTTATTTTTGTAACTAGCTTTGAAGGATTTTATGAGGGATCTCAGCTTCTTGCTGATGCTGATCAGGGAGTTCCTGCAGTCCTGGGATTTTACTCTTTTTTGGAATAGTTTCTTCCTTCTGTTGTAGACCTTGTTTATGGCAGGGGACCATCAGATTGGCATCCTTTTTCTGGAGGATAGTGTCTTGGTTCTGTTGAGGATGGCACAGTCCGTGCACTCGTGTATGTGCCTATACAGTGCATTTGCATATGATTCAGCAGTCATGACATTATTTTCCATCTGTGTGGGTATACTGAAGTTTGCCACTTCTGACTTAAGAAGCATGAAGTTGGCTTTGGAGAAGTTTTTTACAGTGGTTTCCTTGATGGGGGGGGGGGGGGTTGATATGGATGTCTAGAGTGATTAGCTTGTGGCTGGACTTGACCAGCGAGGATTTGACTACTGGCATGGAGCATCTGTTACCCATATTGGTAATGACCAGGTCCAGGATGTTGCTACCCCTGGTAGGGGTATGGACAAGGTTGTCCAGGGTGTTGGAATTGACGATTTCCAGAAAACATTGGGCAAATGAGTTAGTACATCAGTAGTTTTCCCAATTGATGGAGAGGTAATTGAAATCTCCCAAAATTAGGGTATTGGGCTGTACCTTGATATTATTCAGTATATCGAGAAACATGGAGTGGGGGTCCTAGGGCATGGCGGGGGATCTGTAACACACTACAACCTGAATTACAGTCTTGCCTAGTGTTAATTGTACTTGGATAATTTCGGAGGCATTATGTTGAGCTAATAGCCTGGAGGTGTGGAAATCCTTTATGAATATGGACACGCCTCCTCCTTTAGTATTTTGGTCCAGGTTAGGCCGAAATGTGTGGTAAGAATTGTAGCCTGGTAATGCAGGAGTGCTCTCTGGAGCCTTAAACCAGGTCTCTGTCACTGCACAGATGTCGATGTTCTCCATCTTAAGGAGAGCCTTGAGTGTGTGCATTTTGAGGTTTAGACTTCTAGCATTGAGTAGCATTACCCTTAGATTTTGCTTGTTTATGTCTACTATGGTGGTGTATTTGATGTTTTGAGCCTTGCCTAAAAAATGCACTATAGGGGCGGCAAGAGCCTTAGCCAGTATCCGGAATCTCAGCAGCGGCAGGTGCAGGCCATCTCTGGCAAAGCATCATGGTCTGTCAACCATGTCATCCCAGGCAGACAGATAATGGATCCCCTTTGAATGACACCAGAAGCTTAGCTAATTGTTGAAGTCAATCATTTTGTTCTTGTACTGTGGTATCATTCTGTGCGATGGCAGGATGATACTCAGGGGTAGTGTCATACCTGCCTGGGGCACATGGTCAGAGAGCTCCTCTATGTCTCTTTTCATGTAGTCCAGGGAGGAATGTCTCAGGTCATTCACTCCAACATGGACAATGACAGAGTCATACTTGTTGTGGAGTGACCTGAGTGCATGTGTTATATGGCGGATCCTTGCACCCTGCAGGCAGCTGACAGTAACTTTCTCCTTGTTTAGCCTGGTGAGATGGACGTCAGTGTGGCTGACTATAGAGTCACCAATGATTAGTGTGTTGGGTATGTTGTTTTGCCTTATGGGCTGAGGTTGAGTGACACACTGATTTTGTGGGCTATGTGTCATTGGGGGAGTGGTGATTGCTTGAGTTTCAGCTTTGGAGGTCTCTGTTGTTTGGGCAGATTTTTATTGAGCACCTACACAAATATAGGTGTGTGTTTTGTGTTACTATGTGTGGGTTTGTGTGGTGCAGGTTTTTTTGGACTGTGTGTTGAGTGCAGTGTGGTGTTAACCTTCTCCTCTTGACTATCTAGTCCAGTCTTGGCTGGAGAAAGCTTGGCTTCCAGTTTGGCTATATAAGTGCATCTCTCACAGGTTGTAGAGTTGGGTGGTAGGAGGAGAGGGTTGTCAGTGTACATGAAGCAATTGCTACATTGCCCCAAAATGCCCAGATTCATCAAGTGGACAGGAGAAAACACCGGGAGCTGATCCTTGGACATGCCTGGTCAGTGTTCATTTATTTAAGTACTGGGAGCTGATTTCCTCTTGATTAGTGAGAAAAGCTGAGTGTTGCAGTAATTTGTAGATTATTTAGTGCTTGCAGCGAGCTTTGGACAAGTGCTGAGCACAAGGAACAGTTTGAGTGCTAAAACTAGAAGACTGGCTATTTCAAGGGAACAGAAACAGTTTTGAGTGCTAAAACTAAAAGACTGGCTAGTTCAAGGGAACAGAAACAGTTTTGAATGCTAAAGCTAGAAGACTGGCTTGTTCAAGAGAACAGAAACAGTTTTGAGTGCTAAAGCTAGGAGACTGGCTATTTCTAAGGGAAAATATGAAGAGCAGACTTCCTGGCACCGGGAATAGTTTAACCACAGTTAAACACCACTGCGCAATGCGCAAAACAGCGCAAACACAGGTTTTTAAACAGAAAGATGAAAGGAATAGATATAGCCCAAAATGGCCAATAAAACTACAGATTCTGAGCTGAAACCACTCCTCCAGGCAACAGATAGGCTGTTTCAAAGCTCACTACTCTCACTGATGAACAGAGAAGCTTCCCTCTATCTTAGAAAGGTCTGGGCAACACAGAACTTACAAACAGCCCAGAATTCAGCAAAATTGGAAAACCGGACTCTACTAGCTCTAGAAAGGCGGGAAAGAAGTGCAGAGATAGTTTTTTTTTTTCAAAAGTTAAAGCAGATACAAGAATAAAAACACTTTTAAAGCAGAAAAAAGGCTATCACACTTGGGTGTGTAGCCTTTTATAATTAAAAATGTGTCGTCATCCCCTTTGGGAAAAATCCGGTTCCCATGAATTACCACATTGATCGCAGTCCACTGAACACAGAAGGCATTATAAGATATTCGCATGCCTTTGCCTATATTTATCTTCAAATAGTTTTGGTTTTGCTCTTCTTGTATTGATTAGTTTTGCTTACTCCTTTGCATAAATATTGCACCATATTAAATCTATTTATATTTCTCTCTTTTTTAATTTCTCCAAGTCTTTTGAGTTTCTAATACTATGACGGGAATGGAGCTCATTCCTAAGTCAAAGTACGATTAAAGTTCATGAAATGAGTATTGTTTAAATCTTTGATGTCAGCCAGAAGTGCTCTTCGCAGCACCCATAATGTGCCCATTAATGACTCCTTCTGCAATTTGTATGGTGTTACATGTATTCGTAACATAGATAAATACAACTGTAGATGGTTTTTAATAAGACTTATTGCTCCTACTACTATTGGAACTGTCTGGGTGTCTTCCTTCCACATTGCTCTCATTTCTGCCTGCAAATCCTGATATTTTATGACTTTGTGTGTCTGTATGCAAAACACTGTAGTCATTGGGTATAGCAATTTATAGGTTCATAGGCTCATAGGTTGGTACTGGGCTATCTGCCCGAAGGCATATATTAGCCAAGCCACGCTGTGCAGTACTCCCCGCCCCTTTAGTAGTTACCTAGACCCTTGTACTAGCAGCTAGTACCCTTGGCCCCTATCTAGCAGCGCTGTTGGTGTGATCCCCGGTGTGAACTTTCTGTTACCCATCCACTCATCAAGGTTCCTATTGAAGAGTGATAGTGAGGGGCTCTGTCTTATGTAGATCGGGACCCTGTTCTATAGTAAGGGAAGTCTCTGCAAAGGGAATCTATCTCTCCAGCATGTTCTATTCATTGTTGTGTTGAGGTTTATATCCCTAGAGCGTGTAGCTCGAGTAGATTTGGTTTTGCTAAGATGGAGCATGTTCAACAATTCTGGGTTGGACATGGCTTTATACATTAGACAGAGATCGCCTCTGAGAAAGCGGTATGCAACAGAGAACAGTCTTAGCTTTTTCAATCGTGCTGCATAGGGCAACTGTTTGAGGCCAGTAATCCTCTTGGTTAGGTACCTCTGTGGTCTCTCCAGCTGCTGGAGATGTCTAGCCAGGTACATTCCAATTAGTGCATTGTACTCAATAATGGGTCTGATGAGGGAAGAGTAGAGTGATCAATGCTACTTTTGTCTACATTTCAAGGACCACTATATCTGGTTTTCTCGCATCTGTCTTTTGAACTGTTGGTAATGGGTGATCCCATGTGATATAAACTTCATCATTTTCTATAATGCTGTGTGGCTCATGTTTTCATTGTTTTTCAGCTACTTCAGTACCATAATGTTTGCACAATCCTCAGTACAACAGGCTTACCACATTGTTATGCCTTTCAGTATACAGTCCTTCTGCCATTAGTATGTCATAGCCAGCAAAGAGGTGTGCAACTGTTTTCAATTCTGTTTTATAAAACCTGCATTTGTCTGCTTCTCCCATATTTTCATCCAATGTGTACATAGCCCACTATCTTGGGCCACCAATATTAACCTTTCATTACTTGGTTTGAAATCACCTCTCCTTAACCATTCCTGCATTCGGTCCTAATCAATATGAGGTTCTTCCAGAAGTTTTCTGTACTTGCAACTATATTTATGCATTTTCCACATTTCTTGCCTTCTCATCTGGTCCTTCACTTTATATTCTTTCTTTTGTTTTTTAGCACATTCAGTTGCTGCCTGATTTTTATCTACTTCTGGTTTGATTTCCATTCCTGCTTGATGCAGATATGCTTCTGCTAGATTAAGCAGAGAAGTCATCTTAGATTTATTCTCCTCATGTTTCAAAACTTTCACTATTTTTAGGTCTTGTGAGGTCAGCAGATATGTATGGAGTCCCACAACTGCAGATCTGTACATGTAATCAGTTTCAAGGAGGCCCATCCCTTCTTCGGAATGGGGAATATATAATCTTTGTATGCACTGATTTTTATAAATCATTTGGTGAGCATGAAGGATCCTTCTTGTTTTTCCTATCTAATCTATCCAACACATTTTGGGGCCAGGCAATCACTCCAAAACTGTAAGTTAGGACAGGAAGAGTAAATTGGTTTATAGCTTGGATTTTGTTTCTAGACATCAGTGCTGTATTTAGCATTAATTTAAGTCTTCTAAAGTATTCCTTACTAAGTTTTATTGGCATTCGTTCATGTGTTATTGATCCTTCATCAGTTCCCAAATATGTATACACTCCCTCTTGCTCAAGTTCTTTTATATCACATTCTTGTCCCAAACTGATGTTTTCCTGGTGCTGCAGTTTTCCTGCCTTAAAGGTTGCTTTTCCACATTTATCAAGACCAAACGACATTCTTATATCATCTGAAAATGTTTTGACAACTTGCAGTTGTGCTTTCAGTTTCTCATCTGATGAGCTATAGAGTATTAAATCATTGACAAAGAGAAGATGAGAAATCTTTATACTTTGTTGTTTTTTAGGAGTCAAATTATAGCCATGGCTTAAGCTGTTAAGTAGACAGTTTAATGGGTTAAGAGCAAGGCAGAATAGCAGTGGTGACAGGGAGTCACCCTGGAACATCCCCCTTTGGATTTTTATCCCTGGAATAATAATTTGCCCTTTATCATGGCTTAATTGCAAAGTGGCCTGTCACTGTTTCATGGTCACTGTAATGTAGTTGATCAGTGTAGGATGTATCTTATATATTTTAAGCACTCTTTTATCTATGAATGTGGGATACTATCAAATGCTTTTTTCTAGTCAATCCATGCCATACTTAATTTTTCCCCTTTTTACAGTTCTCCACTATGTCTTTATTTAAAAACAAATGATCCTTTGTTCCATATGACTTTCTTTTATTGCACTTTTGTTCTATTGCCATGATTGAGTTTTCTTCTAAATGACTATAAACTCTATCGGCATGAATTCCAGTGTATAGTTTATATGTTGTCAGAAGGCAAGATGCTGGTCTATAATTTTTAGGGTAGCTTACAGGTTCACTCAAGTATATGTCACTCTCTCTGTGTATGTACATATATGTATATCAAAGGCAAGGGTGTCCAATTTAGAACCCTGTGGGACACCGCTGTTGACACTCTTTCTTTCTAGAACAAACAACCCTGACTTTAATGGTAGCATTTCTGTCAAAGCTAATTACCTATCCAGCAAGGTACATGAGTTAATGCTGAATTGAGAGAGTTTGTTAATAATTCCAGAATGGGAAGTAATGTCAATGGCATAGGCAGGATCCATGTAGGCATCATGGGCTATACATCAACTGTCTGCAGCCTGTTTAGCCCTTTCTAAGAACTAAATCCGGGCAAGCAGACATGATTTACCTGTTGTAAACTGTTTAGTAGCCAGGGATATCAAGTAACCTATTTCATTGTGAATTACTTCAACTAAAATGTACCCATTAGTCTTGCCAATATTTCTAGTAAGATGTATAGACCTGTGATTCTGAGAGTCAGTAGAGGACATCCTTTATGAAGGGCATCACAACAGCTGTTCTCCGTACCTTGGGAATAACTCAGAGAGAGACACAGATCGAATACCTGAATGAGGGGTTTGTGAGATGGGACTTAAAATGTGTATTATCTGTTGAGAAACATTTTTTCTGCTGGAGAATGGGAATTTCAGATGTGTGTCATCAGCGTTGGCTGAAGAGGAAATCTGTATTACCTGCAGTACTACATAAGCTTTTTTGTTAGACATAGGCATACTGTTATTGCAATTACTTTTCCTACTTGTAATTTTAGTTTATTTATTTATTTGTTTGTTTTGCTTTGTTTCTTTGTTTATTTATGTACTTACTTTATTTTCCTGGCAAAGTACTCACCCACTAGATAGCCATATGGAAATTCAGTTATCCATAAACTGCTACTCTTGTCCATATGTATGCTCTGTTTATGTGCATCATTGACATTTGCAGGACATTTATTATGTGTCAACTTGAAAAGTTCATCGATATATAGCAGGCACGGTCAACAAGACCACTGAGAAATGTCACCTGCTAAGCCTGAGAAAAGTCAAATTAGTTAAGCTCCATGATCCTGGAGAACCTTGCTATATACCTCATGATGGATTTATGACTCCCAGCTAGTCATCCAGAATATGTTTGAATGCAACCAATATGCTGCACTGCTTGAAATATAGTGAAAGTTTATTCTATAAGTATAGGATTCCTTGGGATAGCAATCTATTGTTCCAGCACATTCTATTTCAGTGTCTGTAAAGAGTACCATCTTTGATGTGACAGTTCATTATTGTGGTCAAGCAGGTGGGATGGACCATATTTTCGAGTGATGGACACTTTTTGTGCCAAAGAATGGCATACAGAACAAGAACTGCACTTATCAAAAATGCCTTTGAACCCTTGATATAAGTATCACCATGAACTGTAGGTAACAGTAAGGCTTATGGAAGGGTGTAGATCTCATCAGCATTTGTGGCCTGTAAGAAAATATCATGAAAGCTTGGACACAATTCTCACACAGTACACCTTTTGTACCACAATACATCCTACATAATGTCAGCTTGTTCCAGAAAGTGCTTTATAAGACAGGTACTTCTATGCATGCGGAACATCACCGGCACATTACAAAGCAGTCAAACATGCAGAAAGCCACAGAACAGCAAACTGTATTGTTGGAAGGTGCAGTATGTGTCTTTCAGCTAACAGCCACTATATTGCCTCATTAATGAGATGCATTTATTTGAAAATGAAATATCATGGTATGATGTCAACTTTACTTCCTTTTTGATGGAGAAGAAGAGGCAGAAAATTAAACATTGTAGCCTCAGCCTCCTGCTCTGCTTTCTTTTTTTCTTTTCTTTTTAACCAGAGAGCATATCTCTCCTCAGATGGCCAGCAGCCAAATTTACGTTACTGCCATGAGAAGCACTGAACACTTTAGGCCACTGATGCTTCTACCACCTAAGCTACTGAAATCATGAACAGGATCCATTCTGAATTCCCATTCCCAGCCTCTCCAGGTAAATGGGAGGTCTTCTAAAGCTTGAAGCTGAGCTCATCTCATACAGCTGCATCAGCTAAACATTGCCAGTATACCTTCTCTGCATATTGTGGTTTCCTGGATCTGTCCAGCAATCACTCCTGTCATGTGACCAAAGACAGCACTAAATGGAGATTACTTGACAGCTGTGTACCTCTCCTGAGCTGACTGCTGACAGCATGTGGCTTCACTTCTGATGAGATGTCTAAAAAGCCAGTCATCGACCTCTGGACCAAGGTGCTCTGCCACCGACTACACTTATGAGCACCCTTATGATTTAACATATTTTTTGTCTTAGAAACAGCAGACAAGCTGTTTGCACCAATCATACTCTACTAGGTATATCTATCTCTTCATGTGATCCTTGAAGTCTTATTCTAGAAGTATAGAACCAGTAGATGTTACATTTTTGAAGATAAAGTGCTCTAAATTGCTTTTATGTGCAAGTGCGCCAACAGACAAGAGTTTTCCCTTGTACAACTTCACATTCTATTGTGGTGATCCAACTATAATCTTCATTCTGCCAGGGAGTGAGATACTAAATCAGTTAACAATTGTTTTCACCATACCGATTATAGTGCAGCTTACAGGTTGTGGAACATAAAGTCACCTAACAGGAAGTCAATGGGACTCAACAAGAGATGCAGCCAAGCTCTACCACTAAAATATTGTTTTGTAATAGGTTACATTGTAATCAAGACATGGAGCCAGGCTCTACCACTAACATATTGTTTTATAATAGGTTACATTGTAATCAAGACATGGAGCCAGGCTCCATCACTAACATATTGTTTTGTAATTAGCTACATTGTAATCAACACATGGAGCCAGACTCCACCACTAACATATTGTTTTGTAATAGGTTATGTTGTGATCAAGACATGGAGTCAGGCTGCACCACTAACACATTGTTTTGTTATAGGTTACATTGTAATCAAGACATGGAGCCAGGCTCAACCACTGACATATTGTTTTATAATTTGTCACACTGAATATTAATATTTTGCTGTTTATCTGTTTGCAATGTTTACTTTCTGCTAACTTAAATATATACATTTGCTAGCAGAGACCCTCAAACGGAAGTGACTTTGGAATGCAAACCAATACTGACTAATCACTCTGCATGCTTCAACTACGATTCACAACATCTCAGTAAAGATGAATGGCTGTCCTCCTCTTTTCATTACTTGCCATCTGCCACTGATGTTCAGTGACCACTATATCTCTCAATTGTCCAGATTTTCACAGACTGTTCAGATTTTTTCCTTATATTCTCATTTTTTTTTCATAAAATTTATTTTCCGGCAAATCATTGAGGACTGAAGTAACTAAACAATGACAGACATTTTGAGAATTCAGAGTCTTCAGAAAATGCATGCTAACACAGGTCCTGTTATTCTAGCAACTTTCTAAGTTTATAAGAGCAATATTTAAAATCTGTCCCTATTTTTGTGGCTTTGTTCCCCAACTATTTTAAGCTTTGTCCAGATTTCTAGTACTAAGAGGTTGAGAGGTATGGTGACCACACAGTCACCTATATGGAACATAGAGAAATATGACTGTTTGCATATTATCTGTTAAAGCTGCCATTTACCTTATGCATCTAGTGCTAACGTCCAGTACCATTTAAAAATTTTGTTGTAATTTTTTCATATCATTCTTCATAAAAACATATAGTTTTTGCAATGTATACCATTAACTACATTTTAACTAACATTTTGTATGTACATGCTAAGTAAAGTCTATACAAATAATGGGGTCTATAGTAGATAAATGAAAGTTTATCTTACCGAACGCTAACATGAGGGAAAATTCCGGAACTCGAAACCGGGATTGTGAGATTGCAGTACAGTGAAGATGGAAATATTTGCCCTTTCCTCACCGTAGTGTGATCTCGGAGTTGGAATATATATTTAGTGGGGGGTGCAGCCCCCCCACAATTGCAGTTTCGAGTTCCGGGATTTTCGATAATGTCAACGTTCGGTAAGATAAACTTTTGTTTATCTAATATAGACCCCAAATAATGGCAGCATTATTACAAAATGTTATAATATGTGGTATAGAAAGTCTTAAGTAAGACGTGTTTTACTACAAACTAAGTTTCATCATTGCTGGCTACAAGTCAGAGTTCAATAGTTACTTGAAAGAATTTCTGTAGCAAAGAGAATTCCACAAAAGGTGTGAAATGAAGTAAAAATGTGTCCATTGATGAGGCAGTGGAGACAGAGTCCTCTTTTTATGACTGAGAGATTTCCTTACTATCAAGTGTTTCTCCCTAAAGGATTACAGTTTCAGTGTATGAGTAGTTGTACAGAAGACTTTATTGGTGGGGCCCAATTCCAACTTCCAACTTCCTAAAGGATTTTGTTCTCATTTGAGAACTTACAGTAAGAGGAAAAAGTTAGAAGAGACTTTAGTGTGATCTCTTTATATTTCTTAATTTTTTTTTGTCCTATATTTAGAATAAAACTGGTTGAATTTCATGAAAGGAAGAATTATGAATTGAGACCCTTTTGAAGAATGTATTAATAATAATGACCGTATTGTGGCTGGGTGTGTGGCGTACACCTATAATCCTATCATCTTGGGAGGCAGAGGTTGTTGGATCGAATCACAAACTGTGCTTGAGAGACCATACATCCTGGAAAAGGGGAAAAAGGTGACCTCCCCAAAGGAAAAAAAAAAGCATGGGTGATTTGGTAGGTCTTTGAGGGATCATTTCAAAAATAGATGAGCATCATGGTAGAAGACTGCTGTAGCATCCAATGTAATATAATTGCACCAGGCAGATGCGGAATATTACAAGTAAGTGCAACTTTTATTACTTCTGAGAGATTTTTCCTTGAACTATGATGAATTACTCATTTTCAGATGTTGTATTCTGCATGCACATTGAGGAAGCAGTACGAAGGACATGTTTAGTGCGCTTTTGTTGCATTTTTCCTTAACTGATGAAATGTTGTACAGTATTGGAATTTATTTGTGTACTTTCCAAGTTTCCTACTGTAAAAATGGTTTGGGAGGGGAAGTTATTTCTATGAATAGGTAAGATTTTTCAACTTTTTGACTAGTTTGTACAGATTAGTTGAGTATTTGCTTATTTGAGTAAGTCTGCATGTGTGTGGTTTGAGGTAAGTCCTATCTTGTTTGTGGACAGGAACATGTGTGCTACTAGTTGCAGCTTCCTTTAATGATTCATAGGATCGTAGGAGCATAGGAAATTACTAGGCTAACAGCCCTAGGGCCCTTACAAGCCTAGCCAAGTTCTGCCCTTATTTCCACAATCAGCACCTATTGTTCCTGTTCAAGAGAGACACAGGTGGAACTCCTGGGTGAAATTTATGGTTATCCATCCAATCGTCCACATTGCGCTTGAAGAGGGCAAAAGAAGTGCTCTGTTTGACATGAATTGGGAGTCTGTTCTACAGCTGTGGTAACCTCTAGGAAACAAATTTGTCCCTTCAGCAGATTCTATTAATGTCACATATGAGGTTTAGGGCTTTAGAGTGAATAACCTGTGAGCCATTGGACTTACAGATATACAGCATTTCCAGTAAATCAGAGTCAGAGATTGTTTTATATGCAAGGTAGAGATCACATCTCAGTAGTCTGTATGAAATGGAGTAAAGTGACAGTAATTACAGCTGATCCACATAGGACAGATGCTGAAGACCTTGAATTCTCCTTGTGAGAAACTTTTGTGGTCTCCAATAGCTTCAGGTGCTTGGAAAAGTACATGCCAAAAGGGTCATTGTAATCAATTATTGGCTTGATGAGGGAAGAGTACAGGGAGGTTATAACTTCTTTTTTTTCTGGAAGCAATGCCCCTACTTATGAGATGAGCAATATAGAATGCCTTTCTTATCACTGTGGAAACATGGTAATCAAAGGTAAGGTTGCTGTCAACCTGTGTGCCCAGGTCTCTCACCACTGAGTGTGTGCTTAGGGCATTTCTGCTCATGTGTTTTTTAGCCAGAACATTGCTCTTACTGAAAGGGATGATAATACATTTTTTCCATCGAGTTTAAGGCCATAATTTTTGCACCAATCATTTGTTTGCATAAGACCCTCTTGTAGGATGTTGACATCATTTGGAGATTCTATGACGGCTCCCAGTTTGCAGTCATCAGCAAACTTTGTGTCAGCCACAGACCTTTAGTTTTTGCTTGTACTTCAGAGAAATAGATTCCAAATAGTAGAGGCCCCAGGACTGATCCTTGTGAAACACCACTGGTTATAGGTCTGCTGTTGGAGGTGGATTCCCCTATTTTGACTGTATGGGTTCTATCAGTGAGCCGGTTAGTGACCACCTAATGATATAAGGGTTGATATCTAGCTGGGTGAGTTTGTCAATAATGCCTGAGTGGGGAATAGTGTCAAAAGCCTTGGCCCAGTCCAGGCAGGCTGAATACACAGTTTTTCCCTCATCCAGGGCTCTGGTGACAGTCTTGAAGAAGTCCACCAGGTTTAACAGGTGTGATCTCCCTTTGACAAATCCAAACTAAGTAGGGTCAAGTGTTCGAAGATTATCTATATCTTTGTTGATAAGGTCCATGATGATTCACTCCATGGCCTTGCAGATATGGCTAGCCAGGCTAATAAGTCTATAGTTCCCAGTGAAGTGGAAGCACCACCTTTGTGCAAGGGGATAACGGTGGCCGTTTTCCATTCAGCTGGGATGACGCCGGTGCTTAGACTATGATTGAAAAGAGTATCCAATGGTGTTGCTAATTCTTGTTGGAGCCCATGTAGGCACAGCCTGGGATGTCATCAGGCCTTTTGCCCTTAGAGAGGGCATTTGCAGCCTGCTCTCTAGAGGGGACAGGTGGAAGGAATTCATGGGGTATGTGTGGTGTAGACAGGGGACTGAAGTTTTCACAGAACCTGTCGGCTAACAGGTTTGCTATGTCCACAGTCTCAGTGTATGTGGTATCATTAACCACCAGTTTGCCACAAATCTGGATCCTGCCTTTCAGGCCATGGATGTAACTAATGAATGCCTTATGGCTGTCCTTAGTTGAGGGTGCTAATTTGGATTCATAGTTTGCTTTGGAGGACTTCACAAGAAGTCTTATTTGCTTGTTTAAGCCGAGGAGGGAGTGTTTCCAGTTTAGCGCATGCTCCCTCTTACTTTTGGACAACAATATCTTCCTGTATTGTAAAGCCTGTTAATGGCAGTTATCCACCAGGTAGGTTTGCTCTTCTTTGAAGAGCTTGTTTTGGTCCTATCAGGTATGGCCATGTCAATGCAGTTATACAGGTGTTTGTAAAAAGCACTGGTGTAGGACTCGGCATAGTTGCCAGTTCCATCTGAGGGGACAGATCAGTGAAGCTATTTATACCATCCCTTAGAAGGATATAATCTGCTTTGGAGAAGTTTTTTCAAGTTTAGTTGTTGCTGGGGGGAGTGTCCAGTGTGATAGTTACTTCAAATGAGACTGATCTGTGGTCGGATCTGACAGGGGAAGACCTCACAGTGTAGTGCTACAGCAGTCCCTCATATTGTTAAGCACCAGATCCAAGATACTGGTGCCCCTAGTTGGGGTGTCCAGCAGCTGGCCCAGGGCATTGTAGTTAATGAACTCAAGGAACCTTTGGGCAAGTGAGTTTGTGCACGAGTAATTTACCCAGTCAATGGATGGGTAATTAAAATCACTCAGAACCATGGTGTTTGGATGTATCTTGATAGATACCAGTAGATCCATGTAGACAAAGTGGGTGTCTTGATTCATGGAGGGTGTCCTATTGCTGGCAATGAGTTGAATAGGTGTCCCACCAACAGTTAGTTGCACCTGAAGTGTTTCAAGGAAATCATACTGTTTAACCAATCTGGAGGTGTATTTATCTTTAATGACTATTGATACACTGCCTCCTTTAGTTTTTATGACTTCTGTTCATGGATTGAATGTGTGGTAGGAGGTGTAACCCAGTATGGCTGAGGTACTCTCCACAGTCTTGAACCAGGTCTCTGTGACTGTACAGATGTCAGCATCTTCAAGGTGAGGACTGCTTCCAGTGAGTGCACTTTCATGCTAAGCTCCCTAGTGTTTAGCAGCAAAACCTTGAGGTTGTTTTTTGATGAAATTTTTATGTCGGAATTTTGTTCTTGTGACATTGCCTAAAAAAGGCATTATAGGGGTGGCAAGAGCCTTTGTCAGTAGCCATGGATAACAGATGAAGACCATCTCTTGCAAAGCAACAAGGTCTATCGATCATGTCATTACAGGCTGACAGAAACTGGATCCCCTTAGAATGACACCAGAAACTAAGCCAATTATTGAAGTCAATGATTTTCTGTTTGTATTGTATCATCCTAGACAAGGGTAATATGCTGCTCAAGGCTAGGGACATACCTGCCTGTGACACAAAATCAGAGAGTACAGTCATGTCTCTCTGCATGTAGACCAGGGAGGTACGTCCCAAGTCATTCACACCAACATGCACTATGGCTGAATCATAACAGTACTTGTTATTGAGAGACTTGAGTGCCTGCATGATCTGACAAATCCTGGCACTAGAAAGACAGCTGACTATGACTTTTTCCTTGTTCAGCTTGCCCAGGGGGACATCTGTGTTTCTCACTGTATAGTCTCTTATGAATAAGATATTTGGAGTGGATGTGCACTGCCTTATGGGCTTTGATGGTGAGACACTTGTGCTTGTGTTATTATGTGTATTGTGTGTTTTGGGTGCTACATTTGGTTTAGTATGTGTGTGTTTTGGAGGTCTCTTGTGTTTAGGTAGATTCTTTGTGAGTATCTCCTTGTATGTTGGTCTATGTGTATGCTGTATGTCATGAGTAGGAGTTATGGTAGGTGGGCTGACAACCCGCTCTGTATTGTTATCTATTATGTGAGAAAGCTGTGATTCCAAATTCATAATGTAGGTGTATCTCCCACAAATGGTAGAGGAATGATTTAGAAGTAGGGGGTTATCAGTGTGCACGAGGCAGTTGCTACACTGCCTCAGTAGACCCAAGTCAATCAGGTGGGCAGGAGAAAAGGAAAGAAACTGACAGTTCATGGTCCTAGGAATAATTTTGGTCTGGCTATAACAGTTGAAGAGAGAATAGAGCAGGAGAAGGTATTAGTAGGTTTAGGTGCGAAGAGCTCTGGTTTAGGTAATATTTGCGAGGCTAGAGAGCAGGTGTCTATAACCGGCAATCCCTCTGTGCAGTAGTGTGCGATGGTCAAACAGGGGCAAACAAGCACAAACCAGTTCAAACACTTGCTTTTTAAAGCAGAAAAACAGGAAACAGCCAAAGTTCAAATTATCCAATCAAAATTCCCTAAACAGAGCCCTGCAACAGTAGCTCTAACTAGATCAGTCCAAACTGTACCTTCCTGCCATGGGGGCACGGGGGACCTTTCCAGACAAAAGATTAATGGTTTGACAAGCTCCAAAGGTCACAAACAGTACTAGAGTCAGCAAAATCCTGAATCTAGTCTAAGCTAGTGTTTTTTAAGTGCAGGAAACAAGTAAAATGAACAAAACAAGCAGATGAATAGTAATTACAGTTGAAAGAGGAATTCAATTAGCAGGCAATCTAAAAATATAGATGTACAGTTTAAACAAACAGATATGCAGCAAATATTGTTTTAGTTAATCAGAAAGTTCATAGGTTCATAGGTAGGTACTAGGCTATTGGCCCAAGGGCCTAAGTAAGCCTAGCCAACAAGGTTCCCTGGCATACACCACCCAAGAAAGTTATTTTCCTGTGCCTCTGTCAAGCAGAGCCACAGAAGTGATCCCCAGGGTATATTTCCTATTTCCCAACCACTCATCAAGATTTTTCTTGAAGAGTGCTAATGAGGAACTTTGCTTGATATAGATGGGTAGCTTGTTCCAGAGTATGGGAAGTCTCTGGGACAGGAATCTATCCCTCCAGCATGTCATGTTTAGTGTGGTGACAAGGTTTAGGTCCCTAGAGCATGTAGCTCAGTAGGATTGGGATTTCTTTAGGTGCAGCATGTCTAACAGCTCTGGGTTTGACATAGCTTTATATGTTAGGCAGAGATCACATTGGAGTAGGTGATATGCTATGGAGTAAAGCTGGAGTTTTTTGAGACAGTCAGTGTAGGGCATATGTTTGAGGCCAGTAATCCTCTTTGTGAGGTACTTCTGTGGCCTTTCCAGCTGCTGGAGATTTCTTGTGAGGTACATTCCAAAAGGGCCGTTATACTCTATAATGGGTCTAAAGAATGTCAAGTAGAGGGGAACAATGACCTCTTTTTTCCTGGATGAGAACCCTTTTGTGATGAGGTGTGCCACATAGAAGGATTTCCTGACTACTGTGGCAATGTGATTATCAAAGGAGAGACTACTGTCCACCTGGGTCCCAAGGTCTCTTATCACACATTTGGCATTATGTAGACTGCCGCCTATGTAGTAGTTCATGGTTACAGAGTTTTTACCAAAGTGGATGACAATGCACTTTTTGGCATTGAGCTTGAGGCCATGGCTCTGACACCAGGTATCTGTCTCAGTGAGGCCCTTCTGTAGGATGTCCACATCATTTGGGGACTCAACTATGGCTCCTAGTTTGCAGTCATCTGCGAACTTCATTAGCCAAAGGCCTTCTGTGTTAGCCTGTACTTCAGAGAAGTAGATACCAAACAGGAGGGGTCCGAGAACTGAACCCTGTGGTACTCCACTTGTCACTGGTTTGAAATCAGATTTGGAGTCTGCAACTTTTACAGTGTGGGTTCTGTCAGTGAGCCAGTTGGCAACCCATCTTGTGATGTAAGGATTCATACCTAGTTTAGTGAGTTTATCTATAATTCCAGAATGGGGGATGGTGTTGAAAACCTTGGCGAGGTCAAGATAAGCTATGTAAACCACCTTACCCTCGTTGACAGCTTTGGTGACTGCCTCAGAGAAGTCGATCAGGTTCAGGAGGCATGATCTGCCTTTCACAAACCTGAACTGGGTGGTGTCCAGAGTTTGGAGGTTACCACTGTCTTTGTTTAGGAGTTCCATGATGATACATTCCATGGCCTTACAGACCAGGATCATCAGGCTAATAGGGCGATAGTTCCCAGGATCAGTGGTGGCTCCCCCTTTGTGGAGTGGGATAATTATTGCTGTGCACCATTCAGTGGGCACAAAAAGGCTGATGTGAGACTATGATTGAACATGGTGCTTAGGTGGGGAGCCAGTTCATTCTGAAGTTCGTGTTAAATGCAGCCTGGGATGTTGTCTGGTCCCATGGATGCTGTGTTTTTGGCTTTAGAGAGTGCAGCTTTTACCTGCATAATTGTGATTATAGGGAATCTGCATTCTTCCTGTATAGATATGGGCCCTTTAGGGGGTGAGAGGGGGGTAAAGTTAGCACAGAACCTATCTGCCAGGATGTTGGCAATATCAGTTGGTTCTGTAATTTTCGTGCCATTGTGCTGTAACTCAGAGCAGATCTGGGTGTTGACATTGAGATTCCTGACATAGCTATAGAATGCTTTGTGGTTGTCCTTAGAATCAGTGGCGATTTTGTTTTTGTAGCTAGCTTTTGAGGATCTTATAAGGGATCTTATCTTCTTACTGAGGCTGACCAGGGAGCTCCTCCACTCATGGGATTTTACTCTCTTTTGCAACAATTTCTTCCTTCTGTTGTAGAGTTTGTTTATGGCAGGGGACCACCAGATTGGCTTCCTTTTTTTGGAGGATAACATATTGGTTCTGTTCGGGGTAGCACGATCCATGCACTTGTGTAAATGCTTATTGAGTGCATTTGTGTAGGATTCAGCAGTTGTAACTGTATTGCCCATCTGCATGGGTGCCATGAAGTTCACCATGTCTGTCTTAAGAAGCATGAAGTTGGCTTTGGAGAAATTTTTTACCGGGGGTTCCTTAATGAGGGGTGGGGGTGGAATGTGGATATCTAAGGTGATTAGCTTATGGTCAGATCTGACCAATGAGGAGTTGACTTCAGATGTGGAACACCGGTCACTCATGTTGGTAATGACTAGGATATTGTTACCCCTGGTAGGGGTGTGGATAAGTTGATCCAGGGCATTGGAATTTATGAATTCCAGAAAGCGTTGAGCGTATGAGTTGATGCATGAGTAGTTTTCCCAGTTAATGGTGGGGTAGTTGAAATCATGAAAAGAGGAGTGGGAATCCTGGGGCATGATGGGGGATCTGTAGCAAGCTACAATTTGGATTGCAGTTTTGCCCAGAGTTTGTTGCACTTGGATAACTGTGGATGCATTATGCTGAGCAACTAGCCTGGAGGTGTGGATATCCTTAATGAATATGGACACACCTCCGCCTTTGGTGTTCCAGTCCAGGTTAGATGGCCGAAAAGTGTGGTATGGGTTATAGCCTGGTAATGCAGGGGTGCATTCTGGAGCCTTAAACCAGGTCTCAGTCACTGCACATATATCAATGTTCTCCATTTTAAGGAATGCCTCGAGGGAGTCCATTTTGAGATTTAGACTTCTAGCATTGAGTAGCATTACCCTCAGTTTTTGCTTGCCTGTTCCTGTTACAGTGGTGAATTTGTCATTTGAACCTTGCCTAAAAAAGGCACTATAGGGGTTGCAAGAGTCTTAGCCAGTATCCGGAATCCCAGGGGTGACAGGTGCAGGCCATCTCTGGCAAAACATCATGGTCTGTCAACTATGTTGCCCCAGGCAGGCAGGTACTGGATCCCCTTAGAATGACACCAGAAGCTTAACCAATTCTGAAGTCACTCATTTTGTCCTTGTACTGCGGTATCATTCTGGGCAATGGCAGGATACTACTCAGGGCTAGGGTCATACCTGCCTGGGCTACAAGATCAGAGAGCTCTTCCATGTCTCTTTTCATGTAGTCCAGGGAGGTACATCTCAGGTCGTTCACACTAACATGGACAATGTTAGTGTCATATTTGTACTTGCTGTGGAGTGACCTGAGTGCATGGGTTATGTGGCAGATTCTGGCACCCGACAGGCAGCTGACAGTAACCTTCTCCTTATTTAGCCTGGTGAGTGGGACATCAGAGTGCCTGACTATACAGTAACCTATGACTAGTGTGTTGGGTATGTTGTTTTGCCTTATGGGCTATGGCTGAGTGGCACAGAGTCTGCGGGCTATGTGTCGTTTGGGTAGTGTTGGGGGAGTGGAGGTTGATTGCGTTTCTGCTTTGGAGGTCTCTGCTGCTTGAGCAGATTTTTATTGAGAGCCTTCGCAAATGTTTTTGTGTTTCTATGTGTGGATTTTGGTGGTGTAGGTTTAGTGGGACTATGTGATGAGTGTGGTGTGGTGCAAGTTTACCTTCTCCTCTTGACTGTCAAGTTCAGTCTTGGATGGAGAGAGCTTTACCTCCAGTTTGGCTAGATAAGTGCATCTCTCACAAGTTGTAGTGTTGGGTGGTAGGAGGAGAGGGTTGTCTGTGTACATGAGGCAATTGCTACATTGCCTCAGGATGCCTAGATTCATCAGATAGACAGGAGAGAACACTGGGAGCTGACCCTTGAATATGCCTGAATAAAAACTATTTTCCTCTAGACAAGTGAGGAAAGTGAGCACAAGAGCTGTTTTTCTCTAAGCAAGTGAGGAAATTAAGTACAAAAACTGTTTCCTCTAGGTAATGAGGAAGGTTAAGTACTGTAGTATTTTGTAGCTTATTTAGTGCTTACAACAAGTTCTGAAAAATTGCTGAACATGAATAAGCAAATTCAAGTGCTACAACCAAGAATCTGTATGTGATGTAGACTAGTTACAGGAAAGAAACAAGTGCAAATACGGCTTTTAAATCAGAAAGTTGAGAGAGATGGAAAAATTGCCCAAACGGCCAATAACTATAATTTCTGGGCCAGAAATCACTCCTTATGTGGTAGATAGGTTACCTAGTGCTTACCACTCCCACTGATAAGCTAGAAGGCTTCCCTCCAACACAGAAAGGCTTGGGGGGCTCAGGAGCTTACAAACAGTCCTGGATACAGCAAATCTGTATCTGGACTTGACTAGCTACAGAAAAGGGTGGAAACAAATGCAAATGCAGGCTTTTGAATCAAAGTTGAGAGAGATGGAAAAACTGCCCAAACGGCCAATAACTACAATTACTGAGCCAGAACCACTCCCTATGTGGTTGATAGGTTACCGAGTGCTTACCATTCTCACTGATAAGCTAGAAGGCTTCCCTCCAACAGAAGGCAGTTGAAAATAAACACTTGTCATTTGTAGTCTCTCAGCAGGTATTTGGAAAACAGTAGAGCAAGGGCAGAAGGACTAACCCACTGCAGCTTTGAGCAAATAAGTACAAACACAGGCTTTTTAAAGCAGAAAACCAGGAAAAAGTCAAAGTTCAATTTATCCAATCAAAACACCCTAAATAGAGCCCTGCAACAGTAATTCTAGCTAGATAAGTCCAGACTGTACTGTAAACCAAGTAAATGGAGCACCGGAGACTACGTAGTTCAAGCACCAACAGTTTATTAGCAAATCCACACCACGGACATAACACCAAAACACATTAATGCTCCACAATTCCTTATACGTTTTCATCACCAAATAACTTCATCAGATGAGATACTGAGAACACATTAGGCATTAATAAATAGCTATCCTAATTAAAATGAACCAATCATGTAGTGAATAAAGGTGCAATCATTTTAAATAGTGAAAAAATACTGAATATCTTAAATCACAAAATACATAAATAAAAACGTCAGAAACTTTAAAATTCTTTAAAAACAGTTTTCATTAAATAAGAATTATAAAAATAAGTATAAATATATATATTTAAAATGTATTTAAAATTGAATGAACCATCCTACACCCTCTAGTGGATAACAATGGGTATATACCAATTTAAACAACTTGAATTGATTGTTGTTGAGGTTACTATAGTTTTGCAGCCCTCAATTTAAAGACTGGTTTGATGGATAACATATCATTCAAACCTGGACTGGTGCATGCATCCAAAGTTATTTGCCAGTGCAGTTTTCTATATTCAGTCATATTTTCCCAGGGGCCACATCTGGGGTCAATGGGGACCACTTCAATAACAAAAAAACTGATAACTTGCTTGTGGGCAAGATAGAAGATGTCTATATAGAGCATTACTTTCATTCTTTTTCCTTATCTCATATAAATGATCATATATCCTCTGTTTAAAATTTCTTTCCGTCTTGCCTACATAAAATGAACCACAGGTCCCACAAGTAACAATATATATTACCCCAGTTGTATCACAATTTGCATAGCCCCTGGTTGATATATCTCTACTTCTAACCTTCAAGTATAGAGTTTCCCCTGTAAAAATTGGCTACAGTGCCCACACTTGTCAGTACCATTTTTGATGTTTGGAAAAGGCAAGTTATTATTGTGTGCACCACCCTCTAAAATATTCTTGATGTTCCGACCTTTTTTAATATACACATTGTGAAGGTTTATCAAATATAATACCTAAATCTGATAATGCAGAAAATTTCTTCCAATCTTTATCAATAAATTGTTTGATCAAGTATGATTCACCACTATCGGTAATAGTCAAAACTGATTTAAATAATCTCTCTCCAGTAGTCATGTTATTGTTATTAGTGTTGACTACATCCAATTTACCTAAAATTGGGGCAAACGAACCTTCTCTGCCTTCACATACTTCTTTCAAAACATCCAACAAAAGTACACTAGGATAACGTCTATCCTGGAACATTGCCAGTATGAAATCACATTCTGCCTTAAAATCAGAACTTTCTGAGGTAATTCGACTGGCCCAAACCAGTTGGCCCTTCACTACACCTCTTTTCTGATGTAGTGGATGTGCACTAGTGTAGTGAAGGTACAAATTGGAGAAAGTCTGTTTTCTGTGTATTCTAGATTTGTAACCATTATTGGTCTTTTGAATATTAACATCAAGATAAACTAACTCTTCACGATTAACTTGATGTGTAAATCTAAGAAAATTTGTGGTGGAGGAAATATGATCAATAAATTTTGAAAATTCATCGTCAGTACCATTCCAGAACAAACAAATGTCATCCAAAAACCGCACATAAAGGTTCCAATATTGCCTAAAATCTGATTCTAAAACATATTTATTTTCCCAGTATAGGAGTATAATATTGGTGTAGGTGGGGGCACAATGAGCCCCCATTGCTACGCCTTTAAGTTGTTTGTAATACTCTCCTTGAAAGAAAATAAAATTGTTTTTAAAACTAAATCCATTAATATTAAACAAGTACGGAATACATTTGTAGATAAATCTGTACAATCAGCTAAAAATTCCTCAAACCAACTAAGTCCTAAATCATGAGGAATACAAGTGAACAGGTCGACCACATCTAAAGTGATAAAAGTTTTTGTATTAAAAACATAATCATTTTGAATACGTCTTAAGAAATCCCAAGAATCTCTAAGGATATTCTGATTTAAAAAAAAAAAATATTTTGCCAGGGGAGCTGTCACTGACCCCTCAGCCGAAACAATAGGTCTAAGTGGGGGGGTCATCAAGGTTTTTGTGTACCTTGGGAATGCCAAAGATGGAGGGCACCCTAGGCTTATCTACATGTAAAAAATTATAAGTCTCAAAAATCTATGAGCCCCTCCATCACCAAGTCATTTAAACATATGTAAATCTTTTTATAAGCTAAATTAACTTCGTTCAAGGAAACACAAGTATACGTCTCATCATCATTTAACAATTCAAACATTTTACTCTCATAACAGATCTGGCCCATCAGAACAGTCCCCCCACCCTTATCAGGTTTCATAGTTCTAAGATTCCGTGTGTCCCTAAAATCATACAGTATATCCTCGATTTTAGTTATATTTAGAATAACTTTGTTATGTTTTAGTATTTCCCTCAACTCCTTCTCAACCATTTGCTCAAATTTTTTTAGCTGTAGATGCAAGGGAGGACTGAATAAACTTTTCTTGTGTAGAACAGTGTCACTATTCTTTTTCTGTCCATTAAAAAATAACTCAAGATTTTTTTGTCTAATAAATAATTTAAATTCGATTAACAAATTCACCAAATTACTCTTTACCCTTGGTATAAAAGTAAAACCCTTAAAAAATAAAGAAAAATGTTCTTTAGAGAGGGCAATGTTAGTATAATTAAAAATATTAAAACTTTTATAGGTACAAATAACTCCATCCTGTTGGATTTCATCATCATGATCTACCTCCAGTGGGTTCTCCGCTGGGCTCCCCACCCTTTCTGTGCTTGATTTCCATAAGTGTAATTCACCACCCCCTTCTCTCTCAAACTCTCTGGCCTCCTCAGGGGTGGGTACTGGGAAGGGTCCTGAAAGTTTTAATTTTCGTTGTCGTTGTATTCCATGTTGTCCCTGTGTGTCCATTTTGTCATGTAACTCCCCCCCCCCCATGGAAGGTACTGTTACCATTGAAAGGTTTTGGTTTGGGATAATGTATCTTATTAGTGTATTCATTAATATCCCTCTCGCTTTTAATGAACTTTCTATCCTGTGTTTTTTTGCACCTTGATTCAATGTTGTTCAACATATCATTGTACTTCGCCTTCTCAGTATCTACACTAAATAATAAATCGTTAATAATGTTATTATTCAAAACATCAATTTCTTTATACAAATTTTCCATTTCAAACTGATTATTCTTAATTATAGCTTTCATAATGTCTACACCACATCTATCGAATGCCATGATGAGATTGTGGTGAAACTGAGAATCTTCTCTGACATTATTAGGGTATTTACTAACCCTCTAACCCTTAGGAACAATTTTTAATTCTAAACAGTGTCTTAAATAAGCGTTGTCAATCTCCCATGCTTTGTAGCTCTAATGGACACAGGCAGCCTGTAAATGATTCATCTCCCAGGCCCATGCTTACACTTATCAAGGGTATCAGAACTTGTCAGAGATTTGGGATGCATGGCTAGGCTTAAAAAGGCCCTTGTGGTCGTTAGCCTAGTAAATACCTATGAACCTATGAACATAGGTGCCAAAACCAGCGATGAATTTCCAGTTTCCCATCCAATTGTCCAAGTTGCACTTGAATTGGGTTAGGGAGGAACTCTGCTTCACATAGATGATGAGCCTGTTCCATAGACATGGTAGTCTCTGGGATACATACCTATCTCTCCAGCAGGACCTATTTGTATCACAGGCAAGGTTTACATCTTTAGAATGGGACATTCTGGTGCTGTTTGTTATGTGGATATGCAGGGGGTCCATCTGAGTTGGGTCTGACAATGTTCTGTATGCCAGGCATAGATCTCCCCTCAAAAACCTGTAGGAAACAGAATATAGGGATAAGGCCTTGAGGCAGTCTGCATAGGACATTTTACTTACACCATGTATTATTTTAGTGAGGAACCTCTGTGGACATTCCAACTGTTGGATATGCCTGGTTAGATACATACCAAAGGGGGCATTGTACTTAATGATAGGTCTGATGAATGCCGAATATAGTGGAACAATGTCTTCCTTGGACTTAGATGCCATACCTTTGTTTATAAGTATGTCACCCTAAGGTCTCTACTCAAAACAGAATGATTAGCTCACTACTGTAGACACATGATGGTCAAAGGCTAGATTACTATCTATGTGTGTCACTAAGTCTCTGACTACTGGGTCAGCTCTAAGGGGTATTTTGTCAATATGATAGTTACCAGGGATGGATGATTTTTCAAAGGATACTATTATGCATTTCTTGGCATTTAGTTTTAGTCTCTGGCTTTGACACCAGTTGTTTGTCTGTGTTAGCAACTCC
This sequence comes from Protopterus annectens, assembly GCF_019279795.1. NCBI lineage: Eukaryota > Metazoa > Chordata > Ceratodontiformes > Protopteridae > Protopterus > Protopterus annectens. Next base: position 1,805,802,716 of record NC_056725.1, on the reverse strand, counting down.
TGGAGAAAATTTGTGTCAGTGTGAGATTCAATAACAGCTCCTAATTTGCAATCAGCTGCAAATTTAGTCAGCCAGAGACCACTGACATTGGCCTTGACTTTTGAGAAGTAAATGCCAAAAAGGAGCGGTTCGAGGACTGATCCCTGAGGGACTCCACTTGTGACTGGCTTCCTTGTAGAGTTGGACCTCCAATTCTAACTTCCTGGATCCTGTCTGTGAGCTAGTTGGCTATCCACCGGGTGACATATGGGTTTGTACCTAACCTCTTGAGTTTGTCAACAATGCCTGAGTGGGGTATTCTGTCAAATGCCTTGGCCAGGTCAAGGCAGGCAGTGTGAACAATTTTACCCTCATCCATTGCTTTGGTGACCTTCTCAAAGAAATTCAACAGGTTGAGTAGGCATGATCTGCTCTTGATGGAACCATACTAGGCTGGGTCCACTGTCTGGGGGTTTACTCTATCTCTATTAATCATCTCCGTGATAATTCTTTCCATGACTTTAAATATAATACTAGTGAGACTTATGGGTCTGTAGTTTCCAGGGTCTATAGATGGCCCACCTTTGTGCAGAGGGATGACTGTTGCCTTTCTCCATTCATGAGGCATGAAGCCTGTTTGGAGGCTACAGTTAAATAGTAATTCCAGAGGCCCTGATAGGTCATGTTTCATGCTGTTTAGAAGGCATCCTGGGATATTCTCTGGGCCCACTGATGCAGAGTTCTTGGTTTTAGAGAGAGAATTAAGGACTTGTTCCCTAGTGATAGCAGGGGGAGTTATATTTGATGATATTTCCTGAAGGAAGGTTGAGTGGGAGAGAGGGGTAACATTGGAGCTGAATTTATCAGCCAGGAGGTTTGCTATGTCTTCTGCTCAGTATAAGAGGCTTTGTTTACAATGAGCTCTGCACACAATTGTGTATTGCCTTTGAGGTTGTGGACATAGCTAAAGAATGCTTTGTGGTTGTCCTTGGCCTGGGAAGCCAAACCTACCTCAAATTTGGCTTTGGTAGACTTTATTTGTCCTTTGAGTTGTATGTTTAGTTTGATGAGAGTGCTTTTATCCTGCTGAGTGCTGCACCTCCTACTTTTTTCCATGAATTTCATCCTCCTGTTATACAGCCTATTGATTTTGTGATTCCTCCAGGGTGCTTGTTTTTTAGTTAGTTGTGTACATCTTCCTTGTGGGTACAACTGCCTCTATGCAGCTATTAATATGCTTGTACAGGGTTTCTGTGAACAGTTCTGCAAAGGCAGCAGTGTTCTCAGGGTTTATGGGGGCTTGAAAATTTGTCAAATTTTCACTTAATAGCAGGAGGTTAGCCTTAAAATAGTTCCTGAATATTCCAGATTTAGCTGGGGTCCTGGTTTTATTTTTACTTCAAAGGAGACTATTTTGTGGTCTGACCTTACCAGGGAAGACATTACAGTAGGGGGTGTTCAGCACTCTCCCATATTAGTGAGGACCAGATCCAGTATGGTTGCACCCCTGGTTGGTGTATTTACTATCTGGTCCATGGAGTTTATGTTTACAAAATCCAGGAATCTCTGTGCATGTATGTTTGGTGTTGTATAAGATTCCCAGTTAATAGTGGTGTAATTAAAGTCACCCATGAATATGGTTTTGGGTTGGATGGTTAGTGTTTCTAATAAGTTTAAATACATGGTATGGATTTCCTGGGTCATATAAGGGGACCAATAGCTTGGAAGGGAAGTGGTACTGGATTTTGCCTATGGTGATTTGAACATGGAGCAGCTCAAGGGCATTGTCCTGTTTGACCAGCCATGAAGTTCATAGGTTCATACTAAGCTAGCTGCCCTTGTGAGCCATTTTAAGCTTAGCCAATTATCCCTTGTAAGACTCAAACCCTGTACCTTGTGTTTGTAAGGCAAACACCTTAACCGTTAGGCCACCCTCCCAACCCAAGTATATTTATCTTTGATGTAAATAAAGAAACCTCCACCTTTAGTCCCTGCCTGTGAAGTAGTTGGTCTAAATGTGTGGAAGGCATTATAACCTAGCACTGTTGGTGTGCTCTCCACAGCTTTAAACTATGTCTCAGTGATCACACAGACATCAGCATTCCGTAGGGTAAAGAGAGCATCTAGGGAGTGGAGTTTTGTTGTTAAGAACCTTTGACATCTCTCCAACCGCCTGATATGTCTACTAAAATATATCCCATAGGGGGCATTGCATTCTATGATAGGTTTGAACACTCCAGAATATAGAGAGGTAAGGACTTATTTGGATCTTGAGGAGATATCCTTTATAGTCAACTATGCCAGGTAGCTTAAATGTGCTAGCCACTGTTGTGACATAATGATGAAAGGAGAGGGAATTATCTAACCATGTTCTAAGGTCTCTCACAATATGTTCATTTTGGAAAGGGGTGTTTTCTATTGAGGGATTGCTTTCCATATGAGACACTATTTTATTTTTTTATCATTTAGTTTTAGCCTTTCTGAATACCAGCTATTAACACATGTAAGTTCAAGTTACATGTTTGCATATCGAATAGAGACCTTAGGGTGACATACCGTTTATAATCATCCTCAGATATGGTTAACTAGAGAGCCCCTTATATGATTTGGAAATTAGAGAAGTATATGCTAAACAGCAGAGATCCTGACATGGATACCTGATGGACTCGACTAATTACTTCTCTAAGGAAGCATCTGGAGCAATTGTTAAGAAGGGGACTACCGCTCGCTAGCCAGGATAAGCAGTAGCAAAGACTACCCATTCCTTCTGACTAATATAACAGATGTTCAGACCCATTTACAGATGTGCGTTATGATTCACATAAGCAATATAAAATTAACGGGTAAGGCTGCGTTGGTGCAAGAAATATAAAACATAATGGTGTGTATAACAACTCTTCTTCATTTTTTGATTTTATTTAGTATCTGTGACTTATAATCTATTTGATAAGTTAAAATGTACATTCCATTTTTTTGCATTCTCTTTTGTCTTGTGGAAGAGTGAGGAGGGAGTACTATGACTGCTGTAAAGAACATGAGAAACAAATATGCATGCTTGATTATCAGTAACACTGTAAACTAAGGTTTTCAAACCACTGGACAGTTTGTTTTAGAGGACTGTTGGACTTGTTTAAGCTGATGGATGAGGTTGGGAGAGGACCGTTTTATTTTAGTTTTAAGAAATCGTTCATTAAGTATTGAGTGAATATGAGAGAATTCAACTAACCACATTATGCACACGCAGTACCCCCCCCCACACACACACACACGTGAATGTGTGTATGTTTGTGTGTATGTATGTATATATATATATATATATATATATATATATATATATATATATATATATATATATATATACACACACACACACACATATATATGTATTATTTTTCAGAAAGTTGAAATTCATATGGTCGAAACCATATGATCGACTTTCTGAAAACCCTCAGTTTTTGAATGTTTGAATGGAGATTGCGGTACAGTGAGGATTGTGGAATTTAGCCTTTTCCCCACTGTAGTGCATTCCTGGAGTTGGCATATATAATATGCAGGAGGTGCAGGGGGCTTCACCCAATGCAAAAACGTTGAAAAAAGGTAGACTTTTTTTTCTAAAGTTCAAGTTTTCGAAAAGTCGATCACATTGACCGTATGAATTTTGACTTTCTGAAAACTCAAGATTCTGAATGGTATCCATATATATATATATATATATATATATATTTATATATATATATATATATATATATATATATATATATATATATATATATATATATATATAAAGAGAGAGAGAGAGAGAGTATTATTTATTTTGACATTAGTCTGACTGGGCAAGAACCCTTTTTCAGCAGAGGCCTGAGAAGAAAAGCTCCAAACCTATAAAAACATATAAAACTTTAACATACAAATAGAAATACAGAGCTAAACTATTAATGATAAAAAGGAACTTCAGTGGTAGAAAATATATAAATCATAAACAATTACAAAAACAGAATGCAAAGCTTAAAACTAATAATGATAATAGGAATTTATGTGGTTTACCAACAGCAAACCAGTCAGATTAACATAATAATAATAAAAACAGTAGCATTCTCACAGAGACTGAGCACAATTAACACTTGCCATGTAGTCAAGAAGTTAAGAAATGTAGAGAGAGTAATTTTGCTATAATATTTATCTGAGAGAGTGAACAGGATTATGTATAGCCTTAGACAGTCTTTGGTATTTATGTAGACTCTCAGCATGAGGAAAGAAAAGAAATAGAGGTAGAGTTACTGTAACAGTGTAATGAGGAGAGAATAGGTCAGGTTGTAGTAGGGCAGAGGCAATTCCACATTTTGAGCAAGTAATCTTTTAATGCTTTTTTGAAACTGAGACTATTAGTGATAACTTTAAGGTCTGGGAGAAGTTTATTCCAGGTGCTGGCAACAGAATGACTATACAGAAGTTTACCAATTTGCTTCATGGGCTTATAGACTTCCAAGAGATGTTGGTCTGCACTGCAGAGACAACATTTGTGGGTATAGGGAGAGATTAGGGTAGGGAGAGCAGGACAGCGTGAGGGGTTAGGTAGTATAAAATGTGTGATGTGGAGTTGTGGAAGTAAGAGTTGGTTTTGAACTTCAGGCTACAGAAGATTTTTTAGAGCAATGCAGTGATGGGTACGGTGAAGTAGATTAGAAGCAAATCTGGAAATTTTATTGTAGTTGGATTCAAGTTTGGCCATGAGGTTGGATTGAAGATTAATGAGTATGGGTGTAGTGTAAAATAGAGTAGGCAATAGTAAAACTTGTACCAGAGAACATTTTGTGTCATTGGTCAGGTATTTTTTATTCCTGTATAATAGGCCTAGTTTTTGGTGTGTTTTTTTGACAGCCTGTAGAATATGGATGTCAAACTTAAGTTGGTTGTCGATAGTAACACCGAGTAGTTTAGTATGAGTTTTGATAGAGATAGTGGTATTGTTGAGAGATGTGACTGAGAGGGCGTTTTTGCAATGTTGTAGAGATTTAGGGAAGAAGAGAAGAAGTTTAGCTTTTTTAGGATTAAGTAGGAGTTCATTGCTGGTTAGACAGTTTTCTGCAGACAGGATTGAGTCTTGGGTAAGGGAGAAAAGGTGGGGGCGATTACTAGAGCAAGATATGATGGTGGAATCATCTGCATACTAGATAAGAGAGGAATAAGGGAGAGCTGTGTGAAGATTATTTGCAAAAATGTTAAAGAGGAGAGGCTCTAGAATGGAACCTTGGGGTATGCCAGTATGAAGAGGAAGGAAAGGAGAGAAGACTGATAGCCATCTGACAGACTGGAGTTGATCAGAGAGGTAGCTGGTGAACCAGGGTGTAGTAGATTGTGAGAGATAGGTTTTTAAGTTTAGATAGCAGCAGATTGTGGGAGACAGTGTTGAAAGCTTTGGATAAATCCAGAAAGAAACAAGAAACCAGTTTGTTTTCATCAAGAGCTCTGGCAATGGTCTGAGTGAAAGATATGAGATCAGTGTCAGTGCTATGATGGGGATGAATGCCATGTTGTGTGGGGTAAAGAGGTTTTCCTGAGTAAGATATTCAAGGATTTGTTTATGTATAAATTTTTCCATTATTTTGGAGACGGGGTATAAGATAGCAATGGGGTGATGGTTTGAGGGGTCTGTGGTGTTTCTACCTTTATGAAGAGGAATAACATAAAATTTCTTCCAAATTTTGGATACAGTGTTTTCAAGAATGGATCAATTGATAAGTATGGAGATGTGGTAGGCAATTGTGTTAGCAGCAATTTTGTGGAGGTAAGTTGTCAGCAGAAGGCGAGCATGGTTTAAGTTTAGATAAAAGTGATTTAATATAAGCAGTGGGACAGGGTTTCAGAGTGAAGGTGGAGGTAGAGGAGGAGATAATGGGCTCTTTAGGGGAAGGATTAGTATTGTTATTTTTAGTAAGATTTTTGATAGAATTTATGAAGAAAAAATTTAGAAGAGTGGCAGTATCGAGGTCAGAGCTATTTGGATAGGGACTATGTGTAGTAGGTTTGCCTGGATAAATAAATAAATAATTAAAAAAAAATATATATATATATATATATATATATATATATATATATATATATATATATATATATATATATATATAGGTCATTATTCAGTTTTATCAAATAAGCCTTCGTGTAATTTCTGAATACTGATGTATGAGAAGTTGCTTCAGGCTTCAGTCTTATGGGGAATGTGAATGACTTGTGGCATAACTCTGAACTGTCCGAATTTTTGCAGAATGTCCAGATCTTTGACTCATATTTTTGGTCTTTTCCTCATAAAATGTGTGGTTTTCTGCAAATCACTGAGGATTGAAATAATTAATTAATGATATACATTTGAGTTTTTGACTTCATACCCTTCAGAAAAGGGTCTATGACAACAGATCGAATATACTAAATATCAAACGGTCGGAAGACTGAAAATGCAGGTAATAGAAACTCGTTTTATGAGATCATGGTACAGTGAAAATTGGGATATTTGCCCTTTCCTCATTGTAGTGCAATCTCAGAGTTAGTATATATATATATATATATATATATATATATATATATATATATATATATATATATGTGTGTGTGTGTATATATATACATATATATATACATATATATATATATATATATATATATATATATATATTAGCGGGGGTGTGGGGGCACAGCCCCCCACAAAGCGGGTTTCTATTACCTGCGTTTTTGATTTTCTGGCCGTTCGATATTTAGTGTATTCAATCTGTTGTCATAGACCCTTCGGAAAATGTATGCTACTGCAAATATTTGTTACTGTTGCAACTTTCTAAATTTATAAGAGCAATGTTTAACATTTATCCCCTATTTTTGTGTACTTGTCCCCCAATTATTTTTAGGCTTTGTCCAGATTTCTTATGTTAAAATTTGAGAGTTATGATTTGTGGTCTGATTTGACAGTAGAGGAAGTTACAGTCAATGGGGAGCAAAGCTGCACCATATTGATAAGTCGAAATCTCATCACTTTTTTATCATCTGAGTTTATGGACTTTTTTATTGCCCTTTATGTGTCTTTATTGATATTCCAATGAACCATCCTACCCAATAACATATTATCTCATAATGACAGTATGATTATTATCTGGATACAGAAGGCCACCCATGTCTGCCTGAACAAGTACAATAATCCTCTTTTGCCAAGCAGATTTTACTGGTGACAATAATGGTTCTATTTGTCCCAAGGAAGCAGCAGATTCTCCATTGTAGATAGGAACCACTTTAGATCTTTGCCATAGTTTATGTACAAACCCTGAAGTAGAAGAGAATATTGTACAGCACTAGTGAACCATCCTATGATGTTATTTGGGTTTTCATGGAACTACTGTTTTTCATCGTGCTTAACTATTTCTTCATGAGGATGTGATATAATGGTGGTTGTTCTCAAAGCCTAGTGTAGTAGTGTCTTTACCTGCTGGGGTTTCAAATCTAAAGCTGATTGTCCTTGTAGGTAATTTATGTGATCTGACTTGGAATTTAGTGCACTACTAATTCCTATAAGACTGCAGGGATGAGTTTTACCTCCAAGCTTCCTTTCCTACTTATAGAGTATCCATTTCCCATTTCAGCTAATAGGAGTCCTTGATTGACCGGCAATATACCAAAAGTATACTTCTGAATTTAAATTCTAATGATGTTATATTCATAGATGGGTATATATATGATTGTAATGGCTAATCCATGATTATTACCCCTATGCAGGATGCACAATGTCTAGCAATCTTGCCACAGAAAACAATTTAATTTTGCCTTGTTGCAGTTGCATTCGATCAGCTTAATCTACTCCCAGTTATTGTCACTTTTAATTTTGTATCCACAAGCTTGTCATATAGGTTCTTGTGCTCCAAGACTGCCTAAAGCTCACACCATTGCTGAGTTTTGAGGGGCAATGTAGTTGAAATCTAGTTAAAAGAATTATGCAACAGCATTATACAGGATCGATACTTAGACTGGCAAAATCACATAAGGAAAATGCCCTTGACTTCAAAATTAAATTACATGACATTGCATAAATTTACTGTGGATGCACATGCCATACAGCTGACTAGAATTTGTTCACACAAACATGGCTTAGCCCAACTAGTCTGCTGGTTTAATTTCTTCATGTCTTTTGGGTTTCTAGTACCATGACGGGAATGGACCCCAGTTATAAGTCAAAGTAAATTTATGAAATTAGGATTGTTTCAATTTTTTGATGTTAGCCAAAAGGGCACTTCACAGCATCCATAATGTGCCCAGAATTGACTCTTTCTACAATTCATACACAGTTACATCAGTTACATATATTAGTAGCATATCTGAATACAACTGTAAATTCTTTTTTTTTTTTTATGAAACCCATTGCTCCTACTACTATTGGAATTATCAGGGTATCCTTATTTCACATTGCCCTTATTTCTTACTGCAAATCCTGGTATTTTATGACTTTGTGTCTCTCTGTACATAAGACACTGTAATCACTGGGTGTAGCAATGTCAGTGATCAATGCTACCTGTATCTTCTTTTCCTGGACTACTACAGCTGTTTTTCTCACATTTATTTTTGAACTGTTGGTAATGGGTTGATCCCATGTGTATATATAAACGTCATAATTTTCTGTAATACTTTGTGGCTTAGCTGACTTTTCCAATGCTTCTCAGCTACTTCAGTATTGTAATGTTTGCACAATCCGCAGTGCAACAGTCTTGCCACATGATTATGTCTTTCAGTATACAGGCCCTCTGCTGTTAGTGTAACACACCCAGCAACAAGATGTGTGACTGTTTTCAGTTATGTTTTACGAAATTGGTATTTGCCCATTTTTTCCATAGATGTTGTAAACCAATGTGTATGTAGTCCGCTGTCCTGGGCCGCCAATATTAACTTTTCATCTTTTGGTTTAAACTCACCTTTCCTTAACCATTCCTGCATCAGATCCTGATCAACAGGTTGCTCCAGGAGTTTTCTGTACTTGTAACTATATATATATATATATATATATATATATATATATATATATATATATATATATATGTGTGTGTGTGTATTTTCTACATTTCTTGCCTTTTCATCTGATCCTTCTCCTTATATTCTTTCTTTTGTTTTATGGCGCATTCAATTTACGCCTGGATTTTGTCTACTTCTGGTTTGATTTACATTCCTGCTTGACACTGATATGCTTCTGATAAACTAAGCAGGGAAGTCATCTTAGATTTGTTCTCCTCATGTTTTAAAACATTCACTATGCTTGGATCTTGTGAGGTTAGCAGATATGTGTGGAGTCCTAGGATTACAGAGTAATACATGTAATCAATTTTGTGGAGACCCATACCTCCTTTAGAATGAGGAATATGTATTCTTGGTATACACTGATTCTTATATATCATTTGATAAGTGTGACACATTTTTCTTATTTTTCTGTCTAACTACTTCAATAACTTTTGGGACCAGTCAACCACCTAAAACTGTAATAACAGTAAGGACAAATTGGTTAATAGCTTGAACTTTGTTCCTAGATGTCAGGGCTGATTTCAATATTAATTTTAGTCTTTTAAAACATTCTTTACTGAGTTTTGTTTGCATTTGTTCATGTTTTATTGTCAATCCTTCATCAACTCCCGAATATTTATGCAGGCCCTGCTGCTCAAGTTCCTGTATATCACATTCCTATATTTTCTTGCTGCTACAGCTTTCCTACTTTAAATGTTGCTTTTCCACATTTATGAAGACCAAATGACATTCTTATATTATCTGAGAAAGTTTTGGCAACTTGCAGTTGTGCTTTCTGTTCCTCATCTGATGAACTATACAATTTTAAATCATCTACAAAAAGATGAGAAGTCTTTACACTGTTGTCTTCTGGGCCAAATTGTAACCATGACCTAATCTGTTAAGTAGATAGCTTAATGGGTTAAGGGCAAGACAAAACAGCAGCAATGACAAAGAGTCGCCATTGAATATCCCCCTTTGAATTTTTATCCTTGGAGTAATAATTTGTCCTTTATCACGACTTAGCTGCAAAGTGGTTTGCCACTGTTTCATAGCCACTGTAATGTAACTGATCAATGTAGTGTATCTTATACATCTGTAAGCACTACTTTATCCAAGACTGTGGGATGCTGTCAGATGCTTTTTTGTAATATATCCATGCCATGTTTAGGTTCTTTCCCTTTTTACAGTTCTCCATTACGACTTTATTTGAAAACAAATGATCATTTGTCCTTTATGACTTTCTTGTATTACCTTTTTGTTCTAGTGCCATGATCAAATTTTTTTCTTTATGACTTTAAACACTGTTGGCATCAATTCTAGCACATAATTTGTACATTGTCGGAAGGCAAGTTATTGGTCTATAGTTTTTAGGATAACTTCCAGTTAACTCTGAAGGAGGAGTATCATTTTTCCTGTTAACCAGGTTGGTGTCTGTTCAGGATAAGCATATAAATAGTTCTTACTCAGGGATAAATATTTGTTTAAAGATGTTAATACTTTTATCCAGAAGTTAGGTACTGCATCTGTGCCTGGAATTTTCCAGTTAGGAACTCTTCTTATAGATTCATAGACTTTTACTAGGCCAAGGGGCCTTTTTAAGCCTAGCCAAGTTTTCCCTGAAAGAACAATGATATCCTGCATCTAAATAGACCATTAATGGTCAGGCATTTATAAGATACCTCTGTCCATAAGGGACATGGGTTCCAGGCCCGGTGTAAATTTCTTATTCCCCATCCACTTGTCTAGGTTGTGCTTAGACTGGGTAATATATGAACTCAGCTTCACACTGAAGGGAAGCCTGTTCCATAGGAGAGGCAATCTCTTGGACACATATCTGTTTCTCCAGCATGTTCTGTTTATGTCAAAGACAATATTCAGGTCCCTAAATCTTGTATTTCTGGTACTCTTTGACTTACGAATATGTAGGAGATTCATAAGTGTGGGGTTTGTGGATGCCTCATAAGCCAGGCATAAATCACCCCTCAGCAATCTATAGGAGACTGAGTAGAGGGAAAGAGCTTTAAGACACTGCGCATAAGGCAGGTTTTTTACACCTTGTATTCTTGTAGTCATAATTTTGTTTCAGTTTCTTTGACCATTACTTCGTTCCATTTCATATCCTGTACATTTTAACTTATTACTATTTATTTTACTTCTTCTGTCCATTCAGCATCTTTGCTACGTTCCACAGGGTCTTCATAGATATTTTTCCAATATGTGTTTATTTCTTCTTTATTTTTTTGATGGTGTCACTATTCCTTTTGGCTTGTTTCCCAGTTCTCTGTAAAACTATCTGGGCCATCAGTGAATTGCTAATTTTATACTTTCCTTTATATTTATCAGCATATCTTCTAAGTTTTCTTCTACTGCTGATGTTTATTATTTGCAATACTGTAGGATAGATCCTGATCTGTTCTGATTCTGCACACTGCTTTTATCACATCTACCTTTATAAGTATTTTTGTTGATCTGTACTCTCTTCTGTACTCTTCTAACAGTGACACTTCTTAACTGCCTTATAGTTTATTCAGTGCTTTCATGATGGCATTTGCTTTCTTCTGTTCCTTTCCCTTATCGCCCTGTATTTTTGTGGTAAGACTTTAGATGTTATTAATTTAGCTGCACATTAATATAGCCTATTTACTTCTGCTATATTACACACATTTCTGTTGAAAGATGTATTTTCTGTGTTCATTAGTTTAATCAGACTTCTAACATTTTGGGTCTTATTGACTTTTTGTAATCTTTTTTTCATTGATCTTAATATATCTATCCATCTCAAATTAAATCAAGCAACTCTTGCCATAGATCATTTTATTCAAAACTGAGAGCACATTCTTTATTATCTGTTTTCTGGATGAAATTCTACAGAAAGTTCCTGAACATTTTCCCATGACATATTCTCTTCAGCTGCATCTTGAGTTATCTGTTGTTCTTTCATATGGGAATTTACTTGTCTATGATTACACAACAGAGTTGACAATGTTTCTTGCTCCTTCCCTTGCTGTGCAACTCCTGCTGAACTTTGCACTCATTTCCTACTGAAGGCTCCAGAGAATCTTCATGTGGCAAGGGATCAGATGCTTCTTGCTCCACCTGTTTCTCCTTAATTTGTTGGACTCATTATTCCATCATGCTGTGACATTATCACTGTGGGATCTTCTGCACTAAATCCTTTACTTTGCAGGTAAGCCATAACTTCAGTTTCTGTTTCTTTAACTAACCCATTGCTAATCCTCTTTTCTACTTTCCCCCTTTGTTTTCTTATTTTCTGTATTGTGAAATTTTCTGTACCCAGATGCCTTTAACTGTATTTCTCTGCAAATATCTTTGGTGCTGCTTTTTGTATTGATTTGTTTTGCTTTCTTCTTTGCATAGATATTGCACCATATTCAATTTCTTTTTTTTCCATGTTCATATTTCTTCTTCAGATGTCTCCCAATCTTCCTGTTTCTCCTTACTTTGGGGACTAATTGTTTCATCATGCTGTGACATAACCTGTATTATACAACGACCCCCCATTAATATTCAAAAACGTGCACGCTGACTGGTCAGCGTGCACGTTGTAAATCCGAGTTATAGTAATAGAAAAAGGTCCTGTCGCCCAGACTTTTTCCATTACTATAACTCTTACAGCAACACTGTCTCGCTATGTTAAACGGGTTTAACATAGCGAGGCAGCTTTAAAAAAAGCAACGGAGATTCTCTGTTGCTTCTTTTAACGCTGTCTTGCTATGTTAAACCCATTTAACATAGCAAAACAGTTTGTAAAAAGCAACGGAGATCTTGCTTTCTCCGTTGCTTTTTTCAAAACTGTCTCGCTATTTTAAATGGGTTTAACATAGTGAGACAGCTTTAAAAAAAGCAAGACTGGTCTCGGTGTTTTGCGTGTCGGCGAACTGGCGTTTCGGTTATCCAAAGTAGACCCATATATATATATATATATATATATATATATATATATATATATATATATATATATATATATATATATATATTTATACACACACACACACACACACACACGTTTGTGTGCGTGTGTGTGTGTGTGTGTGTGTGTGTGTGTGTGTGTGTGTGTGTATAGACATACAAATATGTGTGGATCTATAAAAACATAAAGGTTATACAGCAAATACATTTTAGACAACCAAAGCAATATATATGATAAACACATAATGACACATGCACTTATTTATTTAAAGTATTATATATGTCCATCTAGATAAGGGGATAAGTGGTCTAGTCAACACAGCCATCTCAGTCACAAAAGAGGTAAATCTGAGAAAGATTATGAGAATTTCAATATTAACAGTGAAGTATACCACTAAAACAGTTATGTGCACTGCATACATAGTTTTAATAAAATATATGTATTATCACATCTCCAGCATATACAAATTTGACAGACATTCAAGAATGCCTTGAATTGCAACCCTGTCAATAAGATGTAGTAAGGCTTTTTTTTACAACCCCATGAATATAAACTTAGATTACATATTGCATGCATACTTATGAACATGCATAAGAAAATATGGGGAAATGTAGACACTATATTTGCTTTAAGTTTCAAATGGTAGCCAGTGTAACTCTACCGCAGTCAAATATTCATGAAAGGAGTGAAGACTCCAAACATTTTACCACAATGTAGGGAAGAAAAAAGAAAAATTTAGTTGGGTAGAATCAGTGTTATACAAACAGTTACTGTGTGATTCCTGAAGGGTGTCAGCTAATGGGAAAATACTTTTAGTACAGTAACACAATTCAGTTTCAGAGCTGCCTGGCAACACTATTGAAACATTATAAGATTTTATTCTTCTAGAATATTAGGACATTTGCAACTCAGTGGGTTTGTTTCCAGTATGCAACTGTCCAAAGCAATGCTGTCCTGTGATATGTGGGAAACTGTCTAATTATAAAGGTATGCCTGCATAAGTACATGCACTAATAAGCAACACTGATGCTGACCATATGAAAATAATTACCAGTGAAGGGAAAAAGCATGCAGCAACAGGCATGAAGCAAAAGCAAACAAAAGAAAATACAATTGCCTAGGCTAGGATATTCATTCCATTAAGTTTTACAAAAAACAAGCACATACTAAAGACAATGCAATTTCACTGCTGCAAAGGCTACAGATCTGAGTGTGAGTAGATAGCATTCTGGCCGAGGCTAAACCAGTCATTCAACTAATCTAATAGCCTATGGGTGGGGGAAGAAAAATACAAAAGGACAAACTGTAAACTCTTAGCACTTCCTGTAATGACCCTCTCCCACTGAAGTTTGTGAAATCTGACCTGCAGTATGCTAACAAGCTTCTCTGAAAACCCTGCCTCTGTCTGAAGATGCGACTTAGCACTAAAATGTATAAACTACTCTAGCTAGCAACTGATTTTAGAAATAGGATAATGTTCCTTTAAGTATTTCAGAAATATATTTCAGCAACATGGCCATGCATCTGTCTGTTACCCATCATTTCTAAGATCACATTTGATCAAGTGATGTAAGTGATGCCTAGCTAAAGCATTGAAAATTCATGGCAAATAGTGGATGCATGTGTGTGTGTGTGTGTGTGTGTGTGTGTGTGTGTGTGTGTGTGTGTGTGTGTGTGTGTGTGTGTTATGAACAGAGGGATTATTTGGAGAGGCATCATAAATATTTTGGGATTCCACCTTATTTTTCTGTAGTTCAGTTGGAAGAGGCCAATTTAGCAAACCCATTTTACTAAATGAACCCAGCCACACCCTTTACTTTCCTCCACATCAGTCTTTGCAGTCTTTCAGTCATTAGTTTCTTTTTTCTTGTGATGGCAACCTACATCAGATTGCCAAACTTCACCTTTGGCCTTATTTAATGTATAATACCACCCATGGGTACCCTATGATATTATAACAATCCCTGCACACATTGTGGGTATGACAATATATCCCATATTTTACAGGTTTTTACTATTTCATGTTTTACAACAGTGTAAGACTTTTGTATATTCTTACAACCAAAGGACATTCCCTTTGTTTTGCTAAGATTCATATACAGATGATTCATGCCCATCTATTATTATTTAGTTCCCTGTTGAGTTGTCTGTTATCAGCCATGATTTAAATCCCCTCCTTGAAATTCTACTCTGACATTCCCACCTGTCTAGCTTACCCCTCACAGACTGGCGTTAAAATCCTTTGTGTGATTCTAGGGAGTGGGGAGAAAGTGGACAGAGATAATATCAGGGATACCTGTTGTCACTAAAGGAAATATTGCCAGCCCAGCTTACTGGACTTTTGTAAATAATTGTATGGCATTTATGAATATTAATATGATTTCTATAGAAGTGTGACAGAAGGAGATACTGCCAGCCCACCTATCTGGAATTTTGTAAATAATTATATGTCAGTTGTAAATATCAACATGATTCATATGCTGGTGTTACAAATGTATTAGAACGGTATGATATGCATATATCAAACTGCTGGTACAGAAGTGTTTGTGAAAATGGTTTGTACAGCACTGAGCTTAAAGATGTATCCACAGTGTACCCTACTGGAAAAGAACAGAAATGTATATAAACTACTGTAATTGTGTAAATGTATATGTTTTAACAGTGGGAACTGGCACATAAACTTAACTTGCAAAACTTCAGTAAAATTGTTGAAATGAAATTGTTTTATAACTGTGCCATTAAAGAGATGTTGCATTTCAGTTTCAGTGCAGCAAGGAGACAGGATATCTAAAACAAGGGAGCCTTCTGCGTTGTTTTGTAACTGTTTTATTGTTTTATGTCTTCTAGCAGTTGCAAAGATCTGAGAGCTATGTATTTTTCACAGGGAGATGCTAAATGCTGGCAGTTTCTGACAATGGGGGTTTAGCTTGGGAACTAAAGTCAGGTGACAAAAAGTGATGTCATGTTGCAAGTATCCCAGCAGCAATATCTGAGAAATTAATTTAAGAAATCTCTGAGAGAGAGAGAGAGAGAGAGAGAGAGAGAGGGCATTTCTGTATTTGTCTTGGACCTAACAACAACATCAGCTAGAAGATCCATTCACCACACTTGCCTTGCTGTAATACAACGTTTCTAAGGTATTGTAATTATTTTAGATATAGTTAGGAATATAGTAAAGATTATTTTAGATGTTTTTTCTTTATTTATTATCTGAGACCATCCTGCAATGTTGTTTTAAGTATTTCCTGTGATTTTGAACTCTGAAGTTACTGTGATGATTTATTGCATATGTTCTTGTTTTTTTATTATTTATTGTTAAATATATTTAAACCTATCTTTGTGGCTGATATTTCTGAGACATATTTAATCTCTTAGAGCACTTGTATATTTATTTGATGACATTGTGTAGGCCACTCCTAATAGCCTTGCTCTTGGTCAAACTACCATTTGGATTAATAGTAACATTACACAGTAAGATTGGACACCCTTTGTTAAAGGACTTAACGTAGCTGATAAGGGGTTCAGTGGCAGTGATAACTACTTATAGTCTGGGCAGAAGGGGGCATAGCTGGTAAACCTGTGCCAGCATTTCCCAGGTATGTGTATGTGTAAAACAAATCTCCAAAAGTGTGTGTGTCAGCTACTTGGGCAGGGCCATGAAGCACTGGTTGGACAGAGAAAGTGTTAGAGAACTTGGCTTGGAACCCTGGCTAAGGACTCAGCTCTATAGCTGTGCCAGTGGGGAGTCTTATTGGGGATGTGGAGAAAGAGGGAGAAACCAGCCCCAGACTGACTGTGGTCTCTGTGTGCTCTTAAGAAAAATTGTACTTTACTGTGTGTGTACTTGTCAACCCCCCACTGTGTACATTCCCCACTGTTGCCAGTGGTGAGCATTGAGGCTCATTGATTACTTGGCCAGTGTTGGGGCATCACATATTAATTGGTGGCAGTGGTGGGATATCCACATTAGATATTAATTGGTGGGATATCTTCACATTAGGATTCAGTGGTGTGGATATTGAATTCCTGTAGCATGTAAACAGTGGTCACTAAGGAAGGTGTTTGTACTCTCAATCAGCCACACAGTGAACATTCAGAGTTTCATATCACAATTGTTTTTTTTTTGTTTTGTTTTTGTTAGCTTAGTTTGTCAGGGAGAACAGGCAAGGGTGTCAGGAGAAGAGTATGGCAAGCTGACAAGGAGCCAGTTGGCTGAGATATGCCAAACTAAAGGACTGGTGCATGCTAACCTAACTAATGCAGTGATGATTGCAGCCCTAGTCACAGCTGCATCACAGACCACCAACCAGGAGGACAATCAGACTGACCTTGGAGATGTACAACTCTCAAAAACAGACAGTTCAACCCTTCCACAGAGGATTTAAAATCTGGAGTTAAAGAGACTTGAACTGGAGGCTAAACATTTGGAAGCAGAAGCAGCAGAGAGACTCAGACATCTGGATGCTGAGGAAAACAAGAAACTTAGATGTCTAGAGGCTGAGGAAAATGAGAAACTGTGATGTTTGGAAGCTGAGAAGAATGAGAAGCAGAGGCAACATGAGAAGGAAATGCTGACTCTTTGCCAGAGTCATGGAGGTAATGGGGAAGGGAGTAACCGAACCAAAGAAGCAACAAAGGTCAGTACATTTCTTCCACAGTTTACAGATGGGGATAATTTTGATAGTTTCATTCATATGTTTGAAAGGGTATGCAAACAGGATAATGTTGACCAAGGGCTCTGGGTACAGTTCTTGACCCCATTACTCCATGGTAAAGCTGTAACTGCTATTTCTCAATTGTCTGATACCGATTGCTTAAATTATAATACTGTTAAAAATTGTCTTTTAGAGTGTTTTAAGTTAACACCTGAAGCATATAGGAAAAAGTTTCATGAGCATAGATGCAAGGCAGATGAAAGTGTGTGTGAATATATTGCTGAACTAAGCATTTATTTTCACAGATGGGTGAGTGGGTGTCAGGTCACTACTTTTGAAGATCTGGCAGACTTTTGGTGAGGGAACAAGCCCTTAGCACTTTGCCTGAGAACAAGAGAATCTGGTTAGCAGATAGGCAATGCAATACTGTAGATGAGTTGGGGAAAAAGGGAGACATATACCTATTAAGTAGGGCATCACTGCACAGGAAAGGGATACCCAGTGCTGCTCATGGGTCTAAGGAACCCATGGTGGGCAGCCTAAACCACCCCAACAGAGTCTGCCAGTAGCAAGGGAAGCCACTAGTCTGGGTAAACATCCAGGACCAAAGGTTAAATGTTTCAAATGTAACCAGTGGGACAATATAGCATATAGATGTCCATGGAGGCAAGGTGGGGAACAAAAGTAGGGAGAGCCAGTAAATGGGAATGACAGAATGACAGCAATAAGTTGTCTTGAGACAACAAGGGTACCAAACTACCACCAGAGGTTATATTCTATTTTAGTAAATGGGAAAGAGGCCACTGCTAAGAGAGACACAGCCTCTGACCTAACCATTGTGAAGCCTGCAATGGTTAAAGGGGAGCACTACTGCTAGGGCTGTCTACTCCAGTCAGAGCTTTAGGAGGGACCCCATTTCAAATACCTTTGTCTAGGGTTCACCTTGACTGGGAGGGTAGAAAAGGAAGCCAGCAAGTAGGTGTGTTTGAAGATATCCCTGCAATGTCTTGACAGGGAATGATTTTGATAGTGCAGTACCTTGTGTGCATGCAGTAACACAGTCAGGCTTGGAGACAAGCATGTGGGTCTGGTAGCCTGGTGGAGACCCCGACAGACCATAGACTTGAAGCCAGGACTGGTGTGGTGGTTACTTCAGAGAGGGAGCTGCCCTGTAGCAGTGAGACTGAAGGTGAGCCACAGCTGCTTGTGGGTACTGATGTTCCTTTGGACATAGTGACTGCAAGGGCAGAGGTGAGTAGTAGTACCCAGGCTGACAGTGAGGCACCACTGTCAGAGAATACCAGACTTCCTGTGGAAGGGGAGCTATGAAGGGTTACAAACAGAGAGTTGAGACAGGCTCAGCTCTCAGACCCTACATTACAAGGCCTGAGGGAGGTAGCCAGTGAGGCACCTGATTGTCAAGGAAAAGGGGAATCTGTATACTGGGACAAAGGGTTACTGTATAGAGAGTGGACCCTGAGGGAGAGCTAGAGGGTGAGAGAATACAGCAGTTGGTAGTGCCCAGAGCCTACCAACTGGCACTTCTAGCCATAGCCCATGAAATTCCCTTTGCAGGTCATATGGGCATAAATCATACAAAGAGACGTATTATGCAGAACTTTTATTGGCCTGAGGTTTCCAGAAATGTAACAGGGTACTGCAGGACCTGTGAGAAGTGCCAAAAGGTAAGCAAGGCAGGAGACAAGGTGAAAGCTCCTTTGATGCATTTGCCTGTTAATGAGGAGCCATTTCAGAGTGTAGCTAAGGATACTGTGGGTCTCTGAGTACCCCACGTTTCACAGGGAATAAGTATATCCTAGTGGTAGTAAATTATGCTATCAGATACCCTGAGACAGTGGCTATGTACTCCATTGAGGCAGAAAAGGTGGCAAATGCTTTCTTAGAGATTTTCAGCAGGGTAGCTTTCCCAAAAGAAATACTGACTGACAGAGGTGCCAATTTTATGTTAGACCTGCTGCCTTGTCTGTGGAAGCACTGTGGGGTGAAGCACCTAAAGCCCCCACCATCCCCAGACTAATGGTCTTGTTGAGAGGTTAAACTCTACACTCAAAACCATGCTACAGGCATTTAAAGACCAGTTTAAGAGGGAGTGGGACAAATATTTGCCCCATCTGTTGTTTGCTTACAGAGAGGTGCCCCAGGAATCCACAGGTTTTTCACCATTTGAGTTGCTGTATGGACATAGGGTGAAGGGTCCTCTAGATTTGATTTGAGATGAGTGAGAGGGTGAGTGTGAATCCCACAAGGAGTCTATTGTGGCATATGCCCTAAACCTCAGGACATGGCTCAGGGAGCTCATGGGCTTTGCCCAGGAGAACCTGGCAGAAGCCCAACAGCAGAAAATTATTTGGTATGACAGGAATGCTAGAGAGTATGCTGTAGGACAGCAGGTTATGGTTCTCATTCCTGTCAGACACAACAAGCTGCAGACAGCTTGGGAGGAACCCTTCAAAGTGGTAAGGAAGGTCAGTGATGTTAACTACATGGTAGAACTGCTAGGCAGGAGGCAGGGGCACAAACTGTATCATGTTAACATGATGAAACCTTGCCATGATAGGGAGGCCCTGGTGCTAAGTATTTGCAGTAGAAAGCAGGAGAAGTCTGAGGGGGATCTATTGCTGCAGGAAGCCAGCCAGCCAAATCCCAAATTACTATGGTGGAGCCTAGGGTTGCAGGCATTTGATAGGACAGTGCATCACTGTACTGGAGTAGCAATGCCAAGGCAGCTCACGACACAGTATTGGGTAGTGTATTCCCAGATAGGCTTACCCTCTCAAGCAACATTTCTCAAGGGTCACTTGAGAACACTCTGAGAGAGAGAGAGAGACAGGGCATTTCTATATTTGTCTTTACCTGACAACATCAGACAGAAGATCCATTCACCACACTTGCCTTGCTGTAATAGTAAGTTTATTTATTATTTAGTAATTATTTTAGATATAGTTAGGAATATATTAAAGATTATTTTAGATGCTTTTCTTTATTTATTTGAGACTGTCCTGCAATGTTGTTTTTAAGTTTTTGTTGTTTGTCTTTCAGCTTTTCCCGGTTAGGGGTCGCCACAGTGGAACTCTGGTCCACTAGCAATGTTGTTTTAAGTATTTCCTGTAATTTTGAACTCAAGTTACTGTGATGATTTATTGAGTATTTTCTTGTTCTTTTACTATTTATTATTAAATATATTTAAACCTATCCTTGTGGCTGGTGTGTGTGTGTGTGTGTGTGTGTGTGTGTGTGTGTGTGTGTGTGTGTGTGTGTGTGTGTGTGTGTGTGTGTGTGTGTGTGTGTGTGTGTGTGTGTGTGTGTACGTGTGTGTGCGTAAAACAAATCACCAAGACTGTGTGTGTCAGCTATTTGTGCAGGGAGATGAATCACTGGTTGGAAAGAGAGAGTGTTGGAGGACTTGGCTTGGAACCCTGGCTAAGGACTCAGCTCTATAGCTGTGCCAGTGGGGAGTCTTATTTGCATGTGGAGAAAGAGGGAGAAAACAGACCCAGACTGACTGTGGTCTCTGTGTGCTCTTAAGAGAAATTGCACTTTGCTGTGTGTGTACCTGTCATCCTCCCAGTGTGTACTTTCCCCACTGTTGCCAGTGGTGAGGATTGATGCTCCTTGATTACTGGGCCACTGTTGGGGCATCACGCCTGTTATGGCACAATCCTGATGGCTGTAGGGAATATTTTGTTATTCTCTACCCGCTGCCCCAACCCAATACTCCCTTGTACTAATGTGCAAAAGTCAAGCAAGGCTAGAGTTTCCCATCTCTACCAATAACTTGTAACACTGAGCAGTAAACCTCACCCTTCTCTTAGGGATAAGTAAACCAGCAAAGGTACCATTCAGTCACTATCCCTCCAGCTGGCTCCTCGGGGATAGATCCAACAATCAAGCTGAGTTCACATTGATCACAATCAAAGCTACTTGACTCTATGGCCTGGAGTCAGTTCAGATGTTAACTGTATTAAGTTCATCATGTAATAACTGACAGTCACTTAGGCTGAGGATTATTTTACACATTTTAGGATGTCTATGTAGATTACATAAAACACTGACCTTCAATTGATATGTCTGATATATAGATATTAAAATGATATTGTCCTAAGACTGAGCCTGTGGTACATCTTGAAAAACATGGCATAATCTCTTGATGAATTCCTTCATTGTGAAACAATACTCTCTGCCTGACAACCAGTTCCCAGTTCAGCTAACATGATTATCAAAAAGTTTTTACTTTTTTTAAAGTAGGAGCTTATGAACCACAGTACCAAATAAATTTGATAAATTAATAAAAAGCATTGTCTTGAAAGCCTTATTTGTGATTTGCACAGTGTTGTTATAGAACAGCTGGTTTCCCATAAGTATGGCTCTACCAGAATTATAAGTATGTTGTATTATTACTACATGGTGTTTGGTACAGATTTTACATTATTTACTAATGAAGGACACATGGTAGACAAATGATGATGGATGTGCAATCCTTTACTGCATTTCTGTGTTATTTTATTTTTTTTATAATAAGGGCTTTACTGTAACTTCCTTTCACTGTTCAAATATTTTTTAACTAACCTGGAGAGGGGAGCAATGAGCTGATGCTTAAACAACTTTAAGTCTTTGATATATTGACCTTCATAATTCATGGGTTGTCCAAAAATGCTGACAGATATGTCAAGCTAAAGGAACGTTTATTATACAATTCTGTCATCTGCAAAGCAAGGCATTGATTTTGGGCTATTTCAAATGTCCTGCTAAACTGACTTTTAGAAATACCTAGTATATTTCATATGGAATAAAATTGGGTAAATTTTCATTGGAGTGTACAATCATATAAGATACTGAACAGTATATTTCCATGGACAGATCAATGGCAGAATAAATTACAACATTTGGGTTTATCCAGTTTATGTGTGCTCTTCTTTTCCTGGCCTGAATTTACATAGCTGTGTCCAAATCCCTGAAATTGAACACTGGTGTTGTGCTAACATTTCAATGAACCTTGGTTAGTGTACCAGGCACTCCAATATTGCCAACATTCCTTGAAACTTTCTTCTTTTCTCCAAACCCATTGTGGCTCACCTATGGAGATGTGTTTGCAGTAAGTCATTATTGTTTGGACTAAAAGATTGTCATAACTATTCATATAAGTAACTGTTTAATGTGCAAATTAAACTGTTATAATTCAGTTGAGCACATAGTTTATAGAGATAAAGGGACAGTAATTTGCAGTCACTTCTCCTTTTAAATCTACTGCTATGATAAGTACATTACAGTAATATCTTCTTTGTAGGCTCCCTGTTAGTTAACTGTATCATTTTAGACTCTAAGGTAGTATTTCAATAACCACAGAAGGAGGATCCCCTGTAGCACAGCCATGTCAAAATCTGTCCCATGCCAGGACTATTTTTCCATTGTATTGTGTTTTTGAAGGTAGAAACAATAGACCAAGTGTCTGCCCCTAAATTTTTTGAAATGCTGGTGATATAGCTGAAGCCCCAGTAGAATGTATTTTTATTTTGTCTTGTAAAGGTTTATTACACTTGATGTACTGAAAGACAGTACCCCTAACCAGCCATTTAGGCACTTTTCATATTGACTGGTAGGCCTCCTTTTCCTTCTTTGAATGAGACAAACATCTGATAAACATTTCTAAATTCATTCATTATCATAATGTAATATCTGATCAGTCTCCACATATGCAAACTAGGCATGTGATATTCTTCTTCATTCTGCAGTTTGGCTAAAAGTCAGGTATATAAACTGGCACAGCAAGAGTGCTGATGTAACTCTGTCATAAATGATGAATTTGTATTCAACAGCAGTCCGTCTGTATCTAGTAAGTGGTGATTAGATTTGTGACATTGTAATTCTGAAATCCTTCTGCCTGGTGTAACAGCAACCACACATAGGATTTTGCATAAGAGGTATTTTAAATTCAGTTTATTTACTGACTCAGAAAGAAGTCAGCTTCTCCAACATAAAATTGAAATCCCAAGGAGAAATGGTACATCTTTTTGATGGTAAGAAGTCATTTTAGAAAGGCATTAAAGGAGGATTTTTTAATTTGGGGAAAGTCAGACTCTCTAGCAGAGACTGTGTTCATGAACTGTGATAGATAAATAAGCGGGCTTTGAATCAGATAAGTGGTTTGAATAGTCTAAAAGGCTGTAGACATTGTGAAGAAATTTAAATAACTTTTCAGAACTTCTGTAGGTCAGATTTTCTTGTATTATGTGTTCTGGCTTCCTTTAAGATGTTAAAGTCTTGGACAAAAAAGGAATTGATGTTAGGCATCACAATTCTGTCCTCAAGGCTGACATAATCTGAGTAAAGACTGAAATGTAACACCTTGCTTTGTTTAAGAACTTGTGAAAAGTTAATCTGCCTAGTGGAAGACTGATAACTAATAGAGAATAACATGGTTATCAAGAGATGACAATTAAGATCGACTGGCATTGTCTTGTGTAAGGTCAGGTTTCATTTAAATGCATTTTGTTAGACACAAATACAGTATTACATTTGTATGTCTAAAAATACAGCCATATTAAAGTACATCTTCACAGTTTGCATACAGTTTCAGTGAATGCACTTTCAGTTAATGAAAATAAGCTTCAGTCAAGAATACTGATAAGAACAGAATGTGCAGTACATTGAGAATAAACAAATCATCAGGTTTGGCTGGTATAAGGCTTGGGGAACTGATGTTAAAGAAGCATGTAAATTATTAGAAAATACTTCATAGGTTCATAGGTGTGTACTAGGCTAGTGGCCCTGGAGCCTTTACAAACCTAGCCCATAGGATTACCCTGACATCGTGCCACCCAACCTTAGTTCTCAGTGCCTCTGTCGAGTAGAGCCACTGGAGTGATCCCCGGGGTTAATTTTCTATTTCCCATCCACTCATCAAGGTTTCTCTTGAAGAGGGCCAGTGAGGTGCTCTGTTTGACATGTATGGGAAGTCTATTCCATAGCAAGGGCAGTCTCTGAGTTATGAACCTGTCCCTCTAGCACATTCTGTTGATTGTGGTAATAAGGTTGAGGTCACTGGAGTGTGTGGTGCAGAGGGATTGGGATTTCTTTAGATGTAGCATTTCTAACAGAGCTGGATCAGACATGGCTTTGTAAGTCAAGCAGAGATTGCCTCTAAGTAGGCGATATGAGACAGAGAATAGTTGGAGTTTTTTGAGTCTGTCCATATAAGACAAGTGTTTAGGGCCTAGGATCCTAACAGTTAAGTTAGTTTGTATGGACTGATATGCAGACAGTCATTGTGGTGCAGTCCTCAGAAGTTTTATACAGACAGTTGGATATAAGTGCAGAAGTCAGGTCAAATATCCAACATTCCAGAATATTAATGATATTATTCAGCAGAATAGTGCTGAAGCTACTGATATAATATCAGAATATGAGTGCAGAAACTACAGGCATAATTATCAGCACTGTTACATTGTGAGTACAGAATTTATGGACAGTATAATGAGTGCAGAAGATATGGACATTAAGACTTGATTCAGATATCATTTACATCTGTGCATAATAAAGCATTCTTAACTGAACTACAGTGTGTGTGTAGACTTTATTATAAAAGGTACAAGAAGATTTAGCCAATAAGGGAGAGACTGGTACCTGTTCAGCACAAGTTTGGGTAATTAACAGGTAAAGATATTCATTCCAGTCTAATTTCACTTTCTTCCAGTTATTTCCAGCTAATTCCCATATTATACAGTCATATCAATTCTTACAATGGTGAGCCACCATCAATGGGGGACAATATTTACAGTTAAAGTAAGTCCCAAAACCCCATAGCAACCTTATCAGCAGTTAGACTATGTGCATGTGCCAGAGCTGCAGTGTTAATTAATGCATTTATTTATTTATTTTACATTTGTTTTCTGGGACAGTCCAACTAGATAAGTTCCTTTTTCAGTGGAGGTCCGGGGAGAAAAGCTCCACATTTATAACAGAATAGTTGTAGAAAATATCAAAACATTACAGCAGAGAAGTGACACATAGATACAGTGTAATACATACAGAGCTCTTAATACATCAATTATATATATATATATATATATATATATATATATATATATATATATATATATATATATATACTAAGGTTTATACACATTTCTAATAATGGAGAATACCAATATGTCTATCTACCAAATACTTTATTTATGTGCATAACTATGGAGGGATAGCACAGGCAAATAATACTATATTGTCAGAGAGAGATAATAATAAAGAGAAAATAGACCAATTACAATTGAGAAAAGTTGGTGGAAGTTTTGGGGGCAGAGACTAAGTCAGACTAATTATTGTGAAGGAATGGATGGTGTGGAGAAGATAAGAAGAATAAGGAAGAAGGTTAGAGGAGTTGGATAGCAGGGGAGGATTGCAAGAAGGCACTCATAAGTTATTCAGGGTTGGTGCATAAACATAGCTTTGTATTCAATAAATGGGATTTGAGTCTTTTTTTTTTAACTGCAGAGCATTTGTAGTTGTCCATATATCTGTTGGCAATTCAGAACTTTACTTCAGAAAATCTATAGTAAAGTCTCAAAAAACGTCAACAATGTAGCAGTGTTCCTTCAGAACATTACTTCAGAAAATCTACAGTAAAGTCTCAAACAACTTCAGACTGTCCAAGATACCAGTGTAAAGGACATTATCCAATTAACAGCAACGTAACAGAAAACTTCACCATTTCTAAAGCGGATGACAGCCTTTCAAGTTTCCAGTGTGATGTCACAGATCCAAGAAAATCCTTATAAGACAGAGTTTGAAAACCTGGCAGACACCAGGTCACCTCCTTAAAGCAACTTCAACTTTCCTTATGCGAGCATTCATTTTTATTACAATGCATTTTCTAGCTAAATCAGACAGTAAACCTCAGAAAAGTTTAGATAAGTTGCAGTATTACAGATACAGATGTAAACAGTCATTGTACATAACATGTAGATTTCCAGGGAAAACACGCAAACATTTGTAATGTCTCAAGTTCATGTTATTTCAAATACAGATGTACAAAATGTAATAAATTCTAGCTTATTGTTTTTAGAGGCCAGTACAAATATTGCACCGAGGGAGGATAAGCGGGATCAGAATGCAGAATTTTGATCAGTTTGATCAAATAAACACAAACATACATGAGATACAGACTTCTGGGCAAAATAAAGAATAAATGCATACCTTAGCTCAAGTCAGTGTTGTTGCTAGTAATATAAAAAAGGATTTTCAGCTATTTATAAAGGATGTGGCAGTCCAGCACCAAACCAGATTATCTGTCATTGTTTTAGGTTGATAAAAATGACAATATTTCATTGTTTACAGAAAGGAAATTATGGAATAATGTACTGATTAATACAGACACATCAATTTAAGTTACAAATAGACCTCTACTAGAGGACAGACATTCAGTTATGTCAGGATTTAAAGGGTCAAAGGTTACAACAGTGAGCAGTTCTTAACAGTTCCATGCTAGGTATGGACATGTCATCACAGCTGCATGTTGTGTTAGACCTCAGTGACAAGATCTTATGGAAAAATAAAAATGCTACAGAATGCACAGTAGTGGACACAGATGACACTTGTAAGAGTAAGAATTTGTGTGCAGTAGATTGCAAATGTACAGAATTTGTAGAACTGATTACAAGAACACTCAGATTTATGGTTAAAGATAACATACATTCCATTTTAGCTCCCACAGCTGAAGTGTGGCAGTCAAGTTACCAAATTTTCAGAAACAATATCTTCTTCTCAGAAAAGCTAAGACCAGATTGGGAATGGCCAGGAATAAAAAAAAAAGGTAACAGTTTCAGGCTAGCATGCATTTGCCATTCTGTAAGCACATGTAGTGTATCGTATATTAGACATGACAGTCATGTTAATTCACCGAATAAAGAGTTTACAGTTACAGATCTGGCAAATTAATTTTTTGTGTTATTGTTTTGATTAGGAGACATTGTTACAACCTTTGAATTATGTTAGTAAAGTGTTGCAATGTATAAACAATATTGATACAGACAGAAAAGCATTTACATATATTAAATGATGTTTGCTAGTTTATGAAGAATGTATAATTTAAAGTCAGTACTACGTTTTAAAAGTGAAAGTACAGTCAAAAGTTCAGATTTCCATGCAAGAAAAGAGTGCAGCATAAATATTGTCACTAACTCCACAGATTTAAATCTCATATTTAGAAAAATAATGCAATGTAATTTTACAATATGAAGAAACTTCTCATACTTGTATAAATGACAGACAAGTAAAGTTACAGAATCAGATCAGTTCACCTCTAGTAATAAATGTGTATATGTAAATAGTTCAAGATTGTATATATTTCATGCAAAAAATGCAGTTTACCAAACACATCAGAGGCACAGACTTACGTAACTGAGTTATCAGATTGCAGGTCAGCTCAGTGAGCTGAATTAAAGACAGTAGTGTGTGCTATAAAAGAATGTAAAGATCAGTTTAATATACTTAGTGACGGTTTTATGCAGTAACAGTTCTTTCTAGTTATCCAAGAAAATTTTAGACAGCAATGATAAATCCTTACAGTATTCAGTAGTACTGAAATAGTTAAATGATGTCAGCTAAAAAAAATGGCTACATGTAAAGCAGTGGCAGAGACCTACACACTGAAGAAATTCTTTTGTAAACTATGACCTGAGAGTCACAGAGTAAACATTGAAAATGTAACAGTAAGATAATTTTATAAAGGTGCAGAAATGCAAAACATGTTGAAATATTAATACAGTGTCAGATTACCACTTTAGCTTCATTTGAGGTTATGACAGGGAAAACAATATCACTGAGATTTCTATTTTATTTAATAATAAAGTTGCAGTCTTTCTATTTCACTGAAGTAAATTATCAGTTCAGTTACAGACTTGCAAGAATATATTTATTACTAGCATAGGTCTATTTCACTATAGTACATTTTCAGTTGCTTATAGACTTAGAAGAGTTTATTAGCAGCATATGTGTATTTCATGCAGAAAAATGTAAATAAAGTCAGGGCAAAAAGCAATGCTATCAGTTTATAATTGTTAAAATAAACCGCAGCAGGACAGAAGATCCACAAAAGATGTTTATTGAGCACTTTCGTTTGGTATAATACAAAACTTCATCAAAATATCTTCTGACTGACACAACAGTGTCCACAGGAAACAAGCATGGGCCCCACTTGGAAAGTGGATCTTCTGTCCTGCTGCAGTTTATTTTTACTGGTTTGCCTTTCATTTGTTTTTGTAGTTTATAATTGTTAAAGCTGCAAATGTTATTTTAAGGATCCGATACTGCTTTTTGTGCTTTGCTGATATTGCTACAAAAAGACACACTATCAGTTTTGGATATTTAAATAATTTCCAGTTTAATTTTCCAGAATGCATATTTAAATGCAATCAAGAAAAAATATTATATCAGCTAACCAGCCTTGCACAGGAGATGGGGGGGGGGGGGGTTGGACAGCCTAAGTGTAAAAGAAAAAAAAAACTTGGGACTTTAAGGCTTTAAGGCAGCCCTTCCAATACTTCATCAGTGACTGGGACAATGTAGAGTAAAGGCTAAACTTGTCAGGAGCTGAGGTGCACATCTCAAATAGGTACAGAAAGACAAGACAAAAAAAGCCAAAAGTAAGTATTATTGTTTTTTTTCTTTCAATGTTTGTTTAAATGTGTTTCAGTTATCTAAATTATTTAAAGTTAAATGTATATACAACTGATGTGCATTTATGCAGATTAGAGTTAAACAAATCTGCAAATGTTTTATGTTTTCAGACAATTGTATAACAGGACTAGTTTTCAATTTAAATGTGTTTCAGTTGTCTAAAATCTTTAAAGTTAAAATGTATATACAACAGCTGTGCGTTCATGCAAATTAGAGTTAAAGCAAGTATGCACATTTTTTTATGTTTTCAGACAATTGTATAACAGTACTAGTTTTCAGTTTATGCTTTTATCTGTATTTAAATGATACTGACAGAAAAAAGTATTCTTCTAGCAATAGTTTAGCTTCCAGAATAGAACATTTACCAGGTTTCAGTTTTTGTTTTTATCTGTGTTCAGATAATACTGCAGAAAAAAAGTATTCCTTTACTAATAGTTTAGCATTCTGAATATAATATTTATCAGATTTTAGTTTATGCTTTTATCTGTGTTCAGCTAACAATGACAGAAAATGTATTGCTTTAGTATTAGTTTAGCTAGTTTCCAGAATATAACATTTATACACAGTTATTTTTAAATGTTTAGTATAAATATGTATTACTTTAGTGTACATTTCAGTCAAGTTTCAGAATATGACATTTATACTCAGTTATGGGTTCAGTATAGTACATAGATTTCAGAATATAACATTCATACTCAGTAATACATTTTAACAGCATTACTAGACAGTTTACAATGTGTAATTACATCACACTTCACTTAGTCGTTAATTTTGGGTACAGTAACAGAATTATTTGTAATAGGCTTATTAAAATAAGTTATCTAAAGAATAAGTAGTAATAGTTATTTAATATAGTCAAGACACAACAGGTCAGGCTTAATTTGTTAATTAATTTACAGAACACAGTGCATCTTACATAATAATTATTGTACATTAGACAGAAAGCTAAAAAGACACTGGCATGGTATGCAAAGGTATAGATCCAAAATACAGAAAACATAAGTTTTAGTAAAATAACAGCACATAGATATTTACAGAATATTTAGGACACATTTAAAAGGCAGACATCTATTATAGCACATAGAAATTAAAAAGGAAAATAAACAGGAATATTAGTAACAATTTTAGCTAAAGATTTACAGGCACAAGTTAATACAGTATATGATAATTTTGCTTCAAATAAGTATATTATAGGTGTAAAAGTGAGAGTTTACCAGTTATAGCACATTAAAGAATTGTCCAGTTATAATTAAATCATAAAGTTAAGAGATTTCAGTCCAAACAGTACATAAATACTCACATAGCACCTAGTGGTCAAAATTAAAACCACAAGTTTATAGTATCCTTCGCAGACTATATTAATAAATTTATAAAGTTATCAGAGAAGTAAATCCCATTTCAGTAATTCCAGAGACAATTGTTATGGAACAAATCCTAAGTAAATATAGTTAGTAAAACAGACCTTGCATAGGCATAAAAATGTAAGGTTAGACCTGTGTCTTCATTTTATAGTTTATATTTTAAAGTAACTACAGAATGAGAAACCTGTGTGTGTTCAGGAGGAGCTTTAAGGTCAGGTTTCATTTAAATGTATTTGTCAGATAAAAATACAGACTTCTCTTTGCATAAATCTAGAAATACAGCCATATTAAAGCAGGTCTTAACAGTTTGCATACAGTTTCAGTGAATGCACTTTCAATTAGTGAAAATAACCTTCAGTCAAGAAAAATGATAAGAACAGAATGTACTCATTGAGAACAAACAGATCAGCCGGGGAAATGTTATGGCTAAGCTTGTATAGGCCCTAGGGCCAATAGTCTAGTACCAACCTATGAACCTATCTTCTTTGGATGGTATAAGGCTTGGGTACGAGGGTTAAAGAGGCATGTAGATTATTAGAAAATACTTCAGACCCAGTTAGTTAACTTAGTTTGTTTGGACTGATATGCAGAATGTCATTTTGCAGCAGTTCTCAGAAGTTTTATACAGACACTCTGGTATAAGTGCAGAAGTCAAGTCAAATATCCAGCATTCTAGAATATTAATGATATTATTCAGCAGGATAGTTCTGAAGCTATGGATATAACTATCAGAATCTGAGTGCAGAGACTATGGACATAATTATCAGCACTGTTACATTGTGAGTACAGAATTTATGGACAGTATAATGAGTGCAGAAGCTATGGACATTAAGACTTGATTCAGATATCATTGACATCTGTGCCTAATAAAGCATTCTTAACTGAACTACAGTGTGTGTGTAGACTTTATTATAAAAGGTACAAGAAGATTTAGCCAATAAGGGAGAGATTGGCACCTGTTCAGCACAAGTTTGGGTAATTAACAGATAAAGACATTCATTGCCGTCTTATTCCAGTTTCTTCCAGTTATTTCCAGCTCATTCCAATATTATGCAGTCATGTCAGTTCTTTTAAAAGAAAATCAGAGAAAATGGTGGGAAAGCATACTTTACTGTATTGATAAGAGACTTAGGGACACAGGTGGACAGTGGTCTCACCTTCGATAACCACATCACCACAATAGTCAGGAAATCCTTCTGTGTGGCACACCTCATCACTAAGGACTTTTCATCCAGAAAAAAGGAGGTCGTCCCACTGTATTCATCCCTCATTAGATCCATCATAGAGTACAGCTCCCCACTTGGTATGTACCTCACAAGACATCTGGAGCAACTGGAAAGGCCGCAGAAACACCTCACTAAAAAATCACAAGCCTAAAGCAGATGCCCTATGCTGACCGACTAACAAAACTCCAACTATATTCTGTCGTCTACTCAGAGGCAATCTCTGCTTAACATACAAGGCATGTCAAACCCAGAGCTGTTGGACATGCTACACTTAAATAAATCCCAATCCATCAGAGCCACACACTCCAGGGACCTAAACCTTGTCATCACAATGAACAAAACATGCTGGAGGGCTAGGTTCCTGACCCAGAGATTCCCCGTACTCTGGAATAGACTGCCCATACATGTCAAGCAGAGCGCCTCCTTGGCCGTCTTCAAAAGGAGCCTTGATGACTGGATGGAAGATAGAAAATTTACCCCAGAGATCACATCAGTGCCCTGCTAGACAGGGGTCCAGGGAAGTAAATACTGTGGGAAGAAATAGCCAGGGAATTGTTATGGCTAGGCTTGTATAGGCCCTAGGGCCGTTAGCCTAGTACCAAACAATGAACCAATGAACCTATAATAAAGTTGCAACAAGGTAGGAAACAAATTAGATGTACCCTTTGTTGACCTAACTTTAAATACTGCTGAAATGCTAGGTTCATCCACTGTTATGAACCCCGGATCTAACATGGTCATATGAATATCAAAACAGTTATCAACAAAGGTGCTACAAAGGTTGTAGCTTTTGGCAATGCTTTGGTAAGTGTGAAGAATTTTTGCCTTTGTTAACAACTGCATATCCTTGTTTTTGGATGTCATTTAAAAGTTAGTGTTCATCTGAGAGACAGAACTGAAAAATTTACATTTGTTCATGTCTTTTGCTGCATTATTTATTTATCACCTTTGCATGCTTTCAAAACTTTTCCCTTTTCTTTTTTTTAAGTTTTACTCTGTTTTATCTATTTTCTTAAAAATAAAGAAAATCACAAATGCTCATGGTTTTAAAACATGGCAGCAACCTACCACAATCACAATATGATGTTTTCTTAAGATTTGATTGAAAGCCTTTGAAGAAAAACAATGAATGATACTGATGTGGGAATGAAGCTTTGAAATAAGTTAATTAAACTGAAGAAGATTTCTTGTAAAACTGTCTGTGTATGAGGGGCCTTATGCAACAACCAGATTAATGGAATGGTAACAATGAGATCAGCACAGGTCTTCACAGAGATATGAGCACAGATGATGAAAAATAAATTCACTGGTTGAGAAGGAATAGCGCATAACCAGAGAAAACACAGATGTAATGATTTACTATTACAATGACCATTTCCTAAGAAGATCTGAGCATCATCATAAAACTATCTGCACATTCCAAAAAGATAGTACTGCATTCCTACTGAACTTGTTAAGTGATTCTTGAGCAATCAGTCAATCAATTAAGAATCACTTAACAAGTGATTCCTAATCAACCAATCAAGTAATTAATCATTAACTTCTTAAGTTACCCGTTAAGTAGGAAACATCCAAATTCTAAAACATACAAACCTTCATAAAACATAACTGTATATAAATGGCAAGTAAGTGGTGCAAGAATTAATAAATAGATATTTTCATAAGATACTCATAAGTGCAATTTTAAAATGCTTTTTAAATAGATGGGTCTTTATCAATTTCTTAAAGCCCTTTAAAAAGCAACAGACCCAAAGTGACAAAATCAGTAGAATGCACAAGTGTGAGGGTACAGAAACTAAATTAGTTATTAATTGATTTAACCATTAGTTAACCAGGTAGTAAGGTGGTTATCAGATCCTTTTCAGCCAAGACCTCTAGCCCATGAATAGCACAAACTGAACACATTAACAGTAACAGCACAGACACAGTATATTCCATAAAGCATACAACAAACTTAGCTGAATGTTTAGAGAGTGTCCTTTAACAAATAAGAGTTAAAAGGTGAATTTACACTGCAGTAAAACAGACATTGCATATAACAAAATTATTTGATTGTAAAATGGATTACCAGACCAGATACTGATACTGTAGTATGTTGCAGAGTAATTACAAAAAACTATTTTTGAGACAAGTAGCTTTAACTATTGTATTTTAGACACCTGCATTCACTTTCAAAAAACAAGTAGTCTATGCACACAAATCTGTAGTTATATAATGAAAACTACCAATAGCATCAGCAAAGCTGACTAGAACAATTCAATTGGCTGACAAAGCACAAACAGCTTCTGGGAACTAATAAAAATAGGGATATGGCTAATGGTTACCAAAGAAAAAACAGGAGCAAGCAATAACAAACAGTAAAACATTCCATTTTGCTGGTACTAAATACTGGAAATAAATGTTCTTAGAAATTAGGGGTGCCACAACTTGCCATGCAATGACATGTATTTAAAAACTTTACATCTGATTTGGATAAGTCATGACTACAAAAGTAAATATATCAAAATTAAGCAAATGAGTTTTGAGAAACTTGCCAAGAGATTCATAAAGGGCCTAGCATGAGCCATACAGCTTGTGCTAAAAAGCCGTGACAATGTAAGACCTCATTAGTGACTAATTTACATGCCTCTGAATCATATTTACTACCGTGATGTGCATCCCTCCAGTCACTCTACCACACATACAAGTACACAAAACATGATTAGATACGCAGGCACCATAGTCTTGATACCTGCTCCTGACCTGTCTCTCCTACCATGGTTTCCATATCCTTGATTCCCATCATGAAGTTGGTGCAATCATGGCAATGAAGTTTTACGTTTCCCTGATGTTTAGTGTCTTCTCCAACCTGACCCCAGTATTGCTATTGCTGCCATTACTGCACTTGCTTTAAGAGTAATTCCTCACAAACGCCTGATCAATGCACCATGGTTATGGCATGTAGTTGTAACACAGTCTTTGCACTGAATCATTACTGAAGCATGGTGGAAATAGTCATTTGATACAATTTTAGGGGAGAGAGCACACATGAGTAATTAGCATATGCCTCTCCCCAGAAAGCCTCATTAGCACTCAGCATGACCATGGGGCCAGCCATGCATGGTGCTGCATGTCTTGTGTTAGGGTGGTTGCTGAATCGGAAAAAGGTGCATGCCATGGTACATTATTGAATCCTGGCTAGAACGTGAAGGGAGAATATTTAATGCACAGTGATTGAAACTGTGGATTCATTTAAAGACCTGGGCATATTGTAACTCCAGTGTTATTTTTTTCTGATAACATCACGCAATTGGTTAATGATAGTCATACAACTATATGCTACATAAAAAGATTTATAGATTCTAGGAAATCAGAAATGATAAAATCATTGTTTACAAGTTGTATTAGACTCAAACAAGAGTATAGAGTAATAATATGGAAACCATGTAAGAAAACTAACATAAGTAACCTGGAAAGAGTACAGCAAAAATATACCAATGGTGTTCACTGATGTGAAAGTTTAAATTATTATGAAAAATTAAAATATATGAACCTGTACAATGTCTGACATAGATATTTAAGAGGAGACCTTGTTCAGCTATCTAGAGAATTTAGAGACAACTACCTCTGGGAATGCTTAGGTTATCAAAGAATAGTTCAGAATCACTGTGCGACACATTTTTGGCATATAAGTTTTGGCATTATCAAAAAACTTGGGGAAGCATTATTGAACGTAAAATCTCTAGTTTTATTTATCAATCAACTGCTGATTTCCTTGGTAGATTTCAGTGGATGTGTTTGGACTTTTTTAACACATTGAGGTTCACTCACTTTCACTTTACTTGGTCTAGATTCAGAATGAAAATATTGTTAGAGACTTTGGTACTTGGGTTGGTAATATCCTCTCCTTTGACCATCATGTAACAAAGGTAGTCAGGAAGTCCTTCTACTTAACACAACTGATCACCAAGGAGATATCTTCCAGATGCAAATAGGTCATTTTCTCATTATATATTCATCTCAAAGAGAGCACTGATTAGGCAGATTATTGAATATAATGCCTCTTTGGGAGGTACCTCACTGGACATGTCTAAAAACTAGAAATATCCCTGAGGTTTATAAGTAAGATCACCATCCTAAAAACCCTAAACTGAACATTTTTAACAAGCTGCACACTGATGAAATCATCAAAAGTATACTTTGCAGTACTGTACTTTAACCAACTTAAGTGCAGTTACTAATAAAACAACTAATTTATATAATAGATTACATGTACTACACACTACAGCTTACAGCCTTTACTGTACAAGGTTTGTTTCTTGATATAGATACAGATGATGATTCTCCATTTACTTTGGAACTATGTTCCTACAAAATATGAGCTCTAACACCATTTAGTTTTACAGTCCTTTTATACAGTTTTTAGTACCATTTGGATCCTGTCTATGAAAGCAATCTTTTGAAGTCAATACTTAGGTATTTGCTTGATGTCATGCAGTCTGCTGATCAGATGATTTATGTTCTGTTTCATGGTGAATTATGTGACAACCTTCAAGACTTTGGGAGGTGTTCCTGTCTCTGGTCACCCTTGCACCTGTGTTAGGAATTAGGGAGTCATCCTTATCTGCAGTTCTCTTGCAGCTGTACTAGTCAGGGAACAATTATCACACAGTATGGATGCCAAACATATACAGTAACTAGCTACTCTTTTTTCCCTACTTTTTCTACTTATTTTCAGAAAAGAAATGTTTAACCCCATAATGTATCTAACAGGTTCCCCCTTTTGTTTTAAAAACACACAAGACAGTTTACACTGATAGGTTTTCTTTGGTTAGATCATAATTTTCATTGTGATTTACAGAAAACACATTAGGAAACAAAACCTTTAGCTTTCTTTTGATACAGCAGGTCAAAACATAATTCCAAACAGTTAGTACAGTGGTAACAAGCATTACTACCAGAATTGGGTATATAATCCAGTCTAACAACTTTCTTTCCTTTTGTAGACCATCCTGTAAAAATGTCCCACCAGTTATCAGCTGTGTCTGTTTCATTTTTTTCAGCTAACTTGATTAATTTGTTTTTACAATCACAGAAGTTAATTCATGACTTAGAATTATTCTATTAACCTTTTGCAACTGTTGAATTAACTGTTTACTTTCATTTATGACTCTATGTAATTATTTTAATGAAAATCCTTCATTAATCACACTGTACATATAGCCAACCTGCTGGCAGACAGGTTCAGTGAAAACTTTACCCCTCTGTCCCCCTCCATCAGGAAATCAGGGCATTGCCAGCACCTGCCCCCCTCCCCTGAGCTCTAGGGAACAAGTCATCACTGCCTTCTAAAAGGCAAAAAATACAGCCTCCATGGGACCCGATAAAATTCCAGGCTGCATCCTACATGAACTCAGGCATGAACTTGCACCATCATTAGGCACCCTATTCAACCAAAGCCTGAGTATAGCTTTGCCCTAGCCAAGTGGAGGACAGCCACTGGTCCAGGAAATTATAGACCCATCATCCTAACTAGCCTGATCTGCAAGGCCATGGAGTGGATTATCATGGACCTCATTAACAAGGACATTGGCAACCTCCAAACACTCGATCCTACACAGTTTGGTTTCATTAAGGGGAGGTCATGCCTGTTAAATTTGGTCAACTTCTTTGAGACAGTCACCAAAGCCATGGATGAGGGGAAGATGGTGCATACTGCCTACCTTGACTTGGCCAAAGCCTTCAATACTATTCCCCACTCAGGTATAATAGATAAACTCTCTCAACAATCCATATGTTACCAGATGGGTAGAAAATTTGCTCACTGATAGAAACCACCTAGTCAAAATAGGGGAAGCCACCACAAGCAGTAGACCCGTAATGAGCTGTGTACTCCAGGGATCGGTCTTGAGGCCTCTGTTGTTTGGGACATACTTTTCTGAGGTGCAGGCCAAAATCAGTGGGCTATGTTTGACCAAGTTTGCAGATGACTGCAAGCTGGGTGCTGTCATCAATTCCCTTAGTGCTGTGGACATCCTCCCAGAGGGTCTCACCTAAACAAATGACTGGAGCCAGAAACATGGCCTCAAACTGAATGCCAAAAAATGCATCATTACCCCCTTTTGGGAGAGTGACATCCCCACAAATGATCACATTAATAACAAGGTCCTAAGCACACAATCAGTTGTGAGGGATTTGGGCACCCAGGTTAATAGCAAACTGATGTTTGATCACCATATTGCCTCCATTGTATGGAAAGCTTTCTACACGGCCCACATCATTAGTAAGGGCATTTTATCCAGGGACAAGGTGGTCATAACATCCCTCTAGTCTTCCCTTATAAGACCCATTATTGAGTACAATGCCCCTTTTGGCATGTACCTCACAAAGCACATGCAGCAGCTGGAGAGACCACAGATATTCCAGACCAGGAGAATCCAGGGC
This sequence comes from Protopterus annectens, assembly GCF_019279795.1. Lineage (NCBI taxonomy): Eukaryota > Metazoa > Chordata > Ceratodontiformes > Protopteridae > Protopterus > Protopterus annectens. The sequence goes on along the minus strand of NC_056725.1, from coordinate 1,805,764,432 downwards.
CTCAAACATCTACCCTACACAGATAGACTAAAGGCCCTGTCCCTCTACCCGGTCTAATGCAGACTCCTCAGAGGTGACCTCTGTCTGGCATACAAAGCAATCTCACACCTCGCCTTGATAGGACTGCTGCATATCCACAAGTCAAGCTCCACTCGAGTAACCCACATGCATAATCTCAACCTAATCAAATGTCTGCTTTAAATTTTAATCATTTTATTGATTGATTGTTGTTAATTAAGTGAGGTGTGCATATAAATGTGTGTGCTTATGTCTGTAACTGTTTGATACTCTTAAAAGGTGGTTACACCGAAGCGCTAGAGAGTGAGAGAAAAGAATAAAAGTTTTACATTTTCCTGCCTTGTTATTCATTTTGTACCACAGTCGGTGGTCTTGGGTCAGTGTTGTTTTAACTACTGAAGAGTGGCCAGAAGGAGGTTGTTTTGTTTTATAATCTCAACCTGGTCTGTGACATCAATAGGACTTGTTAGCAGGACTGATATGTCTCACAGAGACTCCCCCTTTTGTGAAATAGACTCCCTATGCACGTCAAGCAGAGCACCTCATTAACCCTTTTTAAGTGCAACCTGCATAACTGGATGGGAAACAGAAAATACACCCCTGGGATTCTACCTGTGTCCCTGCTGGACAGGTGCTGACTTGTTAGACATGGGCTAAATTCTTGGCTAGGCTTGTAAGGGCCTCAGGGACAATAGCCTAGTAACTTCCTATGATCCTATGCCAGTGCGTGTTGATTCCATTGCAAAGGCATTGCCACCTTGCTTTCTGGAATGAACACATATGTTTCATTATGTCATGTCAGGTGAGTTATATTATTAAGACAACCTACAAAAGGACGTTGCTTAGTAAATGTTAAACTTTAATTTGCTACAATACACACAAACTGTGGAGCTATTTCAGTAAACATTTCAAAACTAGAAGGTAAAATGGTCCATTTACATAAATTTACAGAATATTGCAAAAAGCATGGTTCATACACTGGTGAGTGCTGACCACACACCAGTCCATTAGCTATATGAGCATAATGTTCAGTTTTGTGAGTTTTATTTTGTAAATCAATATAATTTCCCTCTAACTGGGGTAACCAATACTGGTACGGATAGAATGGTGGTCCAAAAACCAGTGGTAAAACTACAACTTGACACATTACTTTTGAACTTGTTACATTATAATGTGTGATTTTTCCTGCACAGTATGTATTTGTGCAGACTGTTTGCTGCCGATGCATTTCAATCCAGTTGGTACTTGGGACACATTTTTCGAACATGGCTCTCCACACATATTTATTATTTGACATTAACTTCATTTGCACTGAATTTTTTTGCATTTCTATATACAAATACTGCAAAGTGCATTCAGTCCAATCTATGAATTTAGTAACATTAACATCAAACCCTAACCTGCTAATTAAAGAGTTAAAACATTTCAAAAAGTCTTTTTTGAAAATCCATATGTCTCTTCTGCAATGTCCATATAGTAGGTAACCATTGTGCCTGTAAATGTACAATTTGTGAAATATCCTGTTTTGTCAATTTTAATCTGTTTGCTAATATTTGTATATCAATTCAATTCAATGCATCTAAACCTGTTCCCATCCCTCCTAAAAGAGTATTGTACCATGCTCTTCATCTCCTACAGCCAGTAATGCCAGAAGGGAATGAGGCATTAAAATGTATTACTATTTTCTGATATTTTTGTCCCACTACTGTACATGTCGATGGTACCCTGATTACTTGATCTGACTTGGCTGTGGGATTATTATTAAACATTCTGATAATAACAAGACAAGGTTGTCTCCCAGTAATTACTGGATTGTTGATACAGACTAATATATTTCATTCCCATAGTACTATTTCAGACCCTTTTTCAGTACTGTTTACACAGTCAGTGTAAAATTGAAACAGTGCCCTTTTTCCTTGCAGTATGCAGCATTTTATACCAGTATTGTTTTGTAAAGATACATTTGCTTTACATTGTGAGAGTTGGACATATACCTGTCCCCTGGCTGTCTTTCAGACTGTGACACTGATCAAAGGAAAGGTTTTCAATGTGACATTTTTGCCCCCCGGGCAAGAAAAGTTACATTGACTTCTATTTATAGTATAATTTACCCACCACAACTTTATATTAGTAATATTACTTTTGTATGCCTTTTAAGCCGGGGTCTCTGCTAATCCTGGTGCTATTATACATTTACAAAAAATTGTAAAAAACAAAATAGATATTGGTTTAACTAACAGATGCTTAAATGTAGATATTTGTATAAGATTATTTGCATTTGCTGCTGTTTGCCTTTTTCTGTTCCAAACAGGTACACTTTAGGCAGCTATATTTTCATTTTCTGAAAAGAAAATACATGTATGTCACTTTTCTGACTTCATTTCTTCACTGCTTTTAACTACTCTCATTTGATCTCTGTGCACTAGAACTGTTGTTTTTCTTTTTATCTTTTATTTTGTACACCAGTGGACCTATTTGTTTCACTACTTTAAAAGTTCCCTGACAATTCCTATCCCAGGGTCCTTCCATCTGGAACAGTTTTCTAATGCCTTCCACATGGGAGTTTTATTTGGCAGTAATATTGGGACCTTTCTCCATAGATGGAAAACTTGCTCTCTTGCATTGTAATCACATACTTCTATAAGTTGTTTTAACCATTGCTGATGCTTGCTGATTTTTACTATAGGTCTACTGTCTGCTGTATCAAGATTAACAGGTAACTGTAATGGCATTTTCCTCCCTGTCGTACTTTCATATGAAGATATTGCTGTCTTACTGTTGGGTGTTGCCCTTATACCTATAAGGATGCCTGGTAAATGCTATCCCCATACATTTACTTTTTCTAGACATACTTTTTTGAAATGCTATTTTAGAGTACGATTCATTTGTTCTATAATTTTGTTTGACTGTGAATGATAAGGCACATGCAATCTTTGCTGAATTTTTAACAGATTGCACATTTGATTTATTAAGTCACTAACAAACTGAGAACTATTGTTCTATTCAATAATTCTTGGCCACCCCCAATGACAGAAAATATTTTTCCATAAGGCCTCTGCCGTTGCCTTTGTTCTCATGGTTTTGGTGGGAATTGCCTCTACCAATTTTGAGAAAACCTCTATTACTACTAGTAGGTATCTGTAACCTCCCTTTTTTCTTGGCAAAGGACCTGCATACTTTACAGTACCATACTTTAACCAACTTAAGCACAGTTACTAATAAAACAACTTATCTATATAACAGACGACACATACCACACATTACAGCTTATAGCTTTTACTGTACAAGGTTTGTTTCTCGATATAGATACAGATGATGATTCTCCATTTACTTCAGAACTATGTTCCTACAAAATACCAACTCTAACACCATTTAGTTTTACAGTTCTTTTATACAGTTTTTAGTACTATTTAATTCCTGTCTATAAAAGCAGTCTTTTAAAGTCAGTACTTTGGTATTTGCTTGATGTTATGCAGCCTGCTATTAAGCTAATTTTTTTTCTGTTTCAAGGTAAATTATGTGACAACCTTCAAGACTTAGGGAGTCGTTCCTGTCTCCGGTTGTCCTTGCACCTGTGTTAGTCAAAAATTAGAGAGTCATCCTTACCTGCAGTTCTCCTTGCAGCTATACTAGTCACAAAACAATTATCACACAGTATAAATGCCAAACATATACAGTAGCTAGCTACTCTATTTTGCCCTACTTTTTCTACTTATTTTCAAAAACAGTTTTGAACCCTTTAATGTATCTAACATAAACTACCAGAAAAGATTGTAAGCATGATCCCTTTATTAAGAATCTTACAGATTCCTGAGAGGACATTTACGCTTGCCTCCTGAGCCATTAGGGACCAAATGGTCCTGGATCTTTTCTATCTCCACAAATCAAGTAGTCACACAAATACTTGAAAAAGGGACCTAAATCGTCATCATCAACCCCCTTTTTCCTATTTTCTTCATGGAGTCAGGGTGTTGTGGCTACTGTCACTTTCTCTTTGATTCAATGCCACTCTCCTACCTTCTTAGACAGTCATGCCTGACTGATGTAGTCTTCTCTCACACAAGCCATCTCTTTGCTGGGTGCCCTCATTTCCTCATGCCTTTTTTCTGTTGGTCTCATATTTTCTTTACCAGCTTGCCCTCTACTTTTCTGCACATGTGCCCAATCCACCAGAATCTGTTCTCTTTGACCTTCCATACACTATGAGCTACTTGGGATTCTGTACTGATGTTCTCATTTCTTTGTCTTTCCTATAGTGTGCATTTTACCACCTGTCTCTGGCACTTTAGTTACATCATGTCTAATGTCCTCAGCTGCTCTGCCTTCTTTCTCCAGGTTTCTGTACTATATAATAATATTGCTCACACCACTGCTTTGTACATTTTACTTTTCAGCTTTTTTGACATTCATCTTTCACACACTACCCTGACACTCTGTATAAACCAGTGGCTTATGCTGTGGCCCACCTGATTCACTGGGGATGACTTTGCAGTCTTTGGTTCTATCAGCAGTGCCTATTCCTTACTAGGAGGAAGTCTACCTGAGTTGCATGTTGGCCACTCTTGTATGAGATCTTGTGACTGTCTGTCTTGTTTGGCCACCAGCAAGCTATTTGACAAACAGAAATCTAGAATGTTCTCTCCTTTATTCCTGTTGCCCCATCCATGTGAACACAGGCAGTCCTCATATCCTGTTCTGTCTGTCTGCATATGTGCATTCATGTTTTCCCAGTTATCAACGCAAGCTGATGTTATTTTGCTTTATCTATAAGGTCCTGCAGCTGGTGCCTCAACACACTATTTTCCTTGCTACTGCTGTTGGATATAGGCTGAATACTGGCTTTACACTGGAGTCTGATTGCCATGAGTCTGTCACTAATTTTGATGACATCCCTCATTGTCTTCTAAAGCCTCTGAAGTCTCTCCATCAACATAATTCTTATACCATTTCAAGTATATCCTCCCCCCAGAGTGAGAGACTCTTGATTCCAAGCCAAGTGGCTTTGCTGCACTGCCCTGGATATAGAGGATATGCAACCTCCTCCTTACTATTGAGTCATCTTCATCCAAGCTGCATCCCTTTAATGAAGAATGTAACAATTCTTAGTTCATGTTTGGCAGGTTAATTGGATTGATTTTACATTAAATTTCACTCATTAGATCTCTCCCAGATACTCCCAGCTGGGCAAATGGACACTGGCCAGTAGCTTATTGACTCAGGGCTGCTGGGCTTTATGGAAGGCGTACATTGGTCACTAGCAGCACATACAGCCCCTCTAACCATTAGCTGCTTTCCCTGACTTCATTTTCACTTAAGTCATTGGTTTCTGTTATAGCTCAGAGCAGACCAGGTCCTGAACCCACTTACTAGCAAATACCCATACCCATTTTGAGGGGCAATTAGTTAAAATGAAAATCACCAAAACTCAATTTTTTACACTGTCAAGTGGCTAGCCCTGCTACAGCACACAGTCTTTGATTTATGTTCTCCTGCCTAGGGGCTACTGCGCACCCCTGTGGGTGCCCACCCTATCTGATGCCCAAAGCAGTTTGTACAACTCTTTCCCCAACAGACACCATCTAGAGTCTATTCTAGGGTCTTTGCTGCTGCCCACAACTCCATTCTTGGGTGTGTGTTTGAGGTGGAAACATCCAGCATGTCTTGGGAAGAACCCCCCCAGAGACACAGGGAGAACATGCAAACTCAGACATCTGTTTGACGGAACTACAAATCCTGAAAAAAACTAAAATGGCAAATAGCTGAATATCACAGAAAGTTAAATTAAATATTTTACATGGTTCAGTATCCTACTACTTCATATTTCTAGCTCTAAGGTTACACACACAATGAAAAAAAGATGCTTTCCCTTCCACAGGGTTGTGTGAAAAGATGTTTGTGTTTTGGTTTTATACTGTTTAAAAAGTTTCTCGCACTGCTGCGCAACACACAGCAGCGAGGCAAACTGAGCAAATTTCTGGATAGTTAAAGTCTGTAAGGCTCCATGTTAGCAGAAGTCAGCCAGTAAACATCCAGCCAATCCAGAAACTGGCGAATCAAAAAGAGGTATGCCAGTCCTTCAGTGGAACCCAAGCTCAGGCAGCTGTCAAGTAGAGGCCTCTACTCTCACTAGAGGTTGGAACCCAACAGACCGAGTCGTAGGAAGCCATTGAAGTCCTTGTATAGATTGAATCAGTAAGAACCCACATGGAAAAGAGCTTGTGGTCTTCTCTTTCTTCTCTGTAGCCTGTCTTGGGTACTCCATGAAAGCACTGCTATACACCTTAAGGGATACCTGATTTCAGATCTGTGAACTAGGATTATTTTTCAGATTCTTTGCTAGGCATCATTCAAGTCTGGGTCATACTCTGAATTTTCCCATCTGCCACTGTCTGTCCAAATATTATTGCTGTAGCAATTTTGTCTAGAGGTTTAGAACTGAGCACTATATAATGAGAGTACATCAGTCCAAACATTTGGAGCAAGGCCTCAAAGTACAGTATGAGACAGTTACAATGATAAAATTCTACGTCAGATGAGAACAACTTTAAAACAAGATTGTTGGCTATAAAGGGAAAGCTTAAAAGAAGGTCAAGACAAGAGACAAGAGTGGAAGAAAAAGGCCAAAGACAGAGGAGAGGGAATAGCTAGGATGTGAAGAATAAAAAGTGTCTGCAGAGCTATGAAGTTATAGCAGCAAATTATGGATGAATAAGTAAAATGCTGCAAGGGTATGCACAACTTTAGGCCACAGTCAGCCAGGAAGTAGTAAATAAAAGTCTGCTTGTTCTGCAGCAGCTCATGTGGTACACAAGCAGCAAAACAAGGTAGGTAGTGTTCCTACAGGGTTGAAAGGAGAGGCAAAAACTGAGCTGGGATGCAGTAAATATATAGTACAAGAAGATAAGAGAAAGCTAAACATTAGAAATCTTAGATCTTGAAGCTCGGTTTCTGTTCTGACTTGAAACGTAAGTTAGGAATGTGAATGCAATATAGTATGAAAAGAAAAGAGCAGGACATGTAAGTGATACCGAGAAAAGTAAAAGCATAGACAAGAGGAAAGGTATGAAAAGTAGATGTTGCAAGACATCAGGACAACTGAAAACTATTTCAGAGACTTTCAGAAAACTCCAGAGGTAATGTATAAAAGTAGTGGTACTGCACAAACTGAAATACACTGATCTTTCTAGGAAAAGGAATGCCAAATGTGCTGGGTCACACCAGGCTGGCCTAGTAGTTAAGGCATTGGACTTAAAATACAATGGATGGATGTCTGCGTGGGTTCAAGCCCCACTCCTTGGTGAGTTTTACAAGAATAATGGTTAAAGGGCCACTACGTGCTTCTGTGTTTATTTCCTCCTTCACAAAATGTTTTTCTTCCTTATCTTTTGAATATATCAATTTAAAAATTGAGCAATCCTACAGTACATCATTATTTCCAAAGTTACTCTTATCACCCAGTGCTACAACTCTGGTACTGTGAGCCATTTTACAGTAAATGATACTCTCACAGAGCTGTACCTAGTGTATGGGCGCAGGAATGGCTCAGTAATAACACCCTTCATTATTTTCCGTGTTTCCCTGTTTCTACCTAAGGACCGCCCACAAACCACCTTCCTCTCAGTCCTTTCAGCCAGGAAATACCCCATAAATTACCTATGCAGCCGGTTGCGCTTCTCCATCCAATAAAAAGGCAATGTTGTGCATCTTTGGGAACTATTCCATTCAGCTTTGTTGCAGGACATGTCTATTTCTTTGAGGGAGTACTATCATGTTTTCATGAGGAGCTACTGTTGTGCTACAAAGACAAAGGCTTTCTCTGTTTTTTTACAGGTATGTGTGCCTTCTTAACTGTCCTATTGTGCAAAATACCGATGCACTTACTTAATCAGTGTTGTAGTTAAGGTGGAGGAACGCAACAAGTAGCGTTCATAGTCCTTTACTCAGTGCAATAGCTTGCAGATCAAAATATGGGATGTTTCTTGGACAAATCGCACACGTTCCTTCTGTTTATCTTGTTTTCGTTTGTATCAGGTTGAAAACTTTTTTCATGTTTTGATTAGGTCGCGTTCAAGGAAAGCATTGTTATATCCTGTTGTGCAGTTATAGGTAGCTAATGTCTAAGAAATATAGAGAGTTGTAGGATGGTGACATTTTTATTTCCAGTTTGCTTTCCTGTCATTGAAGGTAATTTGACAGAAGTTTAAAATGTCTGTTAGTATAACTGCTGACGTGTTACTTTTGTCCATTTTGAGGTCTGCTGCATCTGAACAAATTGGGTATTCTCGGCATGCATATGTGAGGTGTATTGGCTTCCCTAAGTGATTTCATCTTCAGAAATGGCTGTTTTAGCGTGATTAAAATGTACTGCTTCCATTAGATGTATTGTACCAGAAGTCTTTTACTTGCATGGCTGGTGATGAGCAAGTTGAATATTACTGTAGTGCTCTTGATCAGGTCATCATGATTTTCTGTGTGAGAGACTGTTTGCTGTTTTTCTGTAATGGCTTCTTTGTACTGTTTGTACCTTTTCCATGTAATTTAGAAGAATACAAGCTGTAGCTAGGTGACTAATCTAGAATGTCCAGACTTTTGGCTATTATCTGTGGCCTGTCCCTCATAAAATTTAAGGTTTTTCTAGCAAATTCCTGAAGATTGAAATTGCTACATCATAACAAACAATTGAATTTCAGGTTTTATATCCTTCAGAAAATGCATGTTAAGGCAAAACCTGTTATTCTGTCAACTTTCTAAGTTTATATTAACAATATTTAACAATACTTATATTAACAATATTTATATTTATAGTCTGTTCCTATTTTTGAGCCTTGACCCCCATTATTTTTGCCTTTGACCAGATTTCTTGTGCTAAGAGGTTGGCTATATATGATCATTCGTGTGCCATATCTTTCATTAATTATGCTTTCTGGTATCACAATTGTCAAAAACATGTGTCTTGGATAATTAAGTCAGATCTACTAACCTGAAATGTGTTCTTTAATATAATTTCACAGGTTATTCAGTGGGCTTTGTGACACCTACCCAGTCCTTTCATTGTTGGGACACTATTCTGGGAGTTGCTCTCTATTTTGATGCAAGTCTGCACATGTGGTATTTTATTGAAATTGTAGTTTGTTGTTGAGCTCTTGCAGCAAGGAAAAACCTTGAAATATGTTTATTTAAAGTACTGAAATAATTTTTTTGTTGTTGTTGCTATTGTTTATCGGTTAGGGATCAGTTATGATGGGAGTAAAGCTTTATTTTTCTGTGCTTTCTGACCTGTACTGGCACTGCCTGGCTGTGTTTTTGTTACTTGTTTAATAGGATGAATGTTGTTTGAGTACATTGCAAAAGTATGTATTTTTTTTGGTACATATGGTAGATGCACTCATATGAAATAGGGTTTATATGGAGAAAAGTGTTTTGATTTGCTTCAATGTCTTTGGAAGATCTTTCTTTAAACTTGTAAAGAACACTTAGTAAATAAGTGATAGTTAAAAAAAATGTCCATGTAGTATTTTAGTGAACTAGAGAACTTCGCATTTAGGTACACATGTTCTCCCCGCGGTTGAATGGCCTTCGAAAGACATGCGTGAATGAGTGTGCCTTTGTTGAAGGCTGGGCATTAAGCTGGCACCTCAGCACAGTAAAAATCTACTGCCAATCATTAGCAGACTGGAGTTCCGCTGTGGCAACCCCCAACCAGGTAAAGCTGAAAGAAGAAGAACAACATATAAAGATATTTAAAGGTTTTTATTCTTTTTATTTAGTTATATTGCTTGAGAAAAAAAATTGTTGTGGTTATTTGGCGTAGGTAGACCCGGATGGGGGCACCAGGTAGTGTGGTGGGGGGGCAACAAAGACCCCTTTTGCCTAGGGTGCCAGTTGACCTAAGGCCATTCCTGGATGTACTACATGATTCTTCTTTCTTGATAGCTGGAATTTTTGTCCCAAATGATTCAAAACAGCATTGTTAGTTAAGCTAGTTGTTAACTTGGCTAAACATTCAAGTCTATGTTATTCGCTTATTATCTACTGCGTGTTGCTGACTTTGACTGAAAGTGACACTGTTCGCAAACACTACTTCATCACTCAATTTGATGGCTACAGCTGATCCTTCTTGCCAATATTTGTGCTAGAGGTAGAACTGTTTGACCTACCATTATCTTACTGTAGATGGGGATGTTACATTTACCGCTATATTCTATCAGACTTTATTTAAATGTTTCTAAGGATAGTTTTCACTTATTATTAAAAAATGAATTTGCCATCTTTCTGTCTTCCAGTTGGAATTATCATTCTTGGATGCTTTCCAGGTGTCAGTCATTCAGTTATGATTTGCTTACAGGGTTTTACTGGTAGTCTAGGGTTATTATTGTAGCTTATCTTCTTTTACCTCATGGAAAATGTGCTTGATTTATAACAGATGTAATGATACCTATCAAAAATATGGCTTTATTACTTTTGCAGAGGTGATTTTAAATGCTTCATGGTTAAAAAAATAACTAATTCTCAAATCATATGGTAAAAGTGGGGATTTGAGTGTAATTTTCTGCACTTATATCTCATGTAATGGACAGTCTTTCCATTTCTCTGGCCTTGAAAATCAACAGGTGAAGTACTGTAAAGTAGTGTGGGAACCCAACTGAAAAAGAACAACATGTAGATATACCTTGACAGATGCATATCTGTCACCAGTATTGGAGAACATTTTTTCCATTTCAGCCAACAAGTGTCTTGTGCCTTATAGTCTGAATGACATATGATGTTGTCTGAAGCATTGAGATCTTGCTCAGCACTTTGTGGGATGTCTTTTTACAGATTACCATGTTTGGGATGACTGCAGTGATTTCAAGCAGTACTCAGAAATTGTGTGCACCTTTAAGCTTATAGGAGTTCTTCTTTTAAAAGTTGTGGAACTGAATGTTGAGACCTGACAAGACAGCTGAGAGTGATTCTGACCTGGTTTGCTACAAGTGGGAATGATGACTATATTTTTTTCTGGGATTATCCTTATGATCAGTTATGATTGGACTTTAGCTTGCATGTGGGTAAAGCTGCAATGATTTAATAGTAAAAGAAACCCTGCTTTTCATTCTACTTTTAAACTCCTGTGCACTTTATCTGTCTTCAGCTGAATGCCATCTTTCCACGATTGTGTCGTGCTGTTTGTATTTGTTAGTAACTATTATGCAGTTGTACTACAGGCATTATGGTTTGAGTGTCAAAGGTGAGACCAAATCTTTATCAGTTGTTTTTGTCACATGAGGGTAAGAACAATCATTGTGCAAATCACCTCCCAGATTAAAAACTATCACTGTTTTTTCTACGTTTTAAGACTTGTTGTAGAGTCACATTATTCAGAACATCTTACCACATCCACATAACTGTTTTTGCTTTTCCATAATATATCCCTTCTCCAGTAACTCATTCTCAATTTTTTTCATATATTATTTTGTGTATCTGGAATAGCCCTGTCACTGTTACTTCTCTGCTAATTTTCCCCACTTGTATCCCATTGGCTGCTGAACTGTCAATGTGCATATGGGGAGAGTGTATTTAAAATGTGAGAGGCAGCACTTTGACTGGATTAAAAATGTCTTGCCATAGGATTATGAAATACACGAAATAAAAACTGCTATACCGCTTAATCTGGATTCTGTTTTCATATTCAGTTTGTTATCAGAATTATACCTCTCAACTGTCCAGAGTTTTGTAGAATGTCTTTATTTCTCCCTCATATTTTTGGTATGTTCTCACATAATTTGCATGTTTTCTGGCAAATCATTGAGGATTGATGTGACTAAATAATCCTCAGTAGTTACAGACATTTGAGTGTCCGATTTCAGATCCTTCCAAAAATACATAATACATGAACTGTTAATCTACCAATTTTGAAAGTTTACGGGAGCAATATTTGAAATCTGTTCTTATCTTTGAGCCTTTCACCATCCATTATTTCTGACTTTGTCCAGATTTCTTGTGCTGAGAAGTTGAGAGGTATGCTCAGACTGATTTACCATTCAGAAAATCCATACTAATGCAAAGCCTGTTATTCTATCGACTTTTTAAGTTTGTTAAAGTAATATTTAAAAATTGTCCATATTTTGGGACCTTGGTGCCACTATTATTTATGGCCTGGTTCAGATGTCTTGATGTACCTCTCAACCATTTATCTCAAGCATCGCAGATGAAGCCACATCTTTAAGTTGGATATACGGACACTGTACCATATTTTCATCTTATAGATTTTCTGCAGTGTATGCTAGTGCTACTGTGCATACATACTTTGTTTGGTGGATTGTATTTGGGTATGGTACATACAGCACTCAAGTATGGCACCTCTCTTTGGCCTAGACTGTCTCGATTTGTTTTATGTTATAATCTGTAAGTTGGACACAATAGCAAACACTACAAAAAAGTAAAACAACAAAGAAACAATCATCCAATTTACTGCATAGAATAATGCAGGTCTCATTTATATCTGACATACTTGTAGCTGGAAATTCACGAATCGAGATGGAACAATTTACATTAAGAGCTCCAAAACAAGCCCTCATGAGTAATGCCGGCAAACATTGCATGTTTTTCAGCTAAGCCATCGCTGACTCACTTACTTATTCTGCTCAACACCATACTTCTTGAGTGTATCTCATTACGAGGAACGCTCCTAATGTGGAATCTTAAAAAGTTAATGTTCATCAAGATTATAATTTGAAAGTATCTGAAATATTCATTTTTAGCAATTTTATTTTAACTGATATCAATGGTGACTGTTTTGAGACAGCTCCACTGGCTTGAACTGCCCAACCTCCTAACCTACAATCAGCTCTGCCTCTGTCATTCGATCTATTATCTCCCCAATAAGTGTCCTGCCCTCAAAAACCTAGTACAACATCACTCAGCCAAAAGGCCTCTTAGATCATCAAGCAAACTAGTACTAGAAGTCATTAACAGCTACAATAACTTTGGAGATGCACTATATAGTAGTTCAGTAGTAGTTCAGTGGCTAAACAATGGAACTCTGTCCCCACTAACATTCAAAACACATCATCCAAAGCCTCCTTTAAAGACCTCATCAGGCAACATCTCAAGCAAAGGTGGCAGTGCCATGATTGCTCCCCAGGCTAGTGAAAGCGGATAAGGTACACATACTAAACCTAGAGTACTTGATAATAGTTTTCAGTCTTACTCACAAACATTGGCTAATCTACAATGTATGTACTGTACCTGTGTACTATGTATGTATTCTACCTATGTTCCAAATTTCAGTTGTACACCACAAATCTATTAATTACCATTATTTTAAATTAATATATTTTTTGTTTGTTTTCTCCACTGTAACTGTTGATGTGTTGCATATCACTGTAAAAACATGTCTTTTGTAATTTGTGTGTATACTGATCATGTCTAAATAACTAAATGTATCTGTAATTTTTCTATGTGGAGCTTTTCTCCCTGGGCCTCTGCTGAAAAAGGAGCCTTTTCGGCTCAGTCAGACACCCCCGGTTAACAAATGTAAAATAAAATAAAATAAAAAAAACTGTAAGTGAATCATATTATGTCATGAAAAGAACTATATGAGAAGTAAAAATCTCACATGTTAATAAAAGTATGTGCTTCCTAGCTGAAATTGAGTGAGCTGTTAGTAATTGCTGCACATTTGGTCCATTTGTTCCACATCATGAGAGACATTGTTCTTAATTTTGTAGATGGAAGGTGATTCCCTGTCCCAATCCAGGTGATGGATGAGTGAGTAAAATTAGGCTAGGCCAATCATTTGAGAGATATTCAATGGATGGACAATAGGATGTCTATGTATTATACATTATATAATGTGCAACCCAATATGCTATTTCATGTAGCTGTATGGAGCAGCTACATCAATGTTACACCTTGAGTTCAGCAGCTACATCAATATTACACCTTGAGTTCAACTGCAGTAAGTGTGCAAGGCAGAGGGTGTACTACTAATTCCAGTGTAAAATGCTCAGCTGCATGACTCCCTGCTCCTCCGCTCTCCAATGAGGCATTTATTTCTTGATCACTTGTATAAACACGGGTCAATCACAATCTGCATATGCTCAGGAAAAGCAAATTGCAGTGACTGCTTTCTGTACGCCTAGACATATTGAATATATTTTTATAAGAGCTTCTCCATTCACTTCTCTCTGTCTCTGAGTCTTTGTAGCCACTTTATTATCAAGGTAATGGGATGTAATTTCAGGCTAAATAATACCGGAGTATAGGACTTCCAATGTATGATGTTTGCAGGTGACATTGTGATCTGTAGTGAGAGTAGGGACCAGGTTGAGGAGACCCTGGAGAGATGGAGATATGCTCTAGAGAGGAGAGGAATGAAGGTCAGCAGGACTAAGACAGAATATATGTGTGTGAATGAGAGTTAGGATAGAGGAATGGTGAGGATGCAGGGAGTAGAGCTGGTGAAGGTAGTTGAGTTTAAGTACTTGGGATCAACAGTTCAGAGTAATAGTGAGTGTGGAAGAGAGGTGAAGAAGAGAGTACAGGCATGGTGGAATGGGTGGAGAAGAGTGTCAGGAGTGATTTGTGACAGACTGGTACCAGTAAGAGTAAAAGGGAAGGTCTACAGGAGGGTAGTGAGACCAGCTATGTTGTATGGGTTGGAGACGGTGACATTGACAAAAAAGCAGGTGTCAGAGCTGGAAGTGGCAGAGTTAAAGACATTAAGATTTGCAATGGGTGTGACAACGATGGACAGGATTAGGAATCAGTATATTAGAGGGTCAGCTCAGGTTAGACGGTTTGGAGACAAAGTCAAGAGGCGAGATTGCATTGGTTTGGACATGTGCTGAGGAGGGATGCTGGGTATATTGGGAAAAGGATGCTAAGGATGGAGCTGCCAGGTAAGAGGAAAAGAGGAAGGCCTAAGATAAGGTTTATGGATGTGGTGAGAGAGGACATGCAGGTGGTTAGTGTGACAGAGCAAGATGCAGAGGACAGGAAGAAATGGAAACAGATGATCCACTGTGGCGACCCCTAACGGGAACAGCCAAAAGAGAAGAAGAGGGACTTCCAATGTAGCTGAGAAAGAAATCATGTTATTAGGTGTTGGTACAATGTATGATTTTTATGGAGATTACTGCATTTGCATGTGCACTAATACTCTATTCCTGATATTGCCCTTGTTTAGTATGTGAACTGTATTGCCATCTATGTAACACACTAAGTCAACTTGCCAGGAACATCTTCATGCAGTTCAGGCATCAGGCAAAATATAAGGCTAGACAGAGAATGTGTAACTGTTCATGTCTGCCTCCATCCCATGAAAGCTGCCACTCACACATGCAGTCAGACATACTCAGACACACACACACACACACACACACACACACACACACACACACACACACACACACACACACACACACACACACACACACACACACACACACAGCGCACACAATATCCTTATAGAAAATAATATGCTTGGCTTGTATGCTGTCACTTTAGCCCACAAATCTGTGGGGTTATTACAGAATTTCAATCAATTTCTGCACTCTACAAAACTACAATTGTAGTTCTCTTTTTTCATACAGACACATCACTGTTTTTGCTGCCAGTATGAAAATTTGTCATCACAATCCAGTTATTGTCTTAATATGCTCTTGTGCATGCCTTTTCATGTTGGGCACCCAGTTACTATAACAAGGACACTGGTAATCATGTAGAATGTCTCAGCCACTCTTTTTATGTCAGATACACACTGTAATTCATCACTGGCCACAGATCCTCCTCTCATCACTGCATTGCTCTCCACAAGCTAAATTGGCTAGAACTTCCCAACTACCTTATCTACACTCAACTAACTCATGCCCACAAGCTCATATTCAAGCCCTCCCTCTGCCCTTCTCTTGCCTCAACCTTCACTATGCACATACCCAGCAGACCCCTAAGAACCAACACTCAGAACTTGATCGAACTCCACAAACCCGCCCGTCCAGCAGGCAAACTCCTACTCTCTTTTTCGCTAGCCCATCTCTGGAACTCCCTCCCACCTCATATTTGCAGCACCTGCAGTCTCCCCTCCTTTAAAACTCTCCTTCACTCACACTTACAATCTCTGTGGGAATGCTCATGCTCCCATCCTGCTTAACATTCCCAGCTACTATCTTATCCCTTAGCCAAACCAGATCTCCTCTACAGGAACTTACATACTCTAAATAAACACTTACATTTAATTCTGTATACATACCTTCACACTATTGTCTTTAACTAAATATCTATCTTAGTGATTATAGAGACTTAAAAAAAAAAAAAAAAAATTTGAAAACTCGTGAATTGTTACATATTGTTATGCTTTACCTTCTATTTGTGTAATGATTTACTTTGGGTTAAATGTACTCTTCTTGCATTTTTACTATGTTTTTATATATTGTATTTTCACTATGTTTTTATATATTGTATCCATGGAGCTTTTCTCCCCAGGACTCCATTGAAAATGGGCTCATTCGGCCCAATGGACCATCCTGGCAACCAAACTTCAAATAAAATAAAATAATAAATAAATAAAATAAAATAATTGCAGTACTGTTGTCTTCTCCACACTTCTTGGAAGTAAAGCTCATTGAACACTGAATACTGACTTAGGCTTGGTGATGTTGAGTGTTATGTACCAGGAAGTTCAGTCTACTTACAAGATATTAAACTGTTTTGAGAAAGCAAAGAGGAAATTATTCAGTGCCCAACCACTGGCTGCTTTACTGTTTTTGCAGTACATGATAACTTTAGAAGTCCGGATCCATCAAATATTAAACCAGTACATGATCAAGTTGCAAACAGTATAGCCGAATAAATGAACAAATAAATGAAAATAGATTTTCTTGGCACCTATTGCTGTGTGGAGGTACAAAATATTTTGGGAGGCAGGTGTTCAACCCTTTGCACTCTGAGTTAATAAATTCCCATGAGGCCATGTTTCTGGCACCAGTCATTTGTTTGGTAGAGACCCTGTTGGAGGATGTCCACATAACCTGGGTAAATGATGACAACGCTCAACTTGCAGTCATCTGCAAACGTGGTAAACCATAGGCCACTGTTTTTAAGCTGCACCTCAGAGAATTATTTCCTGAATAACAGAGGCCTCAAGACCAATCCCTGGGGCACGCCACTCTTTATGGGTTTACTGCTTGCAATGGCTTCCTGTATTTCGATTATTTGGGTTCCATCAGCCAGCCAGTTTGCTACCCATCTGGTAACATATGGAATGAAGTCTGTTTGAGAGAGTTTATCTATTATGCCTAAGTGGGGAATAGCGTTGAAGGCTTTGGCTAGGTAAAAGTAGGTGGTGTGCACCATCTTCCCCTCATCCACGGCTTTGGTTACTGTCTTACAGAAGTCAACCTGATTGAACTGACATAATCTCATCTTGTGAAAGCCATCATATGTGGGGTTGAGTGTTTTGAGGTTGCCAGTGTCATTGTTAATGAGGTTCATGGTAATCTGTTCCATGGCCTTGCAGATCAGGCTAGTTAGTCTGATGGGTCTATAAGTTCACAGATCATGGGACACTCCACCTTTGTGAAAAGGGATCACAGTGGCTGCCCTCCACTGGACTGGGACAAAGCCAGTACTCAGGATTTGGTTGAATAGAATGCCTAATGGTGCTACAAACTCATGCCTGACTTAATGTAGAATGCAGCATGGGATGTTATCTGCTCACATGGAGGCATTATTTATTGCCTTTGATAGGGCGGTGATGAGCTGTTCCCTATAGATAAGGGGAAGGGGGCAGGTACTGAGGATGTCCTGATTTACTGATGAGGGGGACATAGGTGTGAAGTTTTCCCTCCATCTCTCAGCCAGTAGGTTGGCTATATCTACAACATTCATGTATGTGGTGTCCTTGAACACCAGTTGTGAACAGATCTGGATGCTTCCTTGTGATTGTGGACATATGTGAAAAATGCCTTATGATTCCCTCTAGTAGATGTGGCCACTTTGGACTTGAAATTGGCTTTATAGATTTTGGCTAGTGCTCTTCTCTACTTGTTTAGGCTAAGGAGAGATTGGTTCCAGTTGGGCACCTGCTCCTTCTTGCTCATGGCCAGCAATTTTTTTCTGTTATATAGTTTACTGCAGATGTCCACCAGACAGGTTTACTCTTCCTTGCAGAGGATGATTTTGTCTTGTCAGGTATTCCTGATTCCATGCATCTATATAACTGCTTGTATAATACTTTGGTGTACATTTGGACATTGGTGCCAGTTCCTACAGATGGGTAGGGGGCTGTGAAGCTGTTCATACCATTCCTAAGGTAGCTGTAAACAGCTTTGGAGAATTTTTTTTAGTTTGACCCTAGCAAGAGGGGGTCAGGAGAGATGCAGGCTTCAAAAGTGACTGCTTTATGCTCAGATCTTACCAGGGAGGATGACACTGTAGACATGCTGCTGTGGTTACTCATGTGGGTTAATACCAAGTCCAAGATATGATCACATCCACACTCATTTGGATTCATTCACTTAGGAATCTTGATGTCTGCATAAGCAAATCATCTTCTCAGCATTACACCTGTTTCTCAGTTACCCCCTTCCTTAACTGAAAGCCAGGCACATTGTGTTTCATAAACCTTCATGGATGATGCCCTTGTAGATGCTATGATATATGAATGGTGCATCCTCTGATTGTCTGGAAAGTCAGAATCAGTAGTAGCCCATTTTCTTAAAATGACGATGGAGAAAACTTCCAAAGTATTATACAGCATCTGAACAACAATAATTTGGCAGTGTTTAAAAGTAAAAAAAAAAAAAAAAAAAAAAAAAAACATTAATGGAATTAGACATGATATGAAGCCATTAGGAATATACTAGAGATATGAAATGAGGTAATACTTGGAGAATTCTTAACCAGTTAAGACAAGTTAATGGAATGGTAGTGTCCTACAGCGAGCATTTGGCATTTGCAGTGAGAGAAAAGCAATCTTCCTGTACATTATGATAGAAATTGGTTCCAGTACGGGAATGTGGGAAGAGGAGAGATTATGGTGATGTAAGGTAGAAATAGGTATTTATTGATAATTGGGATGGAGTAGGTATTTGTACACATATAGGGATATAGTTTATTCTGGTGTTGAGCAAGAACTGGGTTTGGAACTGTCATTTTGGTTTAGGTCACGTATGTCATTTGTACTGCTTTGACAACTGGAAAAATTGCTAATTGTGTGTTTGGGCACTATGGGGTTTGGAGCACTGCCAAAAAAGCTTACTGTATTTGGTGTGCTCAGTACAATGTCTGCATTAATGACTTCATATTATACATCACTATGCTTTCATGTGCATTGTGTTATGAACCGAGAGCACTGATTGATATTTACACAGTCAGGGTTTCAATACTTTTTCTAATGCAAATTAATGTACTAATGGAGGACTGCAGTGCCAGCTGGACTGAATCAGTTTTGTGAATTTAAACCCTTAGGTCATTGCCAAAGTTATTCTTCATATTATTGCTCGATCACTGGTTACATGACCCAATAAGTGATTCCTAGGGTAAAAACCATACCATGCCTTTGTAATCTTAGCCATGTCTCTCAGACTGCATTCTGCAGATTGTGATATTGTCTATAATGCATGTTGAGCATGTAAATCTACTGGCTAGATTGTGGGTTATTTAACTATTTCATGTACATTTGTCAAAGTTTCATTTGCACGGTGGCAGGGAAGAACTACTTTACATGGCTGGTGAGCAAATTCCATACTCTATGGATCCTTGTGGGACAGAACTGATAATCTGGAATGCTCCGTTTATCTCAAAAGCCAAAGTTAAGCTCCTATGATCTGGTCTTGTCCGTTTTGTGCATGTGCTAAAGATACATCAGAGAAGGGTCATCAAAGCCCTCAAAACCAGGCAAAGGTCCCCTCTCAGAAGGCTATAGGGGATTCAATGCAGAGTCGGAGCCCTTAGCCAATCAACATGGGATCAAGTATTCCATTCATAGGTTCAGAGGTGTGTACTAGGCTAATGGCCTTGGAGCCTTTCGAAGCCTAGACCATAGGATTACCCTGGCATAGTGCCACCCGACCTTAGTCCACTGTGCCTCTGTCAAGTAAAGCCAATGGATTGATCCCTGGGGTGATTTTTCTATTTCCCATCCACTCATCAAGATTTCTCTTGAAGCGGGCCAGTGAGGTGCTCTGCTTGACATGTATAGGAAGTCAATTCCATAGCATGGGCAGTCTCTGGGTTATGAACCTGACCCTCCAGCATGTTATGTTGATTGTGGTAATGAGGCTGAGGTCTTTGGAGCATGTGGTATGGAGGGATTGGGATTTCTTCAGATGTAGCATTTGTAACAGAGCTGGGTCAGACATGGCTTTGTAAGTCAAGCAGAGATTGCCTCTAAGTAGGCGATATGAGACATAGAGTAGTTGGACTTTTTTTAGTCTGTCCATATAGAACAACTGTTTAAGGCCTGGGATCCTCTCTGTATGGTAGTTTTGCAGCCTCTCTAGTTGTTGCAGGTGTCTACTGAGATACATGCCAAATGGGGCATTGTACTCAATGACTGGCCTAATGAGGGAAGAGTAGAGGGAGACAATGACCTCTTTCTTCTTGGATGCAAAACCCTTAGTAATGAGATATGCTACATAGAAGGACTTTCTGACCACAGTGACAATGTGGTGGTCAAAAGAGAGGTTGGTGTCCACCTGTTTTCCCAGATCTATTAAAACGTCATAATATTAACCCGTATCTTTACTTTAAAAAATGGTTTCCTCTGTGGTACTGCTCATGTCTCATCTGATGCAATGGTTTGGATTACTGTGAATGTGCTAAGCTGTTGTCTGACTTAGAGAACACGTGAATATGCATAGCACCACTCTCATCATTTGTAGATGAGCAGTCAATTGAAGTTAGACTGAGGAGTCATGATATCTACATAGCACATTCATCTCCTCAACATGATACCTGTTAGCTCAGCTTGCCCTGGCCTTTCCTGTTCTGACTGTCATAGTCTTTGTTATTCATTTGGCTTCACAAGTTGACCACCTGTAGATAGTAAGACACATGAAACATGGCTTATTTGCATAACTGATCTGTCGTAAACATTAGAGAATGTCTTATGATTTTCTGTCTTTATGCAATGTTGTTGCCAAGGGATGTTTGTGCATTTGCTGGCTTGAAAGTACTTTGAAGTTTGAGATGAGTTGTTTAAAGTCCAAACATTACATTTCGCACCCTTTTCTGTTGATGAAGCCATAGCCTTTGCCTGTGGTACATACATATCTCAACCTGGAATCATCAAAAATCTGGACAAGGCCCATGAAAAATAGGTACAAATCTGTATGCTGATTAACATAAAATCTGCATACACAATAATGTAACCCCTCCCACTCCAACGGAATTGTGGGACACCAACTTTCAAATGCATACTGAACAGACAAGAAAAATATGGCACCAGAGTCTCCCTGAAGCCATTCCAGTGTCCCGTTACCTGTGTATTTCGCCCCATTTACCATAAACACTAATGTGCATACTAAAACACTAATGTGCATACTGCTTTACTAATACAATGATTATTTGGATTTTATTTTTACATTTTATAGCCCAATGCACAACCAATAGACATCTGCTAAACAAAGCAACATTATCTCACAACGAAAATAGACTTGGCATTAAAATTTCTCTCTCTACTGCAGTTTAGTTTCATGCGTTTCATTGTTTAAATTATGATTGTTCGTAAATTCATAGCTTGTATTTCAAATTCTTGTGTGTATGTGTCTGTAGGTCTGAGTGGTTACTCAGAAACTAATTATTAACTGATAAATAATACAGCCATTTCAAAAGTCAATGACTTCCACAAAACAGACTGTTAATATTACAGCTAAGTGTATAATCAAGCTACAAATGGAAAGGAAAAACATTTGGCTTATCACATACTTGTATGATGACTCATGGGAATGCACATTTTAGTAAGTGCTCACATTTATCTGTACCAAGTGTAAAGCAGTATAGCACATTCAGATAGAGTATAAATATTAACATAACAGCAAAATATAGAATTTAATATAAAAGGAGCCCTATAAATGTGATCCTGAGTGGTTAAATATGAGCTAAACAAAGTCCAACATGACAAGATCATAGCAAAATGATTTAATTTGCAAATAAAATCAAAAATAAAATACATTCATACACACTCACAAACATGTACAGCTAGTTAGATAGACAGACAGCTAGTTAGATATTGATATATAACTATCTTGGTTTCACAAATAGTGTTTGTTAAGACAGAACCTAAATTAAGCCCATAAATAAATTAATGAGACATGTAGTATGTGTTTTTTAGTATAAATCTATGAAATGAATGAAGATATCTGTCATGACAAGAAAGGAAATGAACTGCTATTTGAGCATTAAAAAGGATTTTAGCACCTGATCACAGTGGAATGCATTAGTTACATGTTAAAACAAGCAGCTGCTGTCTTTTTGAGGCAGACAAAATGTTTCAATGTTCCTCTTAACATTCTTAAACTACTTAATTGGTCTGATAAATAATTTTACAATCTAGATGGGAATGTCTACTATGCACTATGCAAGGTATAGACATAAGCTCTATACTTGTCAGGACTCCTGGGTCTATGCAACTGAGAATAGCACTTAATTCCGTGGAATCTGTTATCAAAATTACCTACTGACTTTTTCTAGAAATCCCTCAAGGGTCTCCATGAAGTGCCAGTGGAGCAGTCATATTTTCTACACACTGACAAAGCACTGTAGTCCTTCAAAGGTTGACAAAAGAAAAAAAAGAAGAGATTGATCCCTTAAACTTTTATAGCACAAACTGCTCAGAGTGGAACCCACTTTGACCTCTTCCACAGAAGATCAAGGAAGGCAGCAACCATTTCTATTAGATCGGTAACTGTGTCAGTTGCTGCCCTTGGCAATCCCTCAGATGACAGCCATCCAAAAGGATTTGAGGACAAAAAAAAAATAGTGGGCCTCCCAAAGAGCCCCCCAGAATGTCATTCAACATAGATTTGGGGACAATGGGAACCAAAAAGAAAATAACCCTTAAGTAGTATACTTTAAAATGATACTTCTTTCAGAAACTGCTGTAAAAAGCTATACTTGCTCTTTGCAACAGTTTCTAATGCACACACTTATACATGCACACAAACACACACACAGGTCCACACATTTGCTCTTTGCTACAGTTTCTAATGCACACACACATACACACATAAACACACACATTACCATTTCACATTCCTTACTTAAAAATAAATCCAGCCAGGAGCGAAAACAACAGCCAGCGAGTGATAATCCAGCCAGGCGAGCCTTCTAAATAAATCCTAACTCCAGAAACAGCGAGCGATATTGCATCCAGCCAGAGCATTTTAAATAAATCCTTTCCAGCTCTGGTGAGCAATAATACATCCACAAACAGCCAGGCGAGCCTTCTAATAGATTCCACAAACAGCCAGGGCAGGCGAGCCTTCGAAATTTCTGTTCCCGCTCACAAAACATTTAAAACAGAGCCAGAAATACGTGTATGCACTGCGCGAGCTCTATTCCGATAGGCTGGTAGCCCTGACAGAGATGACGTCATCGCACGCAATGACGTCAGCTCACAGAGAGTGAAAAAAAAAACAAAGCGAGGAAAAGAAAAAAAAAACGGAAATGAAGGGGTGCCACTCAGGAATCGTGGCACCCCATTATTTGGACCCCAAAACTCGGTAAAAACTGAGTAATTCGGGACAGTTGGGAGGTATGGGTACATAGGAGGATTATACCAAAACATCAACTTGTATGTGTGGTGTTGCTGTGTAAAATGGCCTTTATATCAGTTCCTCTCTATATCTTTTTCTCTCTCTCTCCCTCTCACTCTCTCTCTATATATAAATATATATATTTTTAAATATAATTTGTGTGTGTGTGTCTATGTATGTGTATATATATATATATATATATATATATATATATATATATATATATATATATATATCCTAAAATTAAACATAAAATCTGCATACACAATAATGTAACCCCTCCCACTCCAACGGAATTGTGGGACACCAACTTTCAAATGCATACTGAACAGACAAGAAAAATATGGCACCAGAGTCTCCCTGAAGCCATTCCAGTGTCCTGCTACCTGTGTATTTCGCCCCATTTACCATAAACACTAATGTGCATACTAAAACACTAATGTGCATACTGCTTTACTAATACAATGATTATTTGGATTTTATTTTTACATTTTATAGCCCAATGCACAACCAATAGACATCTGCTAAACAAAGCAACATTATCTCACAACGAAAATAGACTTGGCATTAAAATTTCTCTCTCTACTGCAGTTTAGTTTCATGCGTTTCATTGTTTAAATTATGATTGTTCGTAAATTCATAGCTTGTATTTCAAATTCTTGTGTGTATGTGTCTGTAGGTCTGAGTGGTTACTCAGAAACTAATTATTAACTGATAAATAATACAGCCATTTCAAAAGTCAATGACTTCCACAAAACAGACTGTTAATATTACAGCTAAGTGTATAATCAAGCTACAAATGGAAAGGAAAAACATTTGGCTTATCACATACTTGTATGATGACTCATGGGAATGCACATTTTAGTAAGTGCTCACATTTATCTGTACCAAGTGTAAAGCAGTATAGCACATTCAGATAGAGTATAAATATTAACATAACAGCAAAAATATAGAATTTAATATAAAAGGAGCCCTATAAATGTGATCCTGAGTGGTTAAATATGAGCTAAACAAAGTCCAACATGACAAGATCATAGCAAAATGATTTAATTTGCAAATAAAATCAAAAATAAAATACATTCATACACACTCACAAACATGTACAGCTAGTTAGATAGACAGACAGCTAGTTAGATATTGATATATAACTATCTTGGTTTCACAAATAGTGTTTGTTAAGACAGAACCTAAATTAAGCCCATAAATAAATTAATGAGACATGTAGTATGTGTTTTTTAGTATAAATCTATGAAATGAATGAAGATATCTGTCATGACAAGAAAGGAAATGAACTGCTATTTGAGCATTAAAAGGATTTTAGCACCTGATCACAGTGGAATGCATTAGTTACATGTTAAAACAAGCAGCTGCTGTCTTTTTGAGGCAGACAAAATGTTTCAATGTTCCTCTTAACATTCTTAAACTACTTAATTGGTCTGATAAATAATTTTACAATCTAGATGGGAATGTCTACTATGCACTATGCAAGGTATAGACATAAGCTCTATACTTGTCAGGACTCCTGGGTCTATGCAACTGAGAATAGCACTTAATTCCGTGGAATCTGTTATCAAAATTACCTACTGACTTTTTCTAGAAATCCCTCAAGGGTCTCCATGAAGTGCCAGTGGAGCAGTCATATTTTCTACACACTGACAAAGCACTGTAGTCCTTCAAAGGTTGACAAAAGAAAAAAAAGAAGAGATTGATCCCTTAAACTTTTATAGCACAAACTGCTCAGAGTGGAACCCACTTTGACCTCTTCCACAGAAGATCAAGGAAGGCAGCAACCATTTCTATTAGATCGGTAACTGTGTCAGTTGCTGCCCTTGGCAATCCCTCAGATGACAGCCATCCAAAAGGATTTGAGGACAAAAAAAAAATAGTGGGCCTCCCAAAGAGCCCCCCAGAATGTCATTCAACATAGATTTGGGGACAATGGGAACCAAAAAGAAAATAACCCTTAAGTAGTATACTTTAAAATGATACTTCTTTCAGAAACTGCTGTAAAAAGCTATACTTGCTCTTTGCAACAGTTTCTAATGCACACACTTATACATGCACACAAACACACACACAGGTCCACACATTTGCTCTTTGCTACAGTTTCTAATGCACACACACATACACGCACATAAACACACACATTACCATTTCACATTCCTTACTTAAAAATAAATCCAGCCAGGAGCGAAAACAACAGCCAGCGAGTGATAATCCAGCCAGGCGAGCCTTCTAAATAAATCCTAACTCCAGAAACAGCGAGCGATATTGCATCCAGCCAGAGCATTTTAAATAAATCCTTTCCAGCTCTGGTGAGCAATAATACATCCACAAACAGCCAGGCGAGCCTTCTAATAGATTCCACAAACAGCCAGGGCAGGCGAGCCTTCGAAATTTCTGTTCCCGCTCACAAAACATTTAAAACAGAGCCAGAAATACGTGTATGCACTGCGCGAGCTCTATTCCGATAGGCTGGTAGCCCTGACAGAGATGACGTCATCGCACGCAATGACGTCAGCTCACAGAGAGTGAAAAAACAAAGCGAGGAAAAGAAAAAAAAAACGGAAATGAAGGGGTGCCACTCAGGAATCGTGGCACCCCATTATTTGGACCCCAAAACTCGGTAAAAACTGAGTAATTCGGGACAGTTGGGAGGTATGGGTACATAGGAGGATTATACCAAAACATCAACTTGTATGTGTGGTGTTGCTGTGTAAAATGGCCTTTATATCAGTTCCTCTCTATATCTTTTTCTCTCTCTCTCCCTCTCACTCTCTCTCTATATATAAATATATATATTTTTAAATATAATTTGTGTGTGTGTGTCTATGTATGTGTATATATATATATATATATATATATATATATATATATATATATATATATATATATATACGTGTGTGTATGTGTGTGTGTGTGTATATATATATATATATATATATATATATTTATACATATATATTTTATTTCTTAATATATATATATATATATATATATATATATATATATATATATATATATATTTATATTTATACTGTCCCGTAAACTTTTAGGGAAGATGTAATGGCTTTTTTAGAATCATGTGGAATAATCAGATGTAAATGTGCTTGAGACGGTTTGAAAAAAAGACATTGTATACTGGTATACTCGGCAAGTGTCTGTATGTGTGCATTATGGAAGCTGTTGTGTTTAAGGGACAACTGGGTCTGAACTGGACTGGCACCCAACATTTTAAACAGCAGCAGCTAGGGCCACCCATAGATGTGTCTGCATCGCTTTGTAGAGAGGTGAGACATTGGTGGAATCCCATGGGTTTATATTTTGTTTCAAACCCAGCTATCCATGTCGTACTTACAAAGGGGTAAACGGGTACTCTGCTTGATGTGGAGAGGGAGCCTCTTCCATAGTTGAGGGATTCTCTGAGACACAATTCTGTCCTGCCAACAAGCCTGGTTGATGTCTCAGACCATGTTGAGGGCGCATGTGCAGGTTACTCGAGTGGAGCTTGACTTGTGGATATGCAGCAGTCTCATCAAGGTCTGGTCCACGATCGCCTAGTATGCCAGACAGAGGTCACCTCTGAGGAATCTGTATGAAACTGATTAGAGGGATTGTGCTTTTAGCCTATTTCTGTATAGTAGATGTTTTGAGGCCCTGGATTCTCCCGGTGAGGAACCACTGTGGTCTCTCCAGCTGCTGCAAGTGCTTTGCAAGGTACATGCTGAAAGGTGAGTTGTACTCCATAAGGGGCCTTATAAGGGAAAATGCAGGGATGCTATGACCTCCTTGTCCCTGGATGAGATACCCCTTACTTATGAGGTGGGCCATGTAGAAGGCTTTTGGTACCATGGAAGCAACATGGTGGTCAAAAGTCAGGTTGCTATCAACCTGTGTGGCACAATCCCTCACGAATGATTGAGCGCTGAAGACATTGTTATCAATGTGATAATTTGTGGGGACATCACTCTCCACAAACGGGATGATGTTGCTTTTTTTGTTATTGAACTTGAGGCCGTGTTTGTGGCACCAGTCATTTGTCTGAGTGAGACCCTCTTGGAGTATGTCCACATCACTAGGGGAATTGATGACAGCACCCATCTTGCATTGATATGCAAACTTGTGGACCACTGGTTTTGGCTGACACCTCATAAAATTATATCCCAAATAACAGAGGCCCCAAGACCACACTGTGAGGTACGTCACTTGTTACAGGTCTACTGTTTGAGGTGGCTTCCCCTATATTGACTATGTGGGTTCTATCAGTGAGCCAGTTTGCTATCCATCTGGTAACATGTGGATTGATACCTAGTTGACTGAGTTTATCTATTTTCCATGAGAGGGGAATAGTGTCAAAGGCTTTGGCCAGGTCAAGGTAGGTGGTGTGCATTTTCTTCTCCTCATCCATGGCTTTGGTGACTGTCTCAAAGCAGTTGATAAAACTTATCAGACATGACCTACCCTTGACAAAGCCAATGTCCTTGTTGATGAGGTCCATGATAATCAGTTCCATGGCCTTACAGATCAGGCTCGTTAGGCTGATGGATTTCTCATTTCCTGATCGGTATACTTTCAACCTTTGTGTAAAGGGATAACACAGGCTGTCCTCCACTCACCTGGGGCGAAGCCAGTACTCAGGTTTGGTTGAATATGGTGCACAAAGGTGACATACGTTCCTGTCTGAGTTCACGTTGGATGCAGCCTGGAATGTTAGCAGGTGCCATGGAGGCTGTATTTTTTATTTTGAGAGAGCAGTGATAACTTGTTCCCTCGATTTAAGGGGAAGGGGACAGGCACAGGGGATGTCCTGGTTTACTGAAATGGAGGAACAGAGAGGTTCAGGTTTCACTGAATCTGTCAGCCAGCAAGTTTGCTATATCTACGGCATTTGTATATGTGGTGTCCTTGACCACCAGTTCTGAACAGATCTGGGTGCTTCCTTTGAGGTTGCGGACATATGTAAAGAAGGCCTTATGATTGACTCTAGTAGATGAGGCCACCAATTTGGATCCTAAGTTTGCTTCGGGGGATTTCATTACTGCTCTTATTTGCTTGTTCAGGCTAAGGATACATTGCTTCCAATTGGGCACCTGCCCTTCTTGGGCTTGGACAGCAATTTTTTCCCTTTGTTATAGAAATTATTTATTGCAGATGTCCACCAGACAGGTATAGGTGTGTGAAAATACTGTTACATTTCAAGGTTTATTTTACGGAGGTAATAGCAGCAGCAACAGTCAAGTGTAGCTGTTTGATTGCTGCTTAGTGGGAAAGTTGGCAAGGCAGCATGCTCTGCTGGTAGTGTGAGTGTGTTAGTGTGAGTGTGTTGGTGTGAGTGTGTTAGTGTGAGTGTGTTGGTGTGACTGTGAGCGGGCGTGTTGGTGTGTGACTGTGAGCAGGTGTGTTGGTGTGTGACTGTGAGCGTGTGTGTTGGTGTGTGACTGTGAGCTGGTGTGTTGGTGTGTGACTGTGAGCGGGTGTGTTGGTGTGTGACTGTGAGTGAGTGTGTTGGTGTGTGACTGTGAGCGAGTGTGTTTGGTGTGAGTTGGGTGGTGTAACGTTGAACAATGTAGTTGAGCTGCACTGGCACCAACTCTGTTTAGGTCAAATACGTCACCAAACAGTCTTCATTTAATAGACGGTTAGCGCTTTCATCTGGTATAACTCACCAGACTTCATCAGACAATGTAAAGAATCACAACCCTTCTTAAAATACTCTTCCCAATTAATACATCAACCAATAAGGTAGCAAACTCAATTATACATTTCATTGCATCACAGATAAAACTTTTAAAGCAAAACTTTCCGTTTTTGCTTCATTGTATTTCATCCTCTGACTTTAAACATAAAACATAAACAATATAAACGTTTACTTCCAGCTTTGTGTGCTGATTTTTGGATTTACAAGTCTGGTTTTCATCTTCTTGGTTACCAACCCTGTTTAGGGATGACATGATGTCAGTGCAGTGGGCTTGCTGCAACAAGTGTTGGATGCCCTGGTCTGACATCAACTGCAGATTGGGTGGCCCACAGTTGTTGCAGCACTGTTTTGTGGAGAGGTGGGCAATGCTGCATGGTTCACAGCTACATTTTGTCTCAGTGTGTGTGTTTAGCATGAGTTGTGTCAAAGAGAATGATGTAGCATGGCATGGATGAGACCAACCCTCTTAAATGGAGTGACTGTGAGGTGCCCAGATCTGACATGGAAGTGCGATTGTTGAAAGAGAAATATTTTCCATATTATTCTAAGTAAACAACAAATAGAAAATGCAATAATATTTCTTTTTGAATTGGCAAGCTAATAGTGTTATTTTTATTGGGTGTCCAGAGTGAACAACACTAACAAATGGTTTATTGTTCCGTCAGATACATTACAGTTTTTTGAATTACACAAAGTTTGGCTGATACTCATGTGTGCTGGTCACCTGAAATCGACTTGTTTAGTACCAGTAATGACAAGAATGGTGCGCTGCAGTTCGCTGTGCATATTCTTATACAGACACGTGGAAATGTAGAAAGATATTGGGGAAGAATCCTTTTTTTTGTTTTTTTTATCTTAAGAATTTATGTGCTTCTTTCTAAAATACTGAATCTTGTTTCACATTCATTGACTTCATTAATTAATTTTTAACAGGGAAAATATAGTACAGATTCTAATTAATCAGTTTATGTGCATTTATTTTAGGGCAGTACTTCCTCAGTTGATTTGCTGCTCTTGCATTGTCTGGAGTTCAGACCTGTTGGCTATCTGAGAAACACAGACTCACAAGCCTTGCCATATGATTAGCTTTAGTGTCTTGGATACTTTCAGTTCAGTTAATTTCTTTGATTTATTTTAGTAAATAATCCTGGCATGATCTGAGTAATGTGTAAATCCCTCTTGTTTACTTGCGTCAGAATATTGAACTTATTTACTGTAAGACCTGGAGTTCTTTTCCAATGAGTATATAAACTGATGGTGAGTGTTGCAGATGGGTATTGGTAGTTGTGCATTGGTGGACAGGTATTGGGAGTTGTGCTTTGGTGGACAGGTATTGGGTGTTGTGCGTTGGTGGACAGGTATTAGGAGTTGTGCATTGGCGGACAGGTATCGGTAGTTGTGTGTTGGTGGACAGGTATTGGTAGTTGTGCGTTGGCAGACAGGTACTGGGAGTTGTGTGTTGCGTGTAGGTATTGGGACTTGTGTGTTGCAGGTAGATATTGGGAGTTGATTGGCTGCTTTTCACTGTATGTAGAGCTATGAGTGTGGTCGTGGCTGTATGGTTGTGGTAGTGAGATCAGTTAGGTGATAGGTAGGATATGCATGTGAATATGGATGGATGAGGGGTGGGTGCATGCGTTAGAACAGTACAGGAAGATGTTGGATGTTTATTGAATCCATGTGTGCATGTATTTGTGGAATGTGTGTGTCACTGGCATACTTATACAGGTTGTGCAGCATGAAAGATGCATGGGGAACACTAGTCATTGGGGGCACACTTAAATAATATCATACTCCCTTAAAGATCATAGAGTACTAACACACATCTTCACACTACACCAATCATTACAGAAGAGGCCAAACACATAGAGCTACATAGTCTGAGGCTCTTTAAAGTAACTTATCTAAATCACAAAGGCTTTCTAGATGTAACACAGCAAGTACCCTCATCATATTCACAAACATACAATGCAGGCAGCAGTATCCATGAAACATACATCTAAGAGTCACATTGTTTAATTTCAGCTGGTAGGTGGGCATAACTGGCTTAGACAGTATAACGTTAAGGTCACATGAATGGACAATGAACAAATATGCCAGCATTCTATAGAGTATAAGGACTACTCCTCAGGGAACAGCACAGCCATTATGTTTATATACAGCTAGGCTCTTCATGTTAAACTTGTTGCATTGAAGAATAGCAAATAATCCCAGGTTTTGTATAGGTTCAATAGAGGGCCTTTGTCTGCTGGTGTGGATGCTCAGAGCTGGGATGTAATGCAGTACTTTCAAGAACTATATTTCTATTGACACACAGTATGTGTAAATCATTCATAGTCGCAGATGTTATTATACCCTATGGTCTTTCATGGTGACTGTATGATATTCCTTGGATGGTCTTGAGAAGAAAGGTGTTATTATCCTCACAACATAAATAAGGCTATTAGAATGCATCTGCTGTATGTTGTGCTATCATCAACCAAGGCTGCATGCACAGAGGGATGTAAAACAAGGGCCTTGTACTCCACACCTCCCAGACATGCTGTAGATGTTTTGGGCAGCAGAGTGGTTCATTACTATGGACTCAGCAGTACATTAAGGTTTAGAGAGGGACGCTGACGTAATGGTTAAGGTGTTCAACTTACAGAGACAAGGTGCATGCAGTTTCTGATTCTCACATGGGATAATTGGCACAGCTTAAAATTGCCCACAAGGTAGTTAGCCTAGTACAAATGTATGACCCTATGAACCTAGAGTTCATTCTTGTGCTACATTCACTACCTGTCTAAAGTCTGCATAGTCATCCAATCTTTGTATTTCATGCCTCCTAGCTACCTTGTACATCTCCTTGGTAGCATGTTGAGTCATTGGTATGATTCACGAGAAACATTTCTAGCGTCTATGGTTCAGTGCTAATATAAGTACATGTCCATCGCTATGGCACTCTGTCTTCCTTCCACCCCAAGTGCTGGCTGCTTTGTGGAGGTAGATTACCCTGTTATAACTTCTTGTGTCCTTTGTTTAAGCCAGTTTGCTATTCAGATAGTTTATGTACATGCTCATAGGAGGTGTACTTAGCCATTCTAAAATGCCCCAGTGGAGTATTGTGTCAAATGACTTGGTCAGGTCGAGGTATGCAGTATGCACCATTACACCCTCATCCATTATTTTGCTGACCTGCTTGAAGTAAGCAACAGCTATACTTGACAAACCCAAAATGATATGGGTCAAGTGTTTATAGATTATCTATGTCATCATTCAGGCTAGAAATTATTATTCTCCTGATTTTGCACATCAGGCTATTCAGGCTTATGAGTCAATAATTTGCCAGGTTCTCAAATGGCCCATGTTTATGCACCAGGACAACTGTCGCAGTCCTCCATTCACTTAGCATGAATCCAGTTTGGAATCTGTGGATAAACAGTGATTATAGTCAGCCCAACAGCTCATGTTTCATGCTTGTGATGGGTATTATTGGGACCCACAGATGCTGTGTTCTTGGCCTTGGAGAGCCATTTGAGTACTTGCTTTTTCTTTGATAGCTGATGGAGTTATGGATATTGGCATTTCCTGAGGGACATCAGGCAGAGAAGGGGATTAAAACTGGAACTTAATTTGTTGCCCAGGAGGTATGTTATATCCTCTGGCTCTGTACAGGTGGCATGGCATGATTTGCAATTAATTCAGTACATTGCTTTGACATAGATGAAGAAAGCTTTGTGACTGTTCTTGGCCTGGGAGGCTAATTTTACTTAAAATGTGCCTTTGTTAGATTTAACTAGCTCACCGCCTTGCTTGTTTTGGTTGATGAGGGATTTTTACCTTGCTGGACATTGTTCCTATTACTTTTTGGCATGCATTTCTTTCTTTTGTTGTACATTTCATTGATGAGATTTTACTAGGATAGCTTATGTTTTGATCTTGCTTTTAATGCAAGTAGGTACAGCTGTCTCTATGCACCTGTTAATATGATTATACAGGGTTTCTATGAATGATTCCTCATAGGCAGCAGTGTTTTCATAGTTTGTGGCAGCTTGAAATTTGGCCGGGGTATCAGTTATTAGGAGAAAGTTTGCCCTGGAATAATTCCTAATAGTTCCAGGATTAGGTGGTGTGTTTGTTTTTACCCTTACTTCAAAGGAGACACCCTCATGGTCTGACCTAATCAGGACATTACTCTGGGGGAGGGTGAAATATTTCTGCCATGTTTGTGAGGACCAGGTCAATATTTGCACCACTAGTGGGTGTACAGACTAAATGGTCCATGGTGTTTGCATATGCAAAGTATAGTAATGCTAGGCCTGCATGTTAGTGGGTCCTTACAATAGAGCAGTTAAAATTACCCTTGAGTATGGCATTGGATTGAATGGGGATTCTGTCCAGTATATTTAAGTATGTATTATGGTTTTCCAGGGTCATAGAGAGGGACCTATACTTGCAAGGATATGGCATGGTTTCTTTTAGCTGGCTCAGCTATGTCAGTAGTTTTATCAAGTTGACAAATGTCTAAAAAAGGAAGTATAGGTGGACAGCATTTTAACTAATATTCAGAATCCCAGTGGGGCCAAGTGCAGACCATCCCTGGCAGCGGTGTGGTCTGTCAACCATATCTTCTCAGGCTGACAAATATTGTAGCCCATTCAATTGATACTGTACTCTAAGCCATTTATTAAAGTCAGTAATTTTCTTTTTATATTGCGGCATCATCCTTGGAGAATGCAGAATGCTAGGCTCACACTGACATGGGGCACATAGCCTGAGAGCTCCATCATGACTATCTTCATGTAGTCCAGGGGGTGTACTTCTCAAGTTATTTACTCCCACTTGGACTAAGAATAAGAGTGAGTCATAATAGAACTTCTAGCTCAACTTACATTTTTTTCTCATTTTAGCTTAGCACTGTCAGTTATCTATGCTCCCAGTGCTTTTACAAGTGTTTTCTGACAGCACCATAATGATGTGGTACATAAACTATACAAGATCCTACCCTCTATGTAGACTAGCCATGGTAGCCTCTGATATACATTTTCAGCACAATTTCACTCTGCAGGCATCTTATATACACTCAGTACAAAATCTTGTGTCAGAGAAGCTGGACAGGACCAGGATAGACTCTCATGAATGGAAACTGAATCGGGATCTTCCCAGAATTAATTCATCTGTGAGGAACATCTCTAAAAAATCATTTCACCACCACTCTCAGTCAGTTTAGAAATTTCAGCTCCAGGACTTCATGCAAAAAGACTGGGAAACCAAATGTTCATTTTCTTGGACAGGAACATTCCTTTTCTATCAATATCCAGAGCCATTTTGAAGATACTTAAGGACGCTACAAATATCATTGTGGTGACTCTTCTCTGACCCAGGCAACAGAAGTTTTTTGTTCAGTTGGAAATCCAGCCACCCAGAATCCCTTTTTCCTATTCTGCACATTGGAGTCAGTGTGTCTTTTCAACAGTGACAGTCTTCTAGAGGCAATGTTTGCACAGCCTGTTAGATGGTCCGTTTGCAGTATTTCTTCCACACCACACTCACATTTATGGCCAACCTAAAGTGTTCAGTCCACCTACAGCATGTCTTTGTAATGTGAGAGGATACCAGAGCACCCAAGGAAACCCACTTGAACACAGGGAGGACATGTAGACTCCGTACAGAAAAACCTCCAGCCAAGAATCAAAAGAGGGAACTTCTTGCTGTGAGGCAACAACACTAAATACTGTGCTACTTTGGATATCAATACCATGAGACTGCAGGACAATTATCAAGGACAGTTAACACATGCTTCCTCACAGACCAGACATACTAATATAAGACAAGAGATGTTGGCTACATCCTAACCCCCAAAAACCTATGACTAACTGCATACATGATAGAATCGTAATACCTTTTAGGCATATAATTTCTGAAAACATGCTGCAGGCATTAAAGGAAGCTGGAAAACCTCCATTAAGATTATTCTTAGCTGTGTTTGCTAAATGTTTCTCAAAGCTGCCCTTAGAGGATTTTATAAGTTGTCTTATTTGTTTATTTAAGCTTAGGAGGGTGCTTTTCTAGTGCTGGGACCTCCCTTTGGTATTCTTAGACAACAGTTTCTTAAGCTTGTTTAGTGTATTTATGTGAGCAGTCCACCAGGGTGGCTTGTTTTTTCCTGAGACTCTAACTTCATTCTTATCTGAGACTCTAACTTTGGTCTTAGCTGGCACAACCAAGTCTATACTTTTGTATGAGTGTTGGTACAGGGCATCAGAGTATAGGTGCCAAGACCATCTGTGGGGACTGGGACTTGGAAATTGTTTATGCAAACTGCTCGAAGGGTATAATTGGCTTTGAAGTTTTTTAATCTGACTTCACCTCTGATGGGTTCTGGAGTTACTGCTCCTTCAAAAGTGACTGACTTATGAACAGATTTTACTAACAAGGATTCTACACTTATGGTAGTGCAAAGGTCTCTAATTTTGGTGAAACAGCAGGTCAAATATATTTGAGCCACTACTGGGATTTTGTACAATTTGTTACAGGGCATTTGAGTTACCAAAGTCAAGGAACTTTTGTGCAAGTAGGGGTTCATATAGGTTTCCCACTTGATGGCAGGATAGTTAAAAATCCCCGTATGACAAGAGTGTTAGGTTGCATTTTGATTGACCTCTGCCTCATCTGATGCAATTATTAAGATTACTGTGAATATGCTAAAGAACTGCGGTGGTGGTGCTGCGGTAGCGTTGTCGCCTCACAGTTGGACGTTGCCCGTTCGATTCTCAGTTAAAGCGTCTACTGTGTGACGACATGCGTGAATGGGCGTTCCTTCGTTGAAGGTTGTGCGTTAGGCCCGGCAAGCCAGCATGTAAAACTCTACTGCCAATCATTAGCGGACCGGAGTTCCGCTGTGGCGACCCCTAACCGGGAAAAAGCCGAAAGACACACACACACACACACACTGTGAATATGCTAACCCATTGTCAATGACTTAGGCTTCACAGGCATATGCATCACACCTCCTCCTTCATGTTCCATTGTTGAACAGTCGATTGAATGTTATCAACTGATGAGTTGTGATGTCTGGATAATTAATTCATCTCCTCAGCATGATACCTGTTAGCTCGTGTTGCCCCTTCCTGTACCGAAATCCAGAGTCATTGTTATCCATCAGGCTTCACAAGTTATGCACTTGTAGCTGCTAAGATACATGAAAGGTGTCTTATCTGCATAAATGCTCTGTCTTTAACCTTAGATAAACTCTTATAATCTTTGTCTTTATGCAGTGTTGTTGCCATGGGCTGTTTGTACATTTGCAGGCTTTTCTGTACTTTGATGGTACAGCTCAGCTGTTCAAAACCCAAACTTTGCCCTTTGCACCCTTTTTTTTTCTGAAGCCATGGCCCATCCCTCTTGTACATATGAGTTGATGTTTGTGTATACTCCTAAGTATTGTCATCACAATTGCTTTGTTGATGTTCCTGTGCAAAATGGCCATTCATGCATGATCCGTGCTGTAACAACTGAATTTATATGATAATAAAATTTCCGCACAGTCACAGTTACACAGTGCACAGCTTTCTGCTCCAGTTTTGTCAAGCAAATCTGAGCAAGATAAACACTGACAGCTATTTCTGCCCATAAGTACACATATCTGCCTTGCTAAATGCACTAACCTGAGGTACTTGGTGTTCATTGATTTCCATATGTAGTTGCAGTTACTGTGCAGTGCCACTTCCACATCTCATCCTAATGTTGAACTTCACTTTCTTTGTTTCTGTACAACTGTTTGTAGAGGGGTATACTACACAGATATCTTTTATTTACAATAAGCAATTTACTAAATTGAATAAGAAGTATACTCCTTATCTGAAGCTCTTCATTTGAAAAAGGGCTTGAGACATTTTTCATGCATTTGACCAACTGATGCTGTTGATCTGGACAAGAGATGAAAGTGATGCTGATTTCTCATGTCTATGGCCTAACAGCTTTGCCACAATGATCAACATTATAATGATGCAGTTTTATGTAATGTAATGTGATTGTGAATTGCATTGGTAGCCGAATATGACTTTCCAGGTGTCTAGTGATGCATGATAAAAGTGATTTGACAACAAAGGATTAACATGAACAGGTAAAGCAGAAGTGTAATGATGAAGTGGTGATGGGGAATATATGCTGTTTGTGGGATAGTTGTGTGATGTTACAAAGGGCTACTATGTGGAACTGTTTATTTTCTAAGGGTTACATAGAGCCAGTGAAATGATGTCTCTCAGAACAGTTGTAGTATGGCAAGGTTACAGCAGGATGCCTTAACAGTTGAACTGGTGATACATGGAAGGTTCTGAGATGGGATCATTTCTGAGACGTGTGTGTTATGATGCCTTATCGCATGGTCAGCCTGTAAACCACTCTTTAAAATAATTACTAGCTGATATTATACTGATATGGCAATGCATTGATGACTTGTGTGCGAAGGGCTAATTCTGTGATTGTAAAGGTATGCAGTATTAATATATGTGTGTGAATTATTGCTACTGTTGGAGTTCTCCTGTAATAATAGCATCAGGATACACTGTCACATGATAACAAAAATGTGTGTGTTAGTGGCCTGCTG
Source organism: Protopterus annectens (assembly GCF_019279795.1). Lineage (NCBI taxonomy): Eukaryota > Metazoa > Chordata > Ceratodontiformes > Protopteridae > Protopterus > Protopterus annectens. The sequence continues at coordinate 1,805,726,388 of NC_056725.1, read as the reverse complement.
TTGAAATGTTGGAGAAAATGAAAATTTATATTTATAGAATCATAGGAAGTTACTATGCTAATGGCCCTAGGGCCCTTACAAGCCAAGTGAGATGGCTGTTTCCACGATCAGCACCTATAGCTCCTATCCAAGAGGGACACTGGTGGAACCATAGGTTGAATTTATACTTGCAGACCCTGCACAAAGGCTGCTGCAAAAGCTGGCTTAGCTTGCTCTTCTGGGTCTGGTATTCCTGAATGTCTAGCAAATACTGTTTCAAGGTGACAAAAAATAGTCTGCAGGGGCTTCCCCTGTGTTTTGTTTACATGCCTGTATTTTAGACCAGTCAGTCCTAACTTGACACACATCCATAATCTTGTTTAGCAATCGTGTTTGTTTATGTGTTAATGCATTCCCTATGAGAGTGAAATCTGTTATTTCAGCCTTTTCCAGTAACTGATTTCTTATTTCATCTGAAGTAACTACTCTCAGCAGTTCTAAATTTGTCAAAGTAGGATTGTAACATTCTGTTATAATTTTTAATTCTTCTTTGAATTTTAATGGATCTTCTCTAATATTTGGAAAATTTTTAGACATTGTATGCAAATCTGCACAGGCCCATGGGCGATGAACAAGTTCCCTATTGTTAGCCCCCAAAATTTCCCTGAGAGGTGCCAATAGATCCCCTCCAGAGGTTGTAATCTCTTGTTGTATCCTGTCATGTGAGCGTGTATGGTAAGATACAGGAGCGTCAAATACTAATGCCCCTGTTGGGGAAGTAGAAGTTATCTGAGAAGGATAGGAAGAAGACCCCCCCCCCTTGACTGCAGATGCCTGTTCAAAAGATGAAGATTGAACAGGGGAACCAGTCTGAGATGTACCAGTATCATGTGAACTGGGTGTCCAATGGACAGTAGACTGAAAGGTAGGAGTGTGAGAAACAATAGAGTCTTCTACAGGAGGTACCCGTACTGGTGTATATGGGGGTGGGGGTGCAGCAGCTACTGGAGGATTATCATCCTCTTCAGAAGTTTCTGCTTTTTGTCCAGCCTCAGTTTGTTCCAATGCTGCTGCTAAGACAAGATAAAGAGATCCCTTTTTATTGGTCTGTACTGCCCTTTTAACATCTTGCTTGTTGCAACAATTTCTTATTAACATCCTGCAATCCTCTTAATGCTGACTCCTTTTTAAGTGCTTCACTGTACCAAGAATACAATGATGTCATTTGTTCCCCACTTACTTTGTTTTTTTTTCTTCCAAAATGCCTTTCAATGTCAGCAATTTAGTCTTATCATAAGTTCCATGTAATGGAAATACCCCACCAGCACAATTCTTAGTAAGCTGAAACCAGTCATGCAAATATTTACAACTATCCTTCCCATAATTAAAATACATAAAATAAGCAGGTGTTCCCTTTTCAGGGATTTGATCTTGCTTACTTATCTTTGATCCCATTTGTCTTATTTTTATAAATCAGTAATAAAAATGTTAGGATTATCTTACAACTCCTGGGTCCTGGCAGTTCCAAAGACAGAAAATAACTGTAGTAATCCACACACCATACAGGGAGGGAAGGGTAGGAAGTTTGTCATCATGCAGCAACAGAGGACAGGTTTCAGTCAGCTTTTTCCCACTGCACTCCTTTGCTTTCGTCCCTGCGCGAGCTCAAAATATACTGCTCCAGCACTGTGGTCAGGATAACGGGGCGGATAGGTACTGTGTCCAGAAATGACCACTGTTTCAGACCCTCTGAGGGTGCTTTCACACAATCACACTAAGTCCCAGCGTGCATTTGGGCTCATGAATTTATTTCAGCAATGCATACCTCTACGTCCTATCATGCGGTAGGCTCATGTATTTGTTTTAACAGTATATAGTCTACATCCCAGTCATGTGGTGGGCTCATGAACTTGTTGTGTAGTCTATGTCCCAATCATGCGGTGGGCTCATGAACTTGTTGTGTAGTCTATGTCCCAATCATGCGGTGGGCTCATGAACTTGTTGTGTAGTCTATGTCCCAATCATGCGGTGGGCTCATGAACTTGTTGTGTAGTCTATGTCCCAATCATGCGGTGGGCTCATGAACTTGTTTTAACTTTACAGTCTACGTCCCAATCATGCGGTGGGCTCATGAACTTGTTTTAACTTTACAGTCTACATCCCAATCATGCGGTGGGCTCATGACCTTGTTTTAACTGTATTTTTAACTTTTTCTTTTCTTTCTCTCAAACATTCATACATTGACAGAATAAAAACATCTCTCATACTTCTTACCTTTCAAGCCTGAAGGTACCGCCCTTGACACAAGGCGCATCCTTGCGTTAATTTGTCCTTTACTTTATGTGCTCATACATTTAATATACCCATTTACTGTGGGGGTCCTCCCACTATTACTTGTATACCTTACAGCCACTCAGTCAAACAAAAACACAGTCACGCACTTATACTACATACACAGTCATGTACTTACATTTGTTAAAATTTGTCTAAAAAAAAAAAAAAAAAAAAAAAAAAAAAAGAAAAGCAAACCAACCCTTTTCCCCTTACAAAGCAATTTCCCTGCCAAGGCTAGTATGTTTGCACACCCTGAATAGCTGCACATCTGAGTCTCTGACTATTCCATACAAAGCAGTGTGGAATTCACAGAAAGTCTGTAATGGGCCCTATTCCAGAACTTCCCTGCAGCAATACCAAAGTTCACATCCACAGAACAGCACCAAATTATTATAGTCATAAATAAATAACATTACAAATTTACCTTGTATGCCTTCAGTTAGGAACAACGCTTCAGGATGTGCAAACAGACATTTGATTCTTACAGAGCTCTGAGTCAGTCTTCATAGTTCTTGATGAAGCATTCTCACTTTACAGAGAATCTGTAATTTTATACATTTTCTTATCTAACCTGGTCATGCCTCACTTCATGCAACATCTACTATTCTCTTATTACATAGTAAAAGAATGCAGTGTAAAAGCAGGGGCGGCCCGTGCTATTGGACTGCTGCCCCCTCAACTTTAAAATAAAAAGAAATAAATAGAAAAAATTTTTTTAAAAATCGTGGACTTTGCGTATGCGCTCTAGTCCAGACTGCTGCTGAAACAGTCTGGAGCATGCGCAGATTGTCTCAGCAGCAGTCCTGACTGGGAAACATGGAGAACAGAGCTCCCAGAAATCTATGCAGTTTTAAACTGCATAGACTGTCCTGGCAGCTCGCTGGGAAAACGCGTCAAGGTCAGACTACAACGTCAGCAGTCAGGAATTTAGGATCTTGTGACGGGCAGGGTCTGGATTGGAGTTCATCAGGGGAAGATCTCACGATGGGCAGGGTCAGATGTGCGCAGGTTTTGGATAGGGATCAGATTTGCGGTGGTGGTTTACAGGTAGGATTTATTTTATTTCAGAGGTACTTTGGAGTTATGGACTACAGGTAAGAGTGAGTGTGTGTGTGTGTGTGTGTGTGTGTGTGTGTGTGTGTGTGTGTGTATGCCCCAGGTGCAATATACTGGTGGTTAGACTCATGGTGGTGTGGTAGGGAATACCTCAGCCTTGAACCCTGTACCTTGTATGCAGGTGTTAAAGAACTGAATTCCCTACCCACCACCATTTGTAAAAAAATTGCAGATTTTTGCCTCATATTTGATCTGATCTATTCCTCATAATATCTGTGGTTTGTAAATATTGCACTGCTTGATATTTGATGGTGTAGTGGTAGCATTATTGCCTCACAGCTGTAGGTTCTTGGGTTTGATTCTTAGCTGGGGTGCCTTCTTTATGGGGGGGTCTGTATCTTCTCCCTGTGTTTGTGTGGGTTTGCTTTTGTGTCCTCCCATGTTACAAAGACATGTCTGCATTATTTCTTCCTGGGCCTCTGCTGAAAATTGTTTTTTTTGTTCCAAGTCAGACTGTCCTGATTAACAAATGTTAAATAAAATTGACAGGCATTTGAATTTCAGACTTCAGGTTTCTGAATGTGTGCTTTCTTCCATATTTGATGGTGCAGTGGCAGTATTGTTGTCTCGCAGATATAGGTTTTCTGGTTTGATTCTTGGCTGGGGTTCCTTTTGTGTGGAGTCTGTATCTTATCCCTGTGTTTGTGTGCATTTGCTCTGGTGTCCTGCCATTTTACAAAGACATGCGTCTACAGTATTTCTCCCTGGGCCTCTGCTGAAAATTGTTTTTGTTCCGTCAGAAGTAAAATTGACAGGCATTTGAATTTCAGACTTCATATTCTTCAGAAAATACATAATAAAACAACTTTTTATTCTAGCAATAAATATATAGTAACACAACCTTTTATTATAGCAATTTTTTAAGTTTATAAGATGACTATTTGAAATGTGTCCTTATTTTTGGGACTGTAATACCCTGTTATTGGCTTTGTCCAGGTTTTTTGTGCTAAGGTTGACAGCTATGGCAAGAACTGAATTCACTGAATATGTTTGAGGGCTGTATTCCCTCATTACTGGGTTTGTCCAGGTGTTTTGTGCTAAGAGGTTGACAGCTATGGTGAGAACTGAATTCATTAAATGATAGCCATTTAAGTTTCAGCCTTCCTCTCTTTCACAAAGCAGCTGATTTGGCGTAGTGGTATGTTGCTCTTGACTGTTTTGCACAGGGACCTTGGCGGTAAAATGTACGGTGGTAACAGCATTTTTCTTTCACAAAGCAGGTGATTTGGCATAGTGGTATATTGTTCTGACTCTTTTGCACGGGGACCTTGGCAGTAAAATGTATGGTGGCAACACAGCATTTTATTCTAGCAGCTTTCCAAGATTATACAAGCAATGTTTAATGTGTCCCTGTTTTTTGCCCTTTTGACCCACCCCAATAAATTTGGCTTTTTCCAGACTTCTTGTGCTGCGAAGTTGAAATGCAGTTGAGTATTGAGTAGATTTTACAAGGAGCTGAGAGCTGCAGGGGAAGAGAAGTTTAGTGCTGATTATGCTAAGGCAGCTTGCGTTGCTAATAGCACAACAGGTTGTATATTTGCTTTTGATGCAGAAGGTTGTTGGTTCTACTCCCATAAGGGGTGAATGCTGCAGTACTGAAAATTAAGATAGTAACTATGAGCCTGTTATCAGTTTGCCATCCATTTCCTATTGCAATATTACTAGCTTATTTTTAATGTAATTTAGGCAATTTATTCCTCAGGGGCATCAGACACTTTATTTTTCGATGAAACCATGAAATATAAAGGTGATTGCAAGCAGCAACCTCTTCATTACAGATTTATTTAACGTGGAATTATTTAGATGACTTTTTTACTACTTCAGAGATTGTGCATATTTACTGATAATGGTGGACTGTAGAATTGTGCATATTTACTGATAACAGTGGACTGTAGACGTTTGAGTAGACTTTTATCATGGAAATGTTCTGAATTGGGAAGTTTTGTTTCATTGTTTACTGGAAAAATGTTCAAAGCAATAGGAAGGTGTATCAAAGAGCACATGTATGTTTCATATGCAAGGGGTCTATGATTTGAAAACAGCCCAGAATTCATTTTTATCTGCCACGGGTAAAATGTATTTTCTTTGAATGGGGGTTTTAATGTTGTTTCAATGAATGTGAGTTTCAAGGGCAGAGAAGTTTTAATGCCAAGTTTGTTTAGCAGATGTCTTAGTGTTTGTGCTGTAAAATGCAAAATAAAACTTTCAAATGAAGTTCAAATCATCATAGAAATAAATCAGTATGCACATTAGTGTTTATGGTAAATGGAGTGAAATAGCAAAGTAATGGATCATTGGAATGGCTGCAGGGGGAGGCTCCATTCGACCATAGTTTTGTGAGGGGGAAGGGCGGCAAACTTAGGCAGCCCCAGCTGAACTATACCTCCCAACTGTCCAGATTTTTAAAGAATGAATAGATTTTTTGCTTCTTATTTTTGGTTTGTTCCTCATAAAATTTGTGGTTTTCTGGCAAATCATTTAGGAATTAAGTCACTAAATAATGATACACGAGTTTCAGACTTCATAACCTTCAGAAAAATGCATGCTAAAGTAAGACCTGTTCTATCAACGGTCCCAGTTTATACAAGAGCAATTTTTAGTACTGTTTATATGTTCCCCCAATATATTTGGCCTTGTCCAGATTTATTGCATTAAAAGGTTGAGAGGTACATGCAAATAAATTGCTTTATAGAATTAGGCATAGCCAAACCTCTCAACTGTCCCTGATTTTGGCTCAAAATGTTGCTCTTCCCCTAATGATCCCTCCGCAAAATAGCAATTTTGGAAGAAAACATGGAGGGTTTATAATTAAGAAATAACTGTAATAATCAGATGACTTTTATTTCAGAAATGCATGTAGATTATTTTATTTTGTCAGCTGCTCAAGTTAGCAGTACTAATATTAAAGTGTCCCTTCTTTGACAGGTTCCCAGCTGTATTGTGCTGCTATTTTATATTTTTACATCACATGTTTGGTCCATTTTTCATAAAATTGTGTTTTTTTGGCAAATTAGTGATAAATAATTAAAGACTGAAGTTAAAAATAATGACAGACATTTGAGTTTCAGATTTCATACCATTCAGAAAATTCATACTAATGCAAGACCTCTATTAGCTTTCTAAGTTTATAAGAGCAATATTTTAAAAATTGTCCTTATTTTTGGGCCTTTGTCCCATTTCTTTATATGGCTTTGTCCAGATTTCTTGCTCTGAGGTTGAGAGGTATGACAAATGTGTCAGGGCCATCACAAGTCAGCCAGAGACATTTCAAACTGTGACATACTTGTTGCACCCCACTCCCCCATGTAGTGACTCTGGATGTGTCGAAGCAAGGCAAGGAGTAGTTATGCAGTGTAAATGTGCAGAGAATCCCACCCATCCAAGGTAGACACAAGTACTAGAGTGGCTTTTCATCTGTCCTTGATTTTTACAGAATGGTCTGGTTTCTGTCATATTTTTTGTACTGTTGATTTATGCTTATTACTCAAAGTGCCTGTTGCTCTGTGTTTAAGTAGCAATACTTTAATGACCATCAGGTAAGCTTGGCTGAGATTGCAAGATGCAAGTAAGCTTTAATAAGCCTACTGTTAAAGAATTGCCAACATTGAAAGCCTTTCTGTTGTTGCCATGCAGTGAATACTTGACTAGATAATGTATAAGCCTTGGGTATTAAAGGACAGGATTCCATTTTTTTAAAAAGCTCATTACACTTGTTGGAGACTTCCAGTCATCTCTACAGACTTTACCCGTAAAATAAACAGAATGCCAATCATGTGTGGTCCATAACCTGTACAGTAATCCTTTAAGCAATGTATCTTGAGCTTGTTTCTTGTTTGCTTTTCATTTTTTACTTTGATCATGTTTTCCCCATGAAACAAGTAGATAGTTGTCAGGCAGCAGGTCTTTTTTGGATAAGAAACATTTTTACAAGTGGGGGCATCATAGAGATTTCTACTTTCAGCATGTTACTTGGTACTTTAATAAAGCTGAATATAAATTATAATTAGAACTGCAGTGCAAGAAGAAGTGGTTTGAGTTGAGTGCTTCTTGTTTTTCTTATACTTGATTTTGACTGGCATTCCAGTAATGTATTTAAAAAGTAATTTATTTTTTCATGCTTTTCAGCTGTGAGTAACATTTCTGCAATTTGTTCTAAGTAGTGGGGATATTTGTAGCATTTCCATATTCAGGCTTGTATTTGGGCCTAGTGTTTGTGGAGGCTGTATGTCTGCGCACATAATTCAGGGACATCTTGTTTTAGCCAAAGCCATCAGGCATTTCAGTGAGAGAGAATTGTCTGAGGTCATTGGCTGACTGAGGTCTCCTGGACTACAGCTTAGACTAAGCACCTCATTGGTTCTTTTGAGATTTCTTTCTTAAAAGCTGTCTCAGGTTTCAACTTTCTGTTACCTAAGAAGCTCAGTTGTGAGTGTTCTGCCATTTTACACCGAGCTAATCGAAGGAAGGACACTCAGCAAACTCGGAGCTATAATATATAACATTAAGTATCCTTTTTTTGTTTATTTTGTTCTTTATTTCTTTGTTATTTATAGCACTTTGTGTACTGTGTATTTTTTCTAGCTAGTTTCACTGTGTGTGAGGTATTAACTGGAAATTGTCCACTCTTATTAAGCATCTGTTGGGTTGTTTGTTTATGATAACTTGTTGCAGTTAAACTCTTTTTTCTAGTGGCTCCTTTAGCTGTTTAAAACTTTCATTTAAAGGCTCACTGCTGCTTTTCAGCTGTGAGTAACATTTCTGCAGTTTGTTCTAAGTAGTGGGGATATTAGTAGCATTTCCATATACAAGCTTGTATTTGGGCCTAGTGTTTGTGGAGGCTGTATTTCTGCGCACATAATTCAGGGACATCTTGTTTGAGCCAAAACCATCAGGCATTTCAGTGAGAGAGAATTGTTTGAGGTCATTGGCTGACTGAGGTCTCCTGGACTACAGCTTAGACTAAGCACCTCATTGGTTCTTTTGAGATTTCTTTCTTAAAAGCTGTCTCAGGTTTCAACTTTCTGTTACCTAAGAAGCTCAGTTGTGAGTGTTCTGCCATTTTACATTGAACTAATCGAAGGAAAGACACTCAGCAAACTTGGAGCTATAATATATAACATTAAGTATCCTGTTTTTTGTTTATTTTGTTCTTTATTTCTTTGTTGTTTATAGCACTTTGTGTACTGTGTATTTTTTCTAGCTAGTTTCACTGTGTGTGAGGTATTAACTGGAAATTGTCCACTCTTATTAAGCATCTGTTGGGTTGTTTGTTTATGATAACTTGTTGCAGTTAAACTCTTTTCTCTAGTGGCTCCTTTAGCTGTTTAAAACTTTCATTTAAAGGCTCACTGCTGCTTTTCAGCTGTGAGTAACATTTCTGCAGTTTGTTCTAAGTAGTGGGGATATTTGTAGCATTTCCATATTCAGGCTTGTATTTGGGCCTAGTGTTTGTGGAGGCTGTGTGTCTGAGCACATAATTCAGGGACATCTTGTTTTAGCCAAAGCCATCAGGCATTTCAGTGAGAGAGAATTGTTTGAGGTCATTGGCTGACTGAGGTCTTCTGGACTACAGCTTAGACTAAGCACCTCATTGTTTTTTTGAGATTTCTTTCTTAAAAGCTGTCTCAGGTTTCAACTTTCTGTTACCTAAGAAGCTCAGTTGTGAGTGTTCTGCCATTTTACACCGAGCTAATCGAAGGAAGGACACTCAGCAAACTCGGAGCTATAATATATAACATTAAGTATCCTGTTTTTTGTTTATTTTGTTCTTTATTTCTTTGTTATTTATAGCACTTTGTGTACTGTGTATTTTCTAGCTAGTTTCACTGTGTGTGAGGTATTAACTGGAAATTGTCCACTCTTATTAAGCATCTGTTGGGTTGTTTGTTTATGATAACTTGTTGCAGTTAAACTCTTTTTTCTAGTGGCTCCTTTAGCTGTTTAAAACTTTCATTTAAAGGCTCACTGCTGCTTTTCAGCTGTGAGTAACATTTCTGCAGTTTGTTTCCCAGCCTCCCTCCCTGTTGGCATAGTGTTTTTATAGTTGGTGGCTTTGCAGTTGCCCGCCCCTAGTGTAAATTTGATCTGGGACCCTCCTCCCAGTCTAGTGTCATTACCTCATTCTACCCAGTACAGGGAGAGCATTTGAGAAGGCCAATCAGTTTAGTTTCTGCCACTCTTTTCTCTCTTCCCTTTCTCTCTTTCCACAAAAAAAAAAAATATCTGCTTTTACTGTATTTGTGTTTTTTCCTACTTTATTTTGCTTTTGCATCATCTTAAAAGTACTCAATTGTATTTATTACTGCTTGGTGTAACTCATTCTAAGCCTTTTAGTTTAAGCACCTGGGCTTCAGACCAGTTTTACATTAAGAAGGTTTGTGGTCTGCACTGTAGTGGCAGAACAGGTAGCTTACATCCTTCTAAGTTGGGAACTGCTGATTGAGGGCTCAGTGTCTGTTATTCTAAAGGTGTATTAATTCTGGTTTAAGCACTTGGGCTTGAGGCCAGTTATTTTACATTAAGAGGGTTCGTGTTCTGCACTCTTGTGGGAGGAGAGGCTGGACTCTGTCCTTCTGAGCTGGGAATTTCTGGTTAAAGGCTTATAGTGCCTGCATATTTGAACTGCTTCTTACTGAAATTGGTACACCTTGTTTGCTGTAGCATAGACTAGATCCAGGCCTGCTGAATCTAGCTTTGTTTGTATAACTTGAGCACTAATCCAGGCATTCTTTAAAGTATTCAGTTGTATTTATTACTGCTTGGTAGTAACTTGATTAAAGTGTAGCTATCATTTCTAAGTCTTTTGGATTAAGCACTTGGGCTTCAGACCAGTTGTTTTACATTAGGAAGGTTTGTGGCCTGCACTGTGGTGGCAGGACAGGTAGCTTACATCCTTCTAAGTTGGGAACTGCTGATTGAGGGCTCAGTGTCTGTTATTCTAAAAGTGTATTAGTTCTGGTTTAAGCACTTGGGCTTCAGGCCAGTTATTTTACATTAAGAAGGATCGCGGTCTGCACTGTTGTGGGAGGAGAGGCTGGACTCTGCCCTTCTGAGCTGGGAATTTCTGGTTAAAGGCTTATAGTGCCTGCATATTCTAACTGTTTCTTACTGAAATTGGTACACCTTGTTTGCTGTAGCATAGACTAGATCCAGGCCTGCTGAATTTAGCTTTGTTTGTATGCTTGTTGTTTGTTTATTTCCCTGAAACGCTAATTCCACCTAAAACGCGGCCTTTTAGCACTTCTGTGGATCCCTAGTGATATCTGCATTGCTTACTGTACTTATTTCCTTGTTTCACTTGGAAGAAAGTTACTGTTTGTCGTTTTTGCATTTAAGTTACCTGTAACACATTGCATTTAAGTTACCTGGCACTTGCTCACTAAAGCAATTATATAAGTCAGCTCTAAAAAATGAAAAGCACTACACCCTTACAAACTCCCCTTGAGTACCTTGTTCCCCATTGGCCTTTTTTTTCAATTATAAAGGAATTCCCAATACTATTCTAGCATGTCCAAAGGTCAGTTGTCAATCTACTCTCCGGTCCAGCTGGTGAATCTGGGAATCTTGAGGCAATGTTACAACTGCCTCATGTACACAGACAACCCTCTCCTCCTCCCAACAAATTCCAACACATGTGAGAGATGCAACCATATAGCCAAACTGGAGGCTAAGCTCTCTCAACTCAGTACTGGCGTAACCAGTCAGGAGGAGAAGGAAACCACACTCACTACAATTCCAGTCTCGCATAGACCTACCATGACAACAAACCAAACACATAAACACACAAAAACATACTCGGAGGCTCTAAATAAAAATCTGCCCAAGCAGCAGAGACCTCCAAAGCAGACACCCAAGCAACCACTACCCCAAAACAAAACACGTGCAACACATAGCTCACAAAGCCAGTGTGCCGAACAGTCACAGCCCTTAAGGCTAAACAACACACCTGATACACTTGTAATAGGTGACTCTATCGTCAGGCACACTGACGTCCCGCTCACCAGGCTGAACAAGGAGAAGGTCACAGTGAGCTGCCTGTCGGGCGCTAGGATCCGTCACATAACACAAGCACTCAGGTCACTCCAAGGCAAGTACAAATATGACTCAGTCATTGTCCATGCTGGTGTGAATTACCTGAGAAGTACCTCCCTGGACTACATGAAAAGAGACATAGTGGAGCTCTCTGAGCATGTAGCCCAGGCCGGTATGACCCTGACCTTGAGTAGCATCTTACCCTCACCAAGAATGATGCCACAATATGAAGACAAGATGATCAATTTCAACAATTGGCTTAAGTATTGGTGTCATTCAAAGGGGATCCAATGCCTGTTAGCCTGGGATGACATGCTCGACAAGCCACAATGCTTCGCTAGGGACGGCTTGCACCTGTCACCCCTGGGCTTTCGGATATTGGCAAAGGCTCTTGCTACCCCCATAGTGCCTTTTTTAGGCAAGGCTCAAAGACAAACCCACCTCCATAGGTATCACAAGGGATAAGAAACTAAGAGTAATGCTACTCAACACCAGAAGTCTAAACCTCAAGATGCACGCACTCGAATCTCTCCTTAGCATGGAGAACATCGATATCTGTGCAGTAACAGAAACCTGGTTCAAGGCTCCCGAGAGCACCCCAGCACTACCAGGTTATACCTCATACCATGCTTTTCGGCCCCAAAACTTGGACCGAACCACAAAAGGAGGGGGAGTATCAATATTCGTCAAAGATACCCACACCTCCAGGTTGGTGGCACAGCACGAAGCATCAGAGACTATCCATTTGCAACTAACAGTGGGTAAAACTGCCTTCCAGTTTATAGCCTGCTACAGACCACCCTCCCAAACACAGGAACCCCACTCGGCCTTCCTGAGAATACTGGAAAATATGAAGGTATCTCCAAACACCATTATACTGGGTGACTTCAACTACCCAAACATAGACTGGGAGCATTACTCTAGCTCCAACACCCTAGCCCAAAGGTTCCTAGAATTTATAAACTCAAATGCTATGGAACAACTTGTTACCACTCCCACAAGAGGGGAAAACATACTGGACCTGATCATCACCAACATGGGGACACTATGCTCCAGACCAGAAGTGTATCCCTCACTGGTAAGATCAGACCATAAACTAATCTCACTGGATATTCACATCCCGACCCCACCCCCTGCCCAGAAAACCACAGTGAAAAACTTCTCTATAGCAAATTTCACACGCCTCAAAACTGAGGCAGAATCCTTCAAAGCCCCCGGGCCTGTGGAAAATACGGCCCAGACCGCAGAATCCTTTATAAACGCATTCTATGAACACCTTCAGGAATTCATGGATCATGCAATCCCAAATAAAACCAAGACCCAATCCTCCAAAGGCAGACGTCCTGTCTGGTGGACCCCAGCCATAAACAAACTATACAATAGAAGGAGGAAGCTACTACATGATAGAGCAAAATCCCAAAAAGGGAAGGCATCTCTGATCAGTATTAGCAAAAAACTACGGGCACTCATAAAATCGTCTAAGGCCAGCTTCGGGAGAAAAATTGCACAGGACACTAAGGATAATCACAAGGCTTTCTTTAGTTATGTTAGGAACCTGGGTGGTAATTCCCAGATATGCTCAGAATTAGTCCAAAATGACAAAAATACACCGAGCCCACAGACATTGCCAACATCCTAGCTGACAGGTTCAGTGCAAACTTCTCCCCACCAAAAGGGCAAATATCTATCCCAACAGAGTTCTGCCCCCCTGACATCTCAGATGCTCAGGTAAGAGCCGCCCTCTCCAAAGCAAAAAACACAGCATCAATGGGACCAGATGGCGTCCCGGGCTGCGTCCTACATGAACTCCAAGAAGAGCTAAACCCAAACATAAAACTACTGTTCAATCTTAGCCTTACTACAGAATATGTATCCAAAGAGTGGCGTACAGCAACAGTGGTCCCTCTCCACAAAGGTGGTGCCTCAACGGATCCTGGAAACTATCGCCCCATAAGCCTGACTAGCTTGGTCTGCAAAGCTATGGAAAGGATCATCATGGACCTCATAAATAAAGATATTGGGGACCTAAAGACACTGGATCCTACCCAGTTTGGCTTTGTTAAGGGCAGATCCTGCCTCTTAAACCTGGTCGATTTCTTTGAAACAGTCACCAAGGCCATTGACGAGAGGAAGGTGGTCCACACAGCCTACCTGGACCTCACAAAAGCCTTCGATACAATACCCCACTCGGGCATTATAGATAAGCTCACCAGCTTAAATATAAACCCCTATGTCACTAGATGGGTTGCAAACTGGCTCAAGGACAGAACCCACATGGTTAGAATTGCTGGAGCCATGTCAGACTCCAAACCAGTTACAAGTGGCGTCCCACAAGGCTCAGTCCTGGGACCTCTCTTGTTCGGTATATATTTCTCGGCAGTACAGGCCAACACGGAAGGACTGTGGCTGACCAAGTTCGCAGATGACTGCAAACTGGGCGCCATAATCAACTCTCCAGCCGACACAAGCATCCTCCAAAAGGGCCTCATAGAAACAGACAACTGGTGCCAGAGCCATGGCCTCAAGCTAAACGCCAAAAAGTGTACAATCATCCCCTTTGGCAAAAACAAAGTGCCCACAAATTACCACATAGGTAGTAATCCATTAAGTACAGAAGAAGTCATTAGGGACCTGGGGACCCAAGTTGATAGCAATCTCTCATTTGACAACCACGTGGCCAAAGTGGTTAGAAAAACATTTTATATAGCCCACCTAATCATGAAGGGATTCACATCTAGATCAGGGGAGGTCATCGTGCCTCTTTACTCATCTCTCATCAGGCCCATAATTGAGTACAATGCCCCTTTTGGGATGTACCTTACCAGACACCTGCAGCAACTGGAAAGACCCCAAAAGTACCTCACCAAGAGGATCAAAGGGCTCAAACAGATGCCATATGCTGCCCGGTTAAAGAAACTCCAGCTCTACTCAGTGGCATACCACCTGCTCAGAGGCGATCTGTGCCTGACGTATAAAGCCATGTCCAACCCGGAATTAATGGACATGCTGCACCTCAGAAAATCCAAATCCCATCGAGCTATGCGCTCGAGAGACTTGAACCTCAGCACTGAAATAAATAGTACATGCTGGAGGGACAGATTCATAACCCAGAGGCTCCCTTCACTCTGGAATAAAATCCCAGTCCAGGTTAGGCAGAGTCCCACATTGACTCTCTTCAAGAGGAATCTTGATGAGTGGATGGGAGATCGTAGGTTTACCCCGGCTATCACTTCTGTGTCACTGTTAGACAGAGGCACAGCATACTAACCTCAAAAAAAGGCATAGCAAAATTAATTTAAAATGGGTGGCGAAAGCCAAACACACTCTGGCTAGGCTTATAAATGCCCTAGGGCAGATAGCCTAGTATGAACCTATGAACCTATGAACAGCGGAACTCCGGTCCGCGTTGCATTTTCCATGACTAAGTAAAAATTTTTTATGAGGCTGCACATGATTTGGTTGCTTTATATATGTGAATATTTTTAGATTTGATTTCCCATAATACAGTTTGGTAATTTTCACATTGTCTATCAGCCTTAACTTTAACTCCACTTCTTGCTGTGATCCTGCTGTATTAATGGGGCTGTAGCTAAAATAGGTCCAGTCTGTGAGTATGGATAGCAGATTTTATTAAATAAATAAATTGAAAGAATGTGGCTAAGCATTTAATTTACTACCATGTATATTTCTTAGGCCTGCTTTTCTTATTGGCCTGCATATTTGTTTGGCTACATGTGGAAGAAGTTAGCCATTATAACAATTACATTATGTCTTGTCACCTGTGGTTCAGTGAGTGGCTAGAAAACAAATATGAATTTTATCATGCAGGAGGTTGAGGTGACTGTTAATATACACTACAAAGATGTCACCCTTCTTGTGGGTCAAGATGGCAATGAAGAGCTGAGGCAGTACAGGTGGGTTGAGGTGGTCTTGGATGTAAATGTCATTGGTGGACATGGAAGCTGGAGTACAGCCATTCTAGAATTTAATGTCATTAGGCACAACGCTAAGGAGGAGGTCCAGGACCTTGGTCTGCTGTGGGATAGTAGGGGGTCCTCACAGCAATGACAAGAATTAATAGATAATGTCTGTTTGTTACTCTTAGTAAAACATTACTTCGTTTTTGGAATCACTGGGGCATGGATGTGGGTGCAGGGAATGTTACTGCTTACTTAGATATGTTTATCGTGGAGTATTGCTTAAAGTACATTAACTACATATACAGACTACTACACAATGATCAGCTGATGCTGATGATGGCTATTTCAGTATAGGTGGTGATGGAGGTAGTAGACTATCATCTTGTGGGCCCTGCAGTCATGTAGGATCATCTTGTGGAGGTGGGATGCAAGTCTGACACAAGAGATTGTACAGTATACATGTACTCTAAATGCCTGACAGGGTTTGTGGAAGTATGCTGTAGTGTTCCCCCACAGCTGCCTAGGCAATGCAACCTCTTTTATAGGTGAGCTAATACACGTTCACTTATGTTAATGTCCACTCCTCTGTGCATGCTTGTATACCACCTACTGTGGTGTATGTGATGACAGTATAGTTCTAAAGGATAGCTGACACGATGTTGGGGGCTGTTACCCACACCTTTGTTACAAATATACATACTAACTGTGTGATTGCTGTACATATCCCTATTCCCACTTAAATTCCCACTGTTCCGAGTGCACTCATTATCCTTGACCACCTTCAATGGTCTGGTAATTGGCACAAGAGTGCCAACTGTTGGCATCACAATTTTTTTGGGACTGATAGCACACACATCTGTGTAGTGACATCACCTGATAACTTAAGGAATAAATTTGCACAGGCAGTCACATCATCAGTGAAAGGTTTCTGGATCTCAGTGTCTGTGGCATCCATTGTACCCAGTTTACCTGGCACATGGCATATAGTGTGTAATTCACTCATCACAGGTGTCCACTCAGCCTGCATCCAAGGCATTTGACTATTCATCACTGCATTTGACAGTAGACTCTTGAGAAACTTTGTAGGATCTGGTTTATAAATGCTTTCAAAACCCCAGTAATATCTCCAGTTAGTTTGTGTAAAGTTCCAGTGGCCAGCACAGTCACTGATAAATGACATGCTGTTCAGTGGAATGTTTATTGCCTTTCTCCCTGCAGCTGATGTTCAGCTGCCACCAGCTCCTCTGTGAATTCACTGGATCTGCTGTATCCACCATAGCCTTCTCTTGTCTCAATCTGACCCATACCTGAGACTAGTGAAGAGTCAAAACACACTAGTATTGCATCAAACTTCTGCTGGGGAGTGTGCCCCACCTCCCACAATAACGCGTCTCTCTTTATAAGCTCTGCATTTCCTGCATTAAGAAAGTGCATGCTCTCTTCCATGCATGGTCAAACCTCAACTTAAGAAGTATACTTCTTACAGCATATAGCTCACCAGGCACTTCATGCGGCTATTCCAGGGAGCCTAGGCTACCTCCCTCCCCCTAGGTGTGTTGGTATTGACCACTCACTCCTATCTTCCCCACCCAGTCTCTCCAGTGCCCATGCATCTAAACAAACAGATGTTGCCCAGAGATCAGAGTAATATTTATCACACCTGCTGTTTTTACTGTTTAAGTGGTAGCGGGGTTATGGACATATAGGATTTAGACATGTAGGACTTCTGCATTACTAATTAGTGGATGGTATACTTCAGTGGCTGGCAGGATACATACACCATCTGCATGTCTTGCAGTATTGTCATGGCTTCTCTAGAATGCATAAGGGAGAAGCCCTACTTAGCAGTAGTTATTGATTGCTGTATATACAGGCTCAGTAATGAGATGCAAGCAGTGTATTGTGGTGAAGCACAGGTTGTTAACTAGGGAGCAAGTGATATAGTCCCTCATCCCTTTTGGCCTACTCTTCCTGGGTACAGAGGCAGTGAATCACTGGCTACAAAGATCATCTACATCCTACTGGAAGACATAACCCTTTTTTTATAAGCTCTGCTATATAGAAGGACTTTTTTACCTCAGTAGACACATTGGTTAAAATTTAGGTTACTGTCCAGATAACTTCCCAAATCCAAACAAGCCTACTCATAGGGTCTTAATGTCATTGTGGTTCTTCCCTGAGGTAGATGACTTCCCAAATAATACAATAATGCATTTATTGACATTTATTTTCGGTCCATGATTCTGGCGCAAGTTATTTTTTTGGGATAAACCTTCCTGCAGGATGGCTATGTAATTTGGGGATTCAGTGACTGCTCCTAAAGTACAGTTTTGTGCCTACCATAAATGTAGATGTTCGAGTGTTCACACTGCTGCAGTCATTACACTTGGGTTATCCTGCCATCAGGCGGTCCCATAGTCGGCCAGAGTTCCAAAGTCTTGGCCCGGCATTGGTTGCTGTCGCTTCTTCCATGACGTCAGTGCACCAGGGGTATACAAGATGCATCCAATGCCATTTTCTTCAGTTTTTCTTGCCCCAGATGTCAGGTGCCCCCAAGTAGGTAGGCAATACATATTGCTAATCAAAAATATATATATATAAAATAAAAACAATACCTTCAGTTACAAGCAAATACACCACACAGGTTGTATATGATAGAAAGGTATAGGTAAGTCCAGCTAGTAAAGAGGGGATGGAGGGAGGGTAACCTGGACTGCAGCAGTGTGAACACTCTAACATCTACATTTATGGTAGGTACAAAACTGTACTATATTCATCGTGTTACACTGCTGCAGTCATTACACTTGGGTAGAATCCCAAAGCTAAGGTTGGGTGGCTGGTCTATAAAGAGTTAGGATTGGCTATGAGGCCCTGCAGAACTGCAGTGGCAAATCCTGCTCTGGATTTAGAGTAAAGAGGCAGGTGGTAATGCTTGGTAAATGTGTGCACTGAACTCCAAGTTGCCGCCTCCAAAATTTCCTTGGTAGGTACTCCTCTGAGAAATGCTGCTGAAGTGGCTGTTGCCCTGCTGGAATGTGGCCTAATGTTATTTGGGACTGATTTTCCATGCTGTGTGTAGCAGTACCAAATACAGTGTCCTATCCATTTGGATATAGTCTGCTTTGAGATAGCCTTGCCCTGTGATCCTGCAGCATATGCTACAAACAGTTGCTCAGTTTTCCTGAAAGCTTTTGTTTTGTCCAAGTAGAAGCATAGCTGCCTGTGTATGTCCAAAGAATGCAGAAGTTTCTCCCCTTTATTCTGGGGGTTCGGATAAAAAGTTGGCAAATGGATGGTTTGGTTAAGAGCCACACTAGATACCACCTTTGGCATAAAGGTAGGGATTGTCCTTAAAGATACCCTGTCCTGATGAAAAATTATAAAAGGCTGCACTGCCATTAATGCCTGTAGCTCTGAGACTCTTCGTGCTGAAGTTACTGTCAGGAGCAGAGCTGTTTTCCATGATAAAAATTTTAGATCGGCTGTATTGGCTGGCTCAAAAGGTGGTAGGATCAGTTTTTCCAAAACGAAATTGAGGTCGCAAGTTGGTGTTGGTGCTCTCCGGGGTGGTCTTATGTTTTTAGCCCCTCTGAGGTACTGCTTTAGCAAGGGATGGGAGAATAAAGGAGGATCCGTGTTGTAATGTGCTGAAATGGCAGAGGCATGGAATTTAATTGATGAGAAGGATAGGCCTCTGTCCAGCATCTCAGCTAAGTATTGTAAAATCCGAGGAATGCTTGGAACAAGAGGGTCAAGGCTTTGAGCCTGGTTCTAGGTGCAGAATCTCTTCCATTTTTCTGAGTAAGCTTTCCTGGTGCTAGGCCTCCTGGCCTCCAAAATGACATCCATAACAGCTTTAGATAGAGGTGTTGCCTGTGTGACTAATGTATCTGCCATGCAGCCAGGTTTTGGGTTTTGAGCTGACTGTGCAGGATCTGATTGTTTTGTTGAGTCAGAAGGTGTGGAATTTGAGGCAAAATCCATGGCGGGCCTTGAGCCAAGTTCCTTAAGATAGGGTACCAGTGCTGGCGTAGAGAGTCTGGAGCAATCAGGATCATCTGTGGTTTTTCTTGTCTGGCTTTTAGGAGTACCTTTGAAAGGAGAGGCAGTGGCGGGAAGGCATAAACTTTTAGGTTTTTCCAGCTGAACAAAAGAGCATCCACTTTCCATGCTTGTTTGTGATAAGTCCTTGTACAGAATTTTTGTAGTTGGCATTTCAGTGGGGAGGCAAAATGATCTATGTCTGGGCATCCCCATTTTTGCATTACCATGCTGAAGATTTGTGGATTCAATTTCCATTCGTGAGGGTCCATGATATTTCTGCTTAGATCGTTTGCCAGAGTATTTTTCTTTCCTGGCAGGAATTGTGCTTGCAGGTGAACTTGATACGTTAGAGCTGTGTTCCACAAGGTCATGGCTTGCCTGCATAGGGGTTAAGAATGAGTGCCCCCTTGCTTGTTTATGTACCACATTACTGTGGTGTTGTCTGTCTTTACTAATAATTGTCCTGGATGTAGAAGGTCCTTGAAAGCTGTTAGGGCATTTTGAACAGCCAACATCTCTTTTTGATTGATGTGAAGATGCATCTGGTCTGTGGTCCACTTGCCCTGAATGCATTTTCCTGCTATGTGTGCTCCCCAGGTGTAATCTGAAGCATCTGTTGTTAGAGTTTGCCTAGCTGTGGGTTGGGTAAAAGGCTGACCCTTGTTTAGGTGACATGCCTGTGCCCACCATCGAAACTCCTGTTGTAGGCAGGGAATCACTGGTATTACTGCTTCTAAACTGTGAGAGTGTTGAGTCCAAACACTTTTAGGTACCACTGTAATTTCCTCATATGCAGTCTGGCATATGGTATTAGTAGTATGCAGGATGCCATGAATCCCAGGGCCTGCAGAATTTTTCTTGCAGGGAGATGGGACTTTTTTGCCAGTAATTGAAAATATTGAGTTAGTTGAAATTGTTTGTCTGGCATGAGGTAAGCCATCTGGGCCATTGTATTTAAGTTGGCACCCAGGAATATAATCTGTTGTGAGGGCACTAGTTTTGACTTCTTTTCATTTACTGTGTACCCTAGAGAAATTAGCAACCTTTTTACAAACACCAGATGCTGTACAAGAATGTCCTTTGTCTCTGCTTGAATGAGGCAGTCATCTAGGTATGGATATATTTGAATTCCTTTTTGTCTGCAAAATGCAATTACTGGTGCCAGGCACTTTGTGAAGACCCTGGGTGTAGTAGATAAGCCAAAGGGCAGTGCAGAGAATTGGTAGTGCATTGTACCAGCTTTGAATCTGAGGTATCTTCTGCAATTTTGTCTGATAGGGACATGCAGGTATGCCTCTTTGAGGTCCAGAGTAACAAGCCAAGCCTTCTTGCCCAGCATGGGTAGAAGCTGCTGTAATGTCAACATTTTGAATTTCGGAATATCCAGGTAAGTATTCAGAATTGAAAGGTCTAGTATGGGCCTCCAGGCCTTGTCCTTTCTGGGGACCAGGAAGAGTCTTGAGTAAAATCCTTGTCCTTGTTCCTGTTGTGGTACTTTTTGAATAGCTTTCATGTCCATGAGGTCTGAAATTTGTTTTTGTGCCTCTGCCCATTGATTTTGTGGCAGGTCTGGCATTCCTTTTAGCCTTGGTAAAGTATGAAAGTGGAACCTGTAACCTTGAGACACAATATTCAGAACCCATTTGTCTTGGGTGATTGTTTGCCAGTTTTGAGAAAAAAGTGCTAGTTTTCCCCTAAGGGGGCTTCCAAAAGGGACGTGCTTGGCGTACGAAGGGGAAAGTCATTGTGACTGTTTCCTGTAAGGTTGAGGCTTGTCCTCACTTCCTTTTGGGGTTGAGGTGCCCCACTGTCGTTGTCTGTTTGAGGCTTGGGGTTGAGATCTGCCTCTTGGGCATCTGTATCTGCCTCTCTGTGGCCTGTCTGACACTGGAAAGGACCAATTCTTTGTTGGCCAATTTCTGCTAAACCGAGGTGGCTGTACCTGTAAGAAATCCTTGACTGTTTGCATAGATTTAGCTTTATCCTCCATTTTCTTTAACACCTCTTCTGCCTTAACACCAAACAAGGTATCATGCTGTAAAGGAGCATCCAATAATTTTGCCTTAACATGATCAGGTAAACTCTGTTCTTTTAACCATGCATGTCTTCGAATCACAGAACCTGTAACTGCAGCTCTACAAGAGGCCTCTAAAGAATCAAAACCACATTACAGAGTATGTTTTCCCACCTGTTCAACTGCATGCAATAAATCCTGCATTTCTTTACAATCAGGAGCTTCTGAGCTTGCAAGCATTTTCTGTTTTAACTGAGCCATTAAATATTGTTGGTACTTAAGCATGTAAACTGGCAATTTAAAGCTCTTACTGCTAAAGTTGCAGAAGTGTATACTTTCTTCCCCCATCTATCCAAAGCTCTGGAATCTCTGTCAGAGGGTACTGGATTTTTTGCAATAGAAGCCTTAACCCTTTTTGGACCCTGGGAAATAGTTTCTGGATCAGCAGAAGGGTTTTTGTAAAGAAACTTGTGAGAGTCAGGGACTCTATAATACCTATCTGGATTGGCTGGAGCAGGGGGCAAAGAATCTGGAGATAGGCTGGATTCAGAGAACACATCATCCACAATGTCTAGCACAGGTGGAATAGCCAGGGGGCTGTGCTGAGGCAATAAAAGGAAATCCCTGAGCCTTTTCTTGGATTCTGAGTAATCCTGACTTTCCCAATGGAAATGCTCCCTCATGGTATGTAAAGTTTCCCCAAAAGAATAATCCTCAGGAGGAGAGGCTGAAGGGATATATTCTTCAGCATCAGAGTCCTCATAGGGGGGTGGAGAGTATCCCTGGTCTGAAGAGGAACCAGAGGAAATGGAAACCTGATCAGAGGAATCATAGTCTGTATCCTGCCTAGGCCTTTTCTCAGGAGGGGGATGGGAACCCCTGATTAGAGTAATGAGGTCTTCGGCCATTTTAAGCATCTGTTTCTTAGGCATGGAGGACTGTCCAGGAGAATGCTGTACTTGTTTCTTTGTCTTTAATGGTACCTTTGTCTTGGCTGTTGCTTTAATGGTAAGTTGTGAAGGTCTGAAAACACCCTCAGAAGTCGATGCCTGCTCAGTGACTCTGGACCCATCTGAGGGATTAGTTTCCGTAGGCCCAATACCTTGAGTTTCCAGAGGCCTAGATGTCTCCACGTGGGGGTCGGAAGCGGCCTGTGGCTCTGAGGTAGCGGGTGTCAGGGGCTGCGAAAGTGCCTCACTGAGAACCGGCGACTGGCCTAGAAGAGGTTTCGTCGTCGGTTTTGGACCTCGGATGCCTGTCTTTATCCTTGTCTTTGCGTTTTTTCTGTATTGAGGTTGTCGATTGATCCGACGGCATAGTATAATTGAACCTTCGGCCAAAGTAGTGCAAAGCAAAATCAAAACGTCTTTTTATAGTGCGTTTGTTAAATCTAGCACAAAACCGACAACTAGTGACATCGTGATGAGGGCCTAGGCATGGAATACAGTAAGAGTGGAAGTCCTTATGAGGTATTTGCTTCCCACAAGAAATACAATTATTAACTTTTTCTGACATCGGTCTGAGGCAAGAAAAAAGTTTCCCCAATGGGGTTCTTAGCTTTATTGAAATTGTTCGGATCTAAAATTCGACTTCGAAAATCTCAGGAGTTGGCCGACCGGCACTTGCGAACTGCTTCTGCTTCGGGCACTGCGTGGCAAGAAAGACTGAAGAAAATGGCGTTGGATGCATCTTATATACCCCTGGCACTCTGACAGCAGGGAAGAAGCGACAGCAGTCGACACCTGACCAAGACTTTGGAGCTCTGGCCGACTACGGGACTGCCTGATGGCAGGATAACCCAAGTGTAATGACTGCAACAGTATAACACGATGAACATCTTGTAACCATGTGCAATCTTAGTCAGCCAGAGCCCTTTGGTATTGAGTTTTACTTCAGAAAAGTAGATGCTAAATAGGAAAGGTCCCAGCACAGAACCCTAGGGGACTCTACTGGTGACCCATCCCTTTGTGGAGGTAACCTTCCCTATTTTGTTTTCTTGCATCCTATCTGTAAGCCAGGTGGTAATCCAGTGTGTAATAGGATGCGACTCCCAGTTTATTTCGCTTTTCTACAATGCCTGAGTAGGGGATTGTGTCAAAAGCTTTGACCAGGTTGAGGCATGCAGTGTGTACCATTTTACCTTCCATTGCATTGGTAACCTTTTCAAAAAAGTCCACCAAACTGAGTAAGCATGATCTGCCCTTGACAAATCCAAACTGAAATAGGATCAGTGTTTGGAGGTTTCCTATTTCCTAATAAGTCTTTCCATGGCTTTGTATATTAGGCTGATCAGACATTAAAGTAGATTTTATGTTACTGTCCTTTGTGAAATGCTACGGTAGTTAGATTTGTTTTCATACTTTGCATATAACTTAACTTACTTCGTTTTTAGGACTTTTTCATAATATGTAGTTCCTTAACTTGCAATGCTCTTTTTAATTAACTGAACTTCACTTGGGCACATAAAATGATTTACTTAAATTAACTTTGCTGGTTTCACATAAATCATTATTTACTTTGCTAAGGGTACTGTTGGGGTGATATCACCTTCACTGGGACTCTCTGTTAGGATACCACAATGCGTATGTCAGGTTTGCTTTAGAAAATAACTCAAGTAATCTCTGTGGTATCCCCGAAGTCTCAAACAACCCACTAAACAAGTATAGTGGGTCCAAAAACAAAACAGTGTAAGAAACTTTTGTGTGGAAGATTTTCAATCCATATATATCTTGTTTAATATACAGTGATTAACTAGATATATATATGGACTGAAAATGTTCCACACAGAGAAGTGTCTTATACTGTTTTGCGTTAGAAAATAACTGAGTTGGCATGGGCAACCAAACATATCTTCCAGGTATGTTTTAAAACATACTGGTAATGTCTGTAAATATGCTGTGTGCGGGACAGGAGTTGTGTACCTCCACCAACACAGCCACACCAGGTTCTTTGGATCCTTGTAGAATATTAGGCTAACTGCCTTAAAGGGTAATATTAAGTCTAGCTAATAAGCAGAGGTCAGAATCAAACCCAGTGCTTTGTATCTATGAAGTGAAGACCTTAACCCTTATGCTAAGTCCAATCCCACTGAGATCCAACTGATTGTATGTTGTAGTGTTTTCAAACATGCTGATAGAATATGTTAAGGTGATCTTTTCACTTCCCCTTCCCCAGTGTTCTGCTTTCTCACCTCACTCGTCAACTTTCCAGACTGCGCCCCCCACCCCTTGCAAAATCCTGGATCCGCCACTGTATACATTTTAATAAGCTGGTCTTGTCCCATAACAGTATGCATAAGGAAAAACAAGGTAGAAGGCTGAAATTCTAATTACGGCAATTTTTTTATATTCTTAATGCGATAATTTTTATTTTTATTTTGCAGACAGAGCTCAGTAGGTCAGTGGCCAAGATGAATTGTAATGAGTGTATATTACAGGCATGTGTAAAGGAATACTTAAACTCCTTTATATCAAGGATTGAGAAAAAGCATTTTGTAACATGATTTACTGTAAAAGTGCTATTCAGATGATAGGGGTTAGAGAAATGAGGGAACACTTTTACTGGCACACCAGGCAGACTGCAAGTAAGTCTGTTTGATGTATATTGTAATGCAAAGCTGACTGAATAGCTGAACCTTGCAGGGTGGGAAATGTGATACTCTAGCAGGGGGTTGGGATATGGGAGGACTAACTGTAGAAGAAACAGTAACAGATCAAAGTTAAATGTTTTAAAAAAGGCTGATATCTCAGAAAAGAGATAGTAGATTGGGAAGCCTTTTTCAAAGAATGTGTAACACATCAGCAGCAAACACATTTGTAAGAGGCACAGCATGACAGTGAATTATAAGTTTACTGAGGCCTATGAGCAATAGCTTCTCATCTCTGCTTTTCTGTTCTAAGTGAATGGAACTCTAATCAGACAGTCCATCTATGGGCACTATAATCTCAGATACAGTGGACTTGCAGTGTATTATGGACTAGATTTTTCTTTAGATCTAAATTAACTCTCATCAGGATGTCTACCCCCAGGAGGGCAGTCAGGGGACACACAGTATAAAATTATTATTTAATACTTATATCTGGTACATACGGTTTGCAATGAGCCAAACTTAAGGAAAGGCTAAAAAAATATATATATATATATATATATATATATTTAATTATTTTACTGTAGTGGTCCTTTAAGCAGTAGGAACTTGAGACTGGATTTCAGCTGTACCTTGTCCTTGTTACAACCTTGAATTAATGATTTCAAATAAGTTGAAGAAAAGTTAGGAGGTTTTGCTAACCTCATCAAGATGTCCTTTCCCACAAGACATGATAATGTTAAATAGTATGAGGAGCGACTCTGCTTTTTTCTCTAAACAGTTCTTGCATTATACAATCATTTCACCTTCTTGTAAAACAAGTGTGCTTAATGTTTCATTCATTTTTAATAATGTGCAAGAAATACTTAGCTATTTCAATCAAAACAAACTTGCCCAGCACATAATACAGTTTGGTTGTATTTCACAGGAGCTCATAAACTTCCTCAAGGCAAAAGCATGCATTTCATAGGTGACATTTTACAGAGAAAGAGAGAGAGAGGGCACAAGAAATATTATCTCGGGACCGGAATGTGCCAGCGAGAAAGATCCTTGATTGCCACTTTACATAGTCATGGATTCCACTGGTGCAGTCCCATTTCAGAAACTTATATTTGAGTGTCTGTCATATCCCATATTTAAAGTCTTGAGGAAAATTAGCAAAGGTTGCTGAATAATTTGCAATTATAAAAAAATTAGGTTTCTTGTTAAGATAAATAATCTGAGCAGCAGCGCGGAGAACTGTGAAAATCTCTGGATAGTTAAAGTCTGTAAGGCTCCATGTTAGCAGAAGTCAGCCAGTAAAAATACAGCCAATCCAGAAGCTGGCGAATCAGAAAGAGGCACGCCAGTCCTTCAGTGGAACCCAAGCTCAGGTAGAACTCTCACTAGAGGTAGGAACCCTACAGACCAAGTCCTAGGAAGCCTTTGAAGTCCTTGTAGTGCACTGAATCAGTAAGAACCCAGATGGAAGAGGGCTTGTTGTCTTCTCTTTCTTCTCTGTAGCCTGTCTAGGGTACTCCATGAAAGCACTGTTATACACCTTAAGGGATACCTGATTTCAGATCTGTGAACTAGGATTATTTTTCAGATTCTTTGCTAGCATCATTCAAGTCTGGGTCATACTTTGAATTTTCCCATCTGCCACTGTCTGTCCACATATTATTGCTGTTGTCTAGAGATTCAGAACTGAGCACTATATAATGAAAGTACATCAGTCCAAACATTTGGAGCAAGGCCTCAAAGTACAGTATGAGTTAGTTACAATGATAAAATTCTACGTCAGATGAGAACAACTTTAAAACAAGATTGTTGGCTATAAAGGGAAAGCTTAAAAGAAGGTCAAGACAAGAGACAAGAGTGGAAGAAAAAGGCCAAAGACAGAGGAGAGGGAATAGCTAGGATGTGAAGAATAAAAAGTGTCTGCAGAGCTATGAAGTTATAGCAGCAAATTATGGATGAATAAGTAAAATGCTGCAAGGGTATGCACAACTTTAGGCCACAGTCAGCCAGGAAGTAGTAAATAAAAAGTCTGCTTGTTCTGCAGCAGCTCATGTGGTACACAAGCAGCAAAACAAGGTAGGTAGTGTTCCTACAGGGTTGAAAGGAGAGGCAAAAACTGAGCTGGGATGCAGTAAATATATAGTACAAGAAGATAAGAGAAAGCTAAACATTAGAAATCTTAGATCTTGAAGCTCGGTTTCTGTTCTGACTTGAAACGTAAGTTAGGAATGTGAATGCAATATAGTATGAAAAAAAAGAGCAGGACATGTAAGTGATACAGAGAAAAATAAAAGCATAGACAAGAGGAAAGGCATGAAAAGTAGATGTTGCAAGACATCAGGACAACTGAAAACTATTTCAGAGACTTTTAGAAAACTTCAGAGGTAATGTATAAAAGTAGTGGTACTGCACAAACTGAAATACACTCATCTTTCTAGGAAAAGGAATGCCTGCTGTTTTGGGTCACATCAGAATGGCTAAGTGGTTAAAGTGTTCCACTTAAGTTCCAGAAAATGTATGCTGTGTGGGTTCAATCCCCACTCATGATAGAGTTTTACAGGAATAATGGTTAAGCAGTAGGAACTTGAGTGGATTTCAGCTATACCTTGTCCTTGTTACAACCTTGAATTAATGATTTCAATAAACTTGAATAAGAGTGAGGTGGTTTTGCTACACCTCATCAAGATATCCTTTCCCACAAGACATGATAATGTTAAATTTATTTATTTTTATTTATTTATTTATTGACATTTGTTAACCAGGTTTGTCCAACTGGGCTTATGGCCCATTTTCAGTGGAGATCTGAGGAGAAAAGCTCCAGTAGTACATTTTAAACAAGTACAATTTTAAACAATATTGATATAATAGCAGTTATAGCAAAAAGATTTACATATGTTGGGTTACATGCATAAAGTTAACATTGAATTAAAAAGAAGCTAAGTAACAATTTTACATTGATATAGTTCAATAGGTCAACAAAAAATGTTTTGTTTGTATAAAATTATGCAAATGCATAGTAGACACATTGGAGAGATAGGTGTAATGAGGTACTAAGTATGGTCCTTTTGAGGGTACATAAGGGGAAGGAAGACTAGGTAGGGTCATGGCAAGGGCAGGTTCTGGAATTGAGAAAATAAGCTTTTAGTTAATTTTTAAAGTGTGAGGTGTAGGAGATTGAACGTAAGTCAAGGGGAAGTTTGTTCCAAGCATGGGCAAGGGAGTGTTTGCAAAGTAGTTTGCCTACTGACATTTTTGGTTGGTAGATATCAAGTAATTGTTGGTTAGAAGTACGGAGGTCCGGGATGGGATGTAGATGGAGACTAAGAAGATAGAGATGGACAGAAGGAGGGTTTATAAAGAATAGAGTGTAGCATATGAAATTGATAAGATAGCAGAAATTGGGGAAGTTCAAGCCATTGAAGAGAGTTTAAAGAAATGCAGTGGTGTGAGTTGTATGGGGCTATTTTATGGTAAGTCTGTTGGAGTTTATTTAGAGTGGAGGCCTGGATATTGGTAAGAACTCAGGTGGCATATAAGTGGGAGGGGAGGAGGAGTGCCTGGCCTAGGGTTAGTCTAGATTCAGAGGTTAGGTTTTCTTTGTTCCGATATAGCAGACCTTGTTTCTGGTTTGTTTTTTTTATACACTGGAGTATGTGTAGGTTGAACTTTAGTTCATCATCGATAATGAACCCTAGGAGTTTTGTGTGGGTGTCAGGTTAGATAGTTGTATTGTTAGAAGATGTAATAAAAAAGGAGGTTTTGTGATGAGAAAGAGAACGGGGAAGGAAAAGTAGGAGTTTGGTCTTTTTGGGATTTAGGATCAATAGGTTGTGAGAGAGCCATTGTTCAGTGGATAGTAGGGCCTGTTGGGTCAGGGAGTGTAGTTCAGGAATGTTATTTGAGATGGATATAAGTGTGGAGTTGTCAGCATACTGAATAAGGGAGGATTCTTTGCATGAGGTGTAAAGATCATTGGTGAAGATTTTAAACAAAAGGGGTCCCAAGATGGAGCCTTGGGGAACACCAGTGGAGATGGGAAGGAAAGGTGAGGAGGATGAGAGCCATTTGACAGATTGTTCCCAGCCAGATAGGTAACTATTAAACCAAGCAAGTGTGGAGGGGGATAGGTGGAGATTTGTGAGTTTGGATAGTAGTAGAGGATGAGAGACAGTATCAAAGGCTTTGGAGAGATCTAGGAAGAGACAGGAAATTAGTTTATTGTTGTCTAGGGCCTCTGCAATGATATGAGTGAAGGACAGGAGGGCAGTGGTGGTGCTGTGGTGAGGAACGAAATCCATGTTGGGTAGGGGTAAGTAAGTGGTGTGTGAGGAGGTGATTGAGAAGCTGTGCGTGAATACATTTTTCTAATATCTTGGAGGGGGGGACAGAATGGCAATGGGTCAGTAGTTTGAGGGGTCAGTGGAGTTTCCACCTTTATGAAGAGGGATAGTGAAGAAAGATTTCCAAAGGGTGGGGACAGTTGATTCCAGAATAGATCGATTAATTAGTATAGATATAGGATAAGCAATTGAGTCAGCAGCAAGTTTGAGGAATGTAGGAGATAAAATGTCAGTGGAAGGAGAGCAAGTTTGTAGCTTGAGTAGCAGAGCTTTGATGTAAGTAATGGGAACTGGCTCAAAAGAAAACAAAGTTGTGTTAGTGGGACTCGGCGGGGTGGGTGTCGAAGTAGAGTTTGGCTTAGAGGTTACCAGATTTTGGATGGAAGAGATAAAGTGTTTATTAAGGAGGGTAGCTGTTTCCTGAGAGGAAGAGTTTGGGTATGGGGAGGGATTAGAGGGCTTTCCAGGATAGAGGATGTTGTTGAGAGTTGACCAAAATTTTCGAGGATTGGATTTGTCGTTAAGCTGAGCAGAGCTATAGTATAACTTTTTGTCATTAGTTGTATGTTTTTTTTGCAAGGTTCCTCAGTTGCCTGTATTTTTGAAGAAAAGGTGGTTGTTTATTTTTAGTTCAGGTTTTCCAAGAACAATCTCTTTGTTTCATAAGGGACCTAGTCTCTTTGGAGAGCCAGAGAGCATGGTTTGATTTTACTCTGATCTTCCTAGAGGGAGCTAAGGAGTTTAGAGTATTCATGAAGATGCTATTGAAAGTGCTTACAGCATTGTTTAGGGGGAGGTGTTTTAGGATGGACCAATCTATGTTGTGGAGAATGGAGTTAAATTGGGATGAATTGAAAGTCGATAGTTTTCGACAGTCTTTTATAAGGTGGGATTTAGGAATATGGGAGTAGTGTCTTAAGATGGTGGTAGGGAGATGATCACTGAGGGAGACAGGTAAGGTGGTGGGATTGTGGTATTGGTGGGAGGAATTGGTAAGGATCCAGTCTATGATGTAGCTGGAAGTGGAATTTTTATGGAAGCGAGTGGAAGATGTTATAAGTTGGTGGAAGCCGTGTAGGTGGATACTGAGTTGGGGGGAGTCAGTTGTGAGTTTGGACCAATCAATGTTGACATCACCAAGCATAAGTGTTTCATATGGTATGTTGTGGGAAAACCAGGATAGGATGTTTTCAAGAATGGGCAGATTGTCACCAGGAGGAAGGTAGATAGAGGCAATTGCAAGTTTTTTGTGGGGATTCAGATGGCAGTTAAGAATGATGATTTCAGCTGGGAGGAAGTCAGGAATTGGAGAAGGGTATGGTGAGAGCTTAAGGTTGTTTGAGTAGAGGATGGCCACACCACCACCTTTTTTACAGGTCTATCAGATTGGAAGATATTATAACCTGGTGGGAGTATTTCACTATTTGATATTTGTGGCTTGAGCCAGGTTTCAGATAGGGAGAGGATGTGAGGGGTATTGAGAGCTATCCATGAGTGCAGCTCAGTGACATTATTTGTTATACTCTAAATATTCAATGTGTAAATAGTTAAGTATTTGGATGGAGATGACTGTTGTGACTGAGGATGGTGACTGTTAGAGGAGTAAGATGGGGGCAGTGTAGAGGTAGTTTTGGGGAGAGAAGAAGGGCCAGGGTTGGGATGGATATCTCCAGAACAAAGTAGGTTTTCAGTGAGGAGAGAGTGTGTAGTAGATGCTAGATGGAGTTTGTATAGTTTTGACTTAACTTTGTGGGAAGGTTTAAAAACCTGTATTAGGGATAGTTTATATAGACTTGAGGTAGAGGTAGTAAAGAGATTAGGGGAAATAGTAAAAGATGAAGTAGTTGGATATATGTTGTATGAGTGAGAAGATGGTGAACATAGGAGTGGGTCAGAGAGATTGGAGTGGTAAGAGGTGGAGAAAGAGAGAATAAGGAGTAGTGTAGAAGATATTAGAAAATAATACATGTTGGAATAAAATATGGTCAGATAGAGTAGGTAGAAACAGTGGTATAGATGAAGTGGTGTTG
Source organism: Protopterus annectens (assembly GCF_019279795.1). NCBI lineage: Eukaryota > Metazoa > Chordata > Ceratodontiformes > Protopteridae > Protopterus > Protopterus annectens. Next base: position 1,805,694,994 of record NC_056725.1, on the reverse strand, counting down.
ACAAGACTGAGAGATTAGTAAGGTGGTTGTGGCAATAGGCAGGAAGTGGAATTGTAGTGGCTAGTGGGACAGGAAGGGGAGGGATAGTTAGGTATAAAGGTAATTGTAATGGGGTGGGTGGGAATGGGGTAGGGTAGAGGAGCGAACAGAGCGAGGCTAGCACCCTGGTCAAGATGAAGCCATAGAAGCAATCAGAAAAATATAGTGAAAAACTAGCTTGATAGACAAGGATATAAAGTTTCTAAAGGTATAGTCACCAGAAATAAAATAAAAAGAAATAAAATATGAGCAGAAGTAAGCTTACAAAAGGAGACTGGCATCAAGCTACACAAGTAGATTTACTTGAAGCAAACCCTGTGCTGTATGGTTAAAATAAGCTACAATAGAGAGGGGCTTTGGAGGGGGAGAGAGAGGTATTACTAGCAGCTAAAAGCAGGGCAAAAAATAAAAAAAAAATCATTAATATGTAAGAGACTGAAGACAGTAAAACAGGGCAGATGCTCTAGGAAAGACAGTTATGAGTGAGGCTAGAAATGAATTCAGGGAAGGGTAAAGTACAGAACAGGAGAATATACACAGACACAGTATGAGGATAGTGGGTAACCAAAGAGAAAGGGTAGGAGCTGCTGGCATCTGCTTTTCTTGGCGACTAGCAAAAAAAAAAAACAACACTGTAAATTCTTGTTGTGCTTATAAAGTCTAGCATTAATTAACAGATTAGCTTATGCTTAAATAGTATGAGGAGTGACTCTGCTTTTTTCTCTAAATAGTTCTTGCAATATACCATCATTTCAAATTCTTCTTGTAAAACAAGTGTGCTTAATGTTTCATTCATTTTTAATAATGCGCAAGAAATACTTAGCTATTTCAATCAAAACAAAATTGCCCAGCACATGATACAGTTTGGTAGTATTTCACAGGAGCTCATAAACTTCCTCAAGGCAAAAGCATGCATTTCATAGGTTTGGGGGGCA